>NC_141151.1:108361925-108676675 GCF_053477565.2 Lygodium microphyllum
GCTCAGAGAGAGAGAGAGAGACTCACAATGTGGAAACTCCAATAGTTACAATGTGTGACCGGGGCTCCCTTTATTCATTTATTACTAAAAGAATAAAGAATAAAGTGATGATGATGGGCGTTCACCGCCTACAATATGTAGGCGCGGGTACTGTAAGTGTAGTAATACAAGGGTGGCTAGGCGAAGGCACCTTTACCCCCAACAACCTCCCACTTAAAGGTGAATCCACCCCAATGAGGAGTGAAAAAGAAAAAGAAAGATAGTACAACATGTACACATGTACAATAGGATGAGGAAAGACATCATCTCATCCCATGCCCATTAATCTCTTGAGGAAGGCAAAGCGCTCCGTAGAGAGGCTTTTGGTGAGCAAATCTATAGGATTTTGATTAGTCAAGATTTTGACAAGGTCAACAGACTTGTCCTCAACAATGCCACATATGAAGTGGTACCTGACCTCAATGTGTTTCGTCTTCACATGGAAGATCAGATTCTTGGCTAACTAAATAACACTCATAGAATATGAATGCAGTGTAGGGATATCATCAATACCAAGGTCATGAACCGAACGGCCTAACTATATAGCATCCTTGCAAGCCTTAATGGCTGCAACATACTCAGCCTCAATGGTGGAAAGAGCCGTACATTTCTGCACCCTGGACATCCAAGAGACATCACCTTCAGTATAGGTGAACACATAGTTAGAAGTGGACTTCTTACTATTTGCATGTCCTGCATAATCAGAGTCAATGTACCCCATGACTCCTATCCTAGCTGCTGTAGCATATGCACATATCTATAGTTCCCTTTAGGTACCTCATGATACCCTTCACGATATCCCAATGCTTCTTGCCAAGTGCAGCCATATAGTGTGCCACAACACCAACTGCAAATGCAATATTTGGATGAGTGGCTATCATGGCATACATAAGACTGCCCATTGTGAATGCATAGGGAATCTTGGCAATCTCGGCCCTCTGCTCATCTATCTATGGACAATTGGCCTATGATACCTTCACATAAGAAGGAAATGGATAGCCAATAGGTTTCAGGTCATGCATGTAGAAGTGCTCAAGGACTTTATGAATGTACTCCCTCTGTGATAAGTAGAGAAGTCCCTGATGCTTGTTGCATCTAATGCTTATACCAAGCATGTGAGAGGCCTGTCCCATATCCTTCATCTCAAAGCTTTTCTTAAGCTGAGCCTTAAGAGCATCTGATCTTTCCTTGCTAATAGCATGTCATCCACATAGAGTACCAAAATAAGCAAAGATCAATCAAGGGCTTTCTTCATGTACAAGCACAGATCCATAGCACTACAACTATAGCCCTATGACTGCATAAAAGCATCAAGCTTATGATACCATTCCCTATGTGCTTGCTTCAAGCCATAAATATTTTTCTTCAATCTGCACACTAGGTGCTCCCTGCCAGGCTCTACAAATCCCTTAGGCTGCTCCATGTAAATCTCATCATGCAAATCCCCATGTAAAAATGCCATCTTGACATCCATCTAATACAAGTCCAAGTCAAGCTGCATGACTAAGGCCAAAACCAAGTGGAGGGTGGTCATCTTAACCACAGGAGAAAAGACTTCATCAAAGTCAACTCCATGTTCCTATTTAAAACCCTTAGCAATAAGTCTTATCTTGTAAAGTGGCATGGGGTGTCCAGGGGTACTCTTCAACTTGTACACCCATTTGCATGGCAGAGCCTTCTTGCCACTAAGCAAGGAAACCAAATCCCAAGTTTCGTTCTTATGTAAGGAGTCTATCTCAGACTACATAGCCCTCTCCCAGGGGTGACTGTCACCCCTGTGCCTCATTATAAGTGAAAGGCTCTCCTACATTTGTAAACAAGACATAATGCATCAAGGATTGAAATGTGTCAGGGGGCATCTATCTCTAGTAGAACGCTGCACTGCAGGCTTTGCTGCCTACACAACATTCTATCCAACACCTTGGCCATGAACTACTGCAGGCTGTCTAGCTGGCTGTACAGGGGCTTGTGGCTCCTCCTTTCATATAACCCTACATATCTCCACTATCTTCTCAAGCGGCTGCATGTGCATCTTGTCTTCATGAAAGATTACATCATGGCTATAGATGACTTTTCACGCCTGTGGGTCCCATAAACGGTAACCCATCTCTCCTACATCTCCATAGCCAAGGAATATGCATTTAACACTCTTAGGATCTAGCTTATTATGCTTGTCCTTGGGCACATGGCAAAATGCCTCATATCCAAAGATACATTAATGCACATAAGAGGAATTTCCTCTCCATATCTTCTTTGCAATCTGGAAATCAATGGCACTATAGGGTGATCTATTAATGATATGCACGACAGTCATAACTGCCTCAACCCAAAAGTGTTGGGGTAGGCCTACATGGCTAAGCATATTGCCCTCTCCTGGATAGTCCTATTTATCCACTCAGTTTCCCTACCACTATGGGGAGGGGTGTAGGGGGTAGTCAATTGATGCTTAATATACCTCTCACCACATAACTGCTTAAAAGCACGTGAAACATACTCACCCCCATTATCTGTCCTTAGGCATTTTAGCCTATGCCACACAGAAAGTAACAAAATACTTTGCACCACCCATAGATTGACAGGGCATGGGCCCATAGACATCATAATGAACCAAAGCAAAGGGCTCACTCATGTGTGACATACCAGACTTCTTATGCATAGACCTACTTTGCTTGCCATAGAGACAATGATCACAAGAATCAAAATAAGAATAGTCAAGGGGCGATAAGTACTGTAAAACAGAAAGCATTTTCATTCGCTTAATAGACATGTGTCCCAAAAACGGGCATGCCAAAGAGATACAAGAGGTAAAGACCCCATAGGCAAAGAATGATCAAATGTAGATCCAAAAACAACTAAGGGGTAGAGGCTACCAGCCTTGGCACCTCTCACAAGCACAAGTCTTCCATGAGTAATCTTCCATGTAGAGTATCCAGAAGATACATGATATCTTGCATCATCAAGCTATCCACAGTAGACTTGAGATTGCATGTCAATGCACGTACATGACATACATCGTAACAAAACGGTTGTTAGAAGGAAAATGTAGCCTAATATCACCAATGCCAACAATCTCAAGAGACATGTCATTGTTGGGGGTAAAGGCGCCTCTGCCTAGCTGCCCGTGTATTATTACATTGACAATACTTGCTACTGTACACTGTAGGTGGCGGGAGCCCATCACCATCACTTTATTCTTTATTCTTTTAATGACTGTTTGAATAAAGGAAGGCTTGGTGACACATTGTGACTGTCGAAATTTCCATTTGGTCTCTCTCTCTTTCTTGCTCTTACTTTCCCCCCATAGCTCTTCCAAGCAAGCTTCGATCCTCCTCACCTTTCAACTAGTATCAGAGTTGGTCCTTCAGAGTGCTTGCCGGCATTGACACAAGGTATGGAATTTCTTCTCTCACTCAGTTTTCAGCTCATAGGTTCATAGCACGGTTTGAGCTTTGGCAGCCATTAGAGAGCTTGGTTGCTTACTTAGCTTGATTTGTGGCCTTCCTTGGCCCCTTGGAGACATAGATCTACATCAACTCCTCACCTACTTGGCACTTGTTTGTGGTCTATTGAGACCCCCCAACAATTGGTATTGAGTTGCGGCACTTCCACATGACTTGGGGATTTGATCTGGAGCTCCTTTTGGCTGTATAAATAGTAGCATGCCTAAATTTACCCTATCCAAGACATTTACAGCAGCCCCCTAGCTCATTTTCTTTATCTGGCACTTGATTATGGCTTGTTGAAGCCTCTCGACACTTGGCTTTGGGTTTGGGCACTGCCATTTATGGTTGACATTGAGCTTGGAGTTAATTTAGCTCAGCCATGGACTGTTTGAACAATCCCAAGACTTTGTCTTAAATAGGGTAGCACCCTGTCATTGATCTTTACAAGTATATATGATGGTCATTTGATGCCTGATTATCCCCGAATGATGCCTATATGTCAAGGAATACATGCCTATGGTTTGCCTGTCGATTTGAGCTTGGTTTGAGCACTCATTTACTCAGTTTATAGAGGTTACTTGTTGTTGGAATATTCAGGGCTGAAGCTCATTTGCCCTGTCATTGATCTTTATAGGTACATGTGATGGTCATTTGATGCTTGATTATGCCCTGTTGGTGCCTTTACATAGGGGAAAGTATGCCTATGGTTTGTCTATGGTTTTGAGCTTGGATTGAGCCACTATTTGCTTAGTTTTGGATGTTTATTTACTACTAGAATATTCAAGGCTGAAGCTCCTTTGCTTATGTTTGGATATGCCTATTGGATTCGGGCTATGACTTGGATGTATACATTGATGTAGTGACCCCTCGGGGATCGACATAGAGCTTGGATTTGCTCTTGAATCACTGGTTGAGCTTGAGCTTACTTTGCATAAAATTTGGATCTACATCTCTGATGTACTTATGGCATGTACTTTGCTTATGTCTGACCGGTCTTGACATGCTTAGCCTATGCCACTACTACATGCATGTTACATTGTTTGGAGTTGGATGCTACTGAGCCTTGCTTTGGCTTGACATTTGATTTCCTGGAGCTTGCTTTGGCTATTTCTTGTCTTGCTAAAGTTAAAGTTTGGATGTACTTGATGTTTATGGATGCTATGCACGGATGCTACACGGCCTCTATGCTCATGAGGTCTTATTGATGCTTGATCTTGGATCTTCTGGCACTGGTGCTATCATACGCCCTTGTTGAGCTTCTTTGCTTGATATTTACGGTTTTTGTGCTAGTGGGAGCATCTTGATATGCTTGACAAACATTGAGCAGGCGGTTTGTGCTACTTGAGCATTCAGATACTTGAGACTGGGATCTTCACTTGGATGTTGCATGGCTAATATGTTGTGGTCCTCACAGATGTACTTGGACTGATTTGGGCTTTGTACTTTCTGAGCATACACCTCTTTGTGTCAGGTCTTGCCAGTGTTGTGTACACTTTGCCCTATTACGTAGGGGGTGTGCCGGCTTATTGACGGATTCATTTGACATGCTTGGGTATTTGCGCTCAGTGTTCGTATGATTGCCACATGTTGATTTATGCCCGCTTGATGTCGATTATGCTTTGACACTTAGAGGTTGACTTGGTGCATTCATTTTACCTATAGTTTGCTCTCATTGTACTTGGCTGTAATTTATTACAAGAAGAAATCATGCATGGATTGACGTGAAATTTTCATGATGAATCATCTTGATTTTATGTACTTTTGATGGTACTTAGTGGGCTACATCATTACTTATTAGTTTGTGGTTATTTTGCCTTGGTTTTGGTGATATTTTTACTGTTTACAGTAGAAAATAAAAATAAATTTTAAAATGTCTACACCATTTTTGGATTGCAGTATGGCATCTTCTTCCACTGATAGTTCTATCTTCAACATCACTAAGCTTGATGGTACGAATTATGCCTACTAAAAGAGAGAAGTTTGGCAAGTATTGGTGTAGAAATCACAAATAAAGCCACTAAGGATGCATGGCGAGCAGCATGAAAGTATGACTAATGATGAATGTGATGAGCTTGATGAGTTATGCAAGTCCACCCTCATCTTGTCTCTCACTAAACATGTACATTACAATGTAGTTGAGGAAGCACATAATGCTTGGCAGCTTTAGGATAAGATCAAGAACCTCTATGACAAGAAAATTCCAGCAAGCCGGATGTATTGGTTGAAGCAACTTATGGACCTGTGCATGAAGAAGAATATGATGATGTCTGCTCATTTGAGCCCGTTCCATTCTATTCTCAAGAACTTGACTTTGTAGGGCATTACCTTCAATGATGAGGTTACTCCATTGTTTTTGCTTGGGACTTTGAGTGAGTCATGGGATGTATTCGACACTGCCTTATGTGCTCCTACTACTATTTTGAACTTGCCTGATGTAGAGAGTGCTCTTCTGCAGGAAGAGATCAACCGTAAGAACTTGGATGCCTCTCATGTGTCGCATGCTTTGTTTGTTGGAGGTAGAGATGGTAATGGAAAGAATGACTGTGGGAATGGCCATGGTAGAGACTCGTAGAAGTCTAGGTCTAAGTCATGTGGTAAGTCGCACATCAAGTCTTGTGGGAAAAATGCTAATGTGACATGTCATCATTGCAACAAGAAGGGTCACATCTGCTCATAGTGTCATGAGTTGTGCAATGAGAAGCACAAAGAGAAGGGAAAAGACAAAGTACAAGAAAAGTCCTCTGATTGCAGCATGGTACCTGTGAAATCTAGTGTGAAAATAGAGGAAATCAATGTCATGTAGACTGATGACTGTGATGGGGAGTACATAGTTGCAGCTAGTTCTTGTGGTGCTACGCTGTTGACCGAGGTTCACTCTATGTATGCATAGTGCTGGCTATTGGATTTTGGTGCTTCATTTCATGTTACACCATGCCATGAATGGTTTGACTGCTACTGCATTGTCTCTGGTTCAGTTCACTTGGGTGATGACAGGTCACTTGCTATTGTTGGCATTTGGGATGTATGGTTGCAGTTCTCTACTTGCAGTACTTTTCTATCACAGGATGTATGTCATGTACCTACACTTACATGTAGTCTTATGTTTGTAGGGTAGCTTGATGATGCTGGATTTCATGTTTCATTTGGGAGTTCTGCTTGGAAGATCATGCACGGTAGAACTTGTGCTTGCTAGAGTTGCCAAGGCTGGCAACCTCTATCCTCTTGTAATTGATGGGTCCATGTTGATTGTGTTTTGTCAGTTAGATCCATCCCACATGTATCTCTTTGGCATGCCTGTTTGGGCATATATATATATATATATATATATATATATATATGGTAGATAGACTAGAAATACACATAAGAAGTCTGGTAGGACACGCATCAGTGAGCCCTTGGCATTGATTCGGATGTCTATGGGTCCATGCCATGTCAGTATATGGGCAGTGCAAAGTATTTTATGACATTCATTGATGATTTTTTGTGTAAAGTGTGGGCATATCCCATTAAAGCTTAAGTCAGATGTCTTGGCTATGTTTCACAGATGGCTTGCATTGGTTGAGAACTAGACTAGGCATAGGCTAAAATACCTTAGGACTGACAATGGGGGAGAATATGTGTCACGTGCCTTTGAGTAGCTACGTGACGAGGGGTATTAAGCGCAATATGTTTAGCCATGCACGCCTACCATAGAGCTTCTAAGCTGAGGCAGTTAGTACAGATGTGCATGTCATCAATAGATCACCTTCTAGTGGTTTGGATTTCCATGTTGTAGAGGAGGTATGGACTGGGAAACCTTTGTCTTATGCACATCTACGTGTCTTTGGATGTGAGGCATTTTGCCATGTGCCCAAAGACAAGAGGACTAAGTTGGATCCTAAGAGTGTCAAATGCATTTTCCTTGGCTATGGAGATGCAGGCGAGCAGGGTTATTGCCTCTAGGATCCGCAGGTGCGGAAAGTCATCCACAACCATGATGTAGTCTTCCATGAAGACAAGATGCATAGGCATCCTGAGAAGGTGGTAGAGATACGTAGGGTTATATTTCACGAGGAGCCACGTGCTCCTGCACAGGCAATTGCACAACCTCTAGCAGTAGTTGGTACACATGGCTAGGGTGTTGGACAGGATGTGCTAGACATACAGTAGAGCTTGCAGTGAGATCTACTATAGCTAAGTGTTCACGTGATAGATTTGAGCCCTAGATGCATTATGTCTTGGTTACAGATGCATGAGAGCCTCTCACCCATGATGAGGCTATGCGCAAGGGTGACAGTCACTCTTGGGAGAGGGGTATGCAGTCTGAGATGGACTCCTTGCATAAGAATATGACTTGGGATTTGGTTGCATTGCCTCAGGGCAAGAAGGCTTTACCGTGCAAATGGGTGTACAAGCTGAAAAGTACCCCTGGAAACCCTAAGCCAGCTTATAAGGTAAGACTTATTACTAAGGGTTTTAAACAGGAGCATGGAGTTGACTTTGATGAAGTCTTTTCTCTTATGGTCAAAATGACCACCCTATGCTTAGTTTTGGCCTTAGTCATGTTGAGATGGCAAGCTCAACACATGCTGACATTGATGATGGACCGCCTAGCTAGATGAGTCCGCACATCTACACTTAGCACGTTGGTGGTCATTATGATACTCACATGGCCATTGACTTATCACTTATCATATTTAGTTTGTTACACCTACCTACAGTTGGCAAAGATATAATGCCGGTCGATTAGTGTAGTTGGTTATACACTGTTTGACTTAGAAGGCCACTTTCCTTTATGTTGTATCTTATCTATACTTTGTGTACATTGTATAGTGTGTGAAAGAAGAAGAAGAAACCAACAAGAAAATGTTTTGGCCTCCATCTCTCTTCTAGTGTTCTTGAGTGAGCTTCCTCTTATGTATACATTGTGTGTTTGGCGCAGCAGTTCAAGCACATCCCCCCATCACGTGATTCTTGACATGGTATCAGAGTTGCACCACTAAGAGAGGTTGATTTTGAAGGCTAAAGTGAAAGAGAAGAAGCAAGGTTTGAGTAATCAAGTAATGGGTAAGAAGCTCTCCCATTCTTTCACTCTCTCTCTTGGATAGTGCCTATGGAGGCACCAGAAGCAGGGTTGAGTAAAAATTTCAGATTGATGTGAGATTTGGTGTGTGAGTAGAGCATTGTATATTTTGCAAATAGGCCTTTTAGGGCTATGCCATAGTTATTTTGGGCATTTGAGGCCGTTTCGGGCCCCGTTTTAGAGTCCAAGGTTGCAGACACCAGTTTCAGGGTATACTGTGATTTCGGTTGTATAGACCGAAAGTGGGTGCACAGGTTACATATTTCAAATCTGTAATTTTTGAGGTGTTTGCAGGAAACAAATATAAGGTTTATTTGTAAAAAAGTTGCATATTACATGTACTATTGAGCAATCGGTGAAAAAGGTTGCTTGGTGTATTGCTATGCACGTGTTGTGAAAGATTGTAGAAGACTAGCTTACTGTGTTATAGCCTTGTTTGTGATAATGGCAGAGAACAATGGAAATCCCATTATTGAGAAGCTCGACAAGAATAAGTACCCTTCATGGAAGTTCCGTGTGACGAACTTTCTCATTGGAAAGGGCCTTTATGAGTTTGTTTCAAGTGAAGAAAAGGAGCCAGAGCTAGGTTTCCCTTTGACTGTAGATGAATTAAAAGCATGGAAAGAATGGAATGTGAAAGACAAAAAGGTGATATATTGGTTATCTGCAGTCATTGATAATACGATGTTGGGACATATCAGGAATGTAGAAACTTCACATGTAGCTCGAACAATTTTTGAGAACATGTTTTTAGTAAACACAAAGGCACGAAAGATTCAACTCAAGCAAAAGTTGAATGCCTTGAAGAAAGAAAAAATGTCTATCAATGAGTATGTGTTGAAGGGGAGGAGCATTGCAGATGCTTTAGCAGTGATTGATGCAATGCATGATGATGATGATTTGGTTTCATCCACTTTGAGTTGCCTTAACAATGAGAAGGCATGGAAATAATTTGTTACTTTAGTATATGTACGGAAGCCATTTCCAGATTTTGATGAGTTGATCTCTCTCATGATTACCGAATATATCAATATGCAGGGTGACCCATTTGAAAAAAATGGTGAACAGGTTCAAGCATTTTACTCAAGTTTAGGAAGGGGACATGGTAGATCCTCTTCGAGAGGCCGTGGTATGGGATGTGCTGGTGATAACCAGCAAAATAGGTTCAATCAGCAATTTGGTAAAATGCAAGTTTCAGGAGGCCAAGGAAACTTTAGAGGTAGGGGGAGCTCTAGAGGAAGAGGTGGATGGCATAATAGAGGTTTTGAAAATTCTGCTATTGTTTGTCATTATTGTGGCAAAATAGGCCATATTGCAGTCCATTGCTATGCAAAGAAGGATAATATTCGCAGTGGTAAATTGTAGCAAGGAAACTATGCATTGTCTTCACGACAGAATGAAGAAAAAAATGAGCGTCTGTTTGTTATGCAGCATAGGATGAATGCAGTTACAGGAAAGGAGACACATTATTATGTATGGTATGTTGATTCAGGTGCATCTAATCATATGACTAGTCATGTTGAATGGTTTGGAGAGATGCTTGACTTACAAAATCCAGGTTATGTGCAGACGAGTGATGATTCATGCCACCCAATTTCACACATTGGAAAGTTTCCCTTGTCCTTGTATGATGGCCAGACAAAGAGTCTGGCAGATGTATTACATGTGCTATCAATTACAAAGAATCTAGTGTCTGTTGGCCAAATGGTAGAGCAGGGGCTGCAGGTTCGATTCAATGCAAAAGGTTGTTTTGTAGAAGACTTTAATGATAAGTGCAGGTTGGTTGCAAAAGGAAGTAGAGTTGGCCGAATGTTCACACTTTAGATGCTGGAATTCTTGCAATGGATGCTGCTATATACGCTAAAGGAAAAGGAGTAGTTGCAGATATTGATGAGAGGGAGTGAGGATCGAAGGTTGGACTCGAGAGCTATAGCGGGAGAGCAAGAGTAAGAAAGGGAGAGACTAGAAATGGGAACTCCAACAGTCACAATGTGTGATCAGGCCTTCCTTTATTCAAACTGTCACTAAAAGAATAAAGAATAAAGTGATGATGACAGGCGCCCGCCATCTGCAGTGTGCAGTGGCGGTGATTGTCAGTGTAGTAATATACGGGTGGCTAGGTAGAGGCGCCTTTACCCCCAACAATCTCCCACTTAAAGGTGAATCTACCCCAGTGAGGAGTGAAAAGAAAAAGAAAAAAGACAATACAACATGTACACGTGTAAAACAGGATGAGGAAAGACGTCATCTCATCCCATGCCCATCAACCTCCTGAGGAAGGCAAAGCGCTCTGTAGAGAGGCTTTTTGTGAGCAGATTTGTAGGATTCTGGTCAGTCTCGGGATCTTGACAAGATCAACAGACTTGTCCTCAACGGCCCCACGTATGAAGTGATACCTCACCTCAATGTGTTTCGTCTTCGCATGAAAGACCGCAGATTCTTGGCCGGATTCTTGGCTAATTGAATAGCACTCATAGAATCTGAATGCAGTGTAGGGATAGCATCAATACCAAGGTCAGCAACTAAACGACCCAACCAAATGGCCTCCTTGCAAGCCTCAGTGGTGGCTGCAACATACTTGGCCTCTGTAGTAGAAAGGGCCGTGCATTTCTACACCCTGGACATCCAAGAAACAACACCTCTAGCATAGGTGAATACATAGCCGGAAGTGGACTTCCTACTATCTGCATGTCCTGTATAATCAGAGTCAGTGTTTCCCATGACTCCTGTATCCTGGTTGCCATAGCATATGCACATATCTGCAGTGCCCTTCAGGTACCTCATGATACCCTTCACGGTATCCCAATGCTTCTTGCTAGGTGTAGTCATATAGCGTGCCACAACACCAACTGCAAAGGCAATATCTGGACGAGTGGCTATCATGGCATACATAAGACTGCCCACTGCGGATGCATAGGGAATCTTGGCCATCTCAGCCTTCTGCTCTTCTGTCTGTGGACAATCAACCTGTGATACCTTCACATAGAAGGCAATGGACAACCAATAGGCTTTACGTCCTACATACGGAAGCGCTCAAGGACTTTATGAATGTACTCCCTCTATGACAAGTAGAGGAGTCCCTGATGCTTGTCGCGTGTAATGCGCATACCAAGTATGTGAGCAGCCTGTCCCAGATCTTTCATCTCAAAGCTCTTCTTGAGCTGAGCCTTAAGAGCATCTAGCTCATCATGAGCTTTCCTTGCTATCAACATATCATCCACATAGACTACCAAAATCAATAAAGAACCATCACGAGCTTTCTTCGTGTAAAGACACGGATCCATAGCACTCCGGCTATAGCCCTGTGACTGCATAAAGGCATCAAACTTATGATACCACTCCCTAGGCGCCTATTTCAAGCTATAAAAACTTTTCTTCAATTTGCATACTAGGTGCTCCCTGCCAGGTTTTGCAAAGCCCTTAGGCTACTCCTTATAAATCTCATCATGCAAGTCCCCATGTAAGAAAGCCATCTTGACATCCATCTGGTATAAATCCAAGTCAAGCTGAGCAACCAAAGCCAAGACTAAGTGGAGGGTAGTCATCTTAACCACAGGAGAAAAAACCTCATCAAAGTCCACATCATGCTCTTGCTTAAAACCCTTTGCTACCAATCTAGCCTTGTATGCCGGCTTGGGGTGTCTAGGGGTACTTTTTAGCTTGTACACCCACTTGCATGGCAAAGCCTTCTTGCCCGCAGGCAAGGAAACCAAATCCCAAGTGTCATTCTTATGTAGGGATTCTATCTCAGACTGCATAGCCCTCTCCCAGGAGTGACTGTCACCCCTGTGCATAGCCTCATCATAGGCGAAAGGCTAACCTACATCTGTAACCAAGACATAATGCATCAAGGGCTGAAATCTATCAGGTGGACGTTTGTCTCTAGTAGACTCCATCTCACGGTAGGCTCTACTGTTTGCCCAACTGCCTATCCAATACCTTGACCATGAGCATTTGCTGCAGCTGTAGGCTGTCCAACTGGTTGTGTGAGAGCTCTCGGCTCCTCCTGAAATATGACCTTGTGGATCTCAACAACTCTCTTAGGATGCCTATGCATTTTGTCTTCATGGAAGGCTACATCATGACTACGGATGAATTTTTGCGCCTGCGGATCCCGGAGATGATAACCTATCTCGCTTGCATCCCCATAACAAAAAAAATGCATTTGATACTCTCGGGATCCATCTTACTTCTCTTGTCCCTGGGCACATGGCAAAATGCCTCACATCCAAAGACATGGAGATGCGCATAAGAGGGAGGTTTTCTAGTCCATACCTCCTCTACAACCTGGAAATCCAAACTTCTAGAGGGTGATCTGTTTATGACATGCACATCTGTACTAACTGCCTCAGCCCAAAAGCTATGTGGTAGGCCTGCATGGCTAAGCATACTACGTACACGCTCCTGGATGGTTCTATTCATCCGCTTAGCCAAACCATTTTGGGGGGTGTAGAGGGCGGTCAACTGACGCTTAATACCCCTCTCATCACATAACTGCTCAAAAGCATGTGAGACATACTCACCCCCATTATGTGTCCTTAGGCATTTTAGCATATACCCAGACTGGTTCTCAACCAATGAAAGCCATCTTTGAAACACAACCAAGACATCAGATTTCAGCTTAATGGGATAAGCCCAAACTTTCTGTGAAAAATTATCTATGAATGTAACAAAATACTTTACAGCACCCATAGATTGACAAGGCATGGGCCCACATGCATCCAAATGTACCAATGCCAAGGGCTCACTCATGCATGGCCTACCAGACTTCTTATGCATAGACCTAGTCTTCTTGCCATAAAGACAATGCTCACATGAATCAAAACATGCATAATCAAGGGGCGGTAAGTACTGCAAACCAGAAACCATTTTTATTCCCTTCAAAGACATATGGCCCAAATGGGCATGCCAAGGAGATACATGTGGGATAGAGCCCGCAGACAAAACATGATCAAGGGAAGAAGCTGATACAATCACGGAGTAGAGACTGCTAGCCTTGGCACCTCTCGCAATCACAAATCTGCCACGAATGATCTTCCATGCAGAGTCTCCAAAAGATACATGATAACCTGCATCATCAAGCTGTCCAGCTGACATGAGACTGCATGTCAAAGCAGGTACATGACGTACATCCTGCATAACAAAATTGCTGCCAGAAGGAAACTAGAGCCTAACATCACCAATGCTCACAATATCAAGAGAGCTATCATCACCCAAGCGCACAATACCCGAAATAGTACAGTATGAATGAAACCACTCTCGATAAGGTGTCACATGAAAGGATGCACCTGAGTCCAAGAGCCAACATTGTTTATACATAGAGTGTATGTCTGTCATCTGCGAAGCACTAGAAGAAGCTGCAAGGATATAATCATCATTATCAACATCCTCAGGTTGCATAGCATTGATCTCTTCAATTTTAACACTGGACTTTGCAGGCACTATGCTGTGATCAGAAGACTTATCCTACACTTTGTCTTTACCCTTATCGTTGCGCCTTTCATTGCGTAATTCATGGCATTGTGGCCTAATATGGCCCTTTTTTTCACAATGGTGACAAGTAACATCTGCATTCCTGCCACGGGATTTGCTACGTGACTTGCCATGAGACTTAGACTGAGATTTTTGAGAATCCCGTCCACGGCCACTGCCACTGCCATGCTTTCCATATCCATCATTCCTGCCTCTAATTGTCATAGCATGCGACACAGGAGAGGCATCCAAATTCTTACGGTTAACCTCTTCTTGCAGAATAGTACTCTCAATATTAGATAATTTCAAGGTAGTAATAGAGGCATATAATGCAGTGCGGAATACATCCCATGACTCACTAAGAGTACCAAGCAAGAAAAGAGGAGTGACATCCTCTGTAAAAGTGATGTTTTGTGAAGTCAAGTTCTTAAGTATAGCATGGAACTGGAATCAATTGAGCAGACATAGTCACATTCTCCTTCATGCGTAGATCCATAAGTTGCCTAAGCCATAATACATTTGACTCGCTGGACTTTTCTTGTCATAGAGATTCTTGATTTTATCCCACAACTGCCATGCACTCAGTTCTTCCTCAAATACATTGTAGTGAACCTGTTCTATGAGAGACAATACAATGGTGGACTTGCATAACTTATCAAGCTTAAGCCATTCCTCATCTGGCATAGTTGCAGGCAGATGCCCGCTTAACCTCAAAGGTGTGATCAGCGATTTTCGCACCAACATCTGCTAAATCTGGCTCTTTTAATAAGAGTAGTTCGTATCATCAAGCTTAGTGATGTTGAAAATAGCATGATCAGTGGACGAACTCGCCATAATGCAGGCTGGAAGACTGTAGACAGTTCAAAATTGCTTGCTGTTTACTGCAGAAAATGACCAAAAAATCACCAAAATCGAGGAAAAATGGCAAAGAAAGTGGAACCAAAGCTACTGCCCACCAAGTACTAGTGAAAGTACATCATTTCAGAGTGTTTTAGCATGAAAAATCCATGTCAGTCCATACATATATGCTTGCTGTAATAAATTTCAGATTTCAATAAAAGAGAGCTAACAGTGCCAAAATCGGATCCCAAGGTAATCAGATACTGCCAAGACCAAAGCCGACATCATACGGGCATAGGGTAAGTATATGACGGTCGATAAGCATGAATCCAACACCCAAGTATGTCATACAAACATCTACCGGTGAGTAGGCACACCCCCCAAGAAATGGGGCAAAGTGTTCCTATCACTACCAAAACTTGATACAAGTAGGTGTCAGTTCATAAAGATACGGATCCAAAACTGAGACTTAGCTCATAAGCATATAGTGAACCAAGACATATGATGTATCATCCCAAAAGGTAAGAAGTCCCAAAGTCTCAAGTGTCTGTAACTGCTCAATGGCATGTAATGACTCAATGCATAAAAGTACCACTTGCTCAATGTCTGATAAGCATTCAAGAATGCTCCCACTGGCACAAAATCCGTATGTATGAGCTCAAGAGCTCAAGCCAAGGCAAGACATAGTGCTAATGACATAAGTCCAAGACAATACATCAATAGTACATCCCGAACATGTAGGTGGTAGAGCATCTGTATGTAGCATCCGTAAGCATGTAAGACATCAAATATATCCCAATCCAAACTCTGACAAGCCAAGTAACATCCAAGACTACTCCACATAATCCAAAATGCATCCAAGGTGCAGCTTCAATGAGCACTCAAGCTCAACGTATGCATAGGGTAATCAACTGTGACATGAGCATCAAGCCATAGGCAACGGGTATGCATAAACCCAAGAAACGTCACTATCAAAGCATATACCAATGTCAATAAGTGTGGGCTGAAATAAGCTCAAGCTTCCAAAAGCATCCGGATTCAATGACAATCTCAAAGTCATCCCTCGATGATCAATACATCATAGCATAACCCAAGACATACATCCAGAACCAATAGGCATATGTCAAAGCATGAAAGATAGCTTCAGTCCAAGAGTATTCAAATGCATTTAATGTTATAAACTATGTATTTCCAGCCCCAAAATCAGGCCAAAATCATAGTATTACATGTAGCTTCAATCCCCCAATCAAGCGGGATGCAATAGGCATCAAACCAGTTATGTAGTCATGCCCAAACAAGCATAGGCATACAAATATATGCTGTCTCAGACCTGAAATCTATTGTAGAAGATTTTGTCATTAGAATTTGGTAAATTCGACATCACATCGTGTTCGGAGCATGTCAAAACCCCAACTTAGACTCTTACCTTGCCAGAATCGTGTTCCGAATGCGCGAGATATGACAAAAAGAGTGATTTTTGGGCCAGATTTTGAAATAGGCGCAAAAAAAATGTGAGCTGGCTGGGGGGGGTCTACTGTCCCACGTGTCAACAATGCAGCCCAAAGGGGGACACAAATGAGGGCCAAAGAAGGCCTACACCAAGCCTCAGCAAGCCTTGATAGGCTGGAAGTAAGATCCAGGTGAAGGAAGCTTCAAGAGGTGTGAGCTATGGCTGCCCACAACTTGTTTACAGCATGTGAGACGTGAGAACTGAAGTAAATCCTAAAGAAAATGATCAAATACCTCTGATGTAATGCCTTAAAGGTGCTCAACAATGCCAGGAAGGTGCTCGGGAAGCCGAGGAGTGATGGGAGCTCAAAGGAGTTGGATATGGGTGCTGGGAAGGAGACCCAATGCAAGTAGGGAGTCGATGGGATGTTGAGAATGCCACGAACCAAGCTCAAGAGTCGGAAAGCAAAGCTCTAATACCAGTTGAGAGGGAGCGACGGATCGAAGATTAAACTCGAGAGCTATGGCGAGAGAGCAAAAGCAAAAAAGTGAGAGACTAGAAATGGGGACTCCAACAGTCACAATGTGTGATCGGGCCTTCCTTTATTCAAATTGTCACTAAAAGAATAAAGTGATGGTGATGGGCGCCTGCCACCTGCAATGTGCAGTGGCGGTGCCACCTGCAATGTGCAGTGGCGGTGATTGTCAGTGCAGCAATACACGGACGGCTAGGCAGAGGCACCTTTACCCCCAACAATTGAAATATGGCATAAATGTATTGGAAATACAAATGTGCAAAGGCTAAAATTAATGCAGTCCAGAGGATTGATTATAGGGTTGCCTTCTTTTAGAGTTACAGAATTGCATAAAGTCTGTGAAGCATGCCCCAGTTTGGTAAGCAAGCGAGACAACCCTTCTCGCATGATACAGAAGTGAGCAGAAATATACTTGATGTAGTATATACATATGTTTTGGGGCCTACACAGAATGTATCTCTTGGTGGTAGCAAATACTTTGTCACATTTATTGATGACTGTTCAAGGAAGCTATGGGTATACTTCATGAAGGAAAAGAGTGATGTGTTTGAGCACTTCAAATCTTTTAAGGTAGCTATTGAAATAGAAACATGCTTAAAAGTGAAGTGCTTGAGATCAGATGGAGGGGAAGAGTATCTCTCTAATGAGTTCAGTGGCTTCTTGAGGACTCATGGGATAAAGAGGCAATTTACTTGCAAGTATACCCCATAGCAAAATGGTGTTGCAGAAAGAAAAAATGGGCATATTGCAAAAGTTGCACAGGCATTAATGGCTGAAAAGAATATGCTCAAACATTTTTGGTCTAAGGCTATCCATACTACTGTCTACATTATGAATAGAACTCCCACAACTGCAATTCATGGGATGACTCCTAAAGAATGCTTTACTGGCAAGCAAGAAGCCCGATGTATCACACTTGAAGATATTTGGCTGTGTTGCATACGTTCATGTGCCAGATGTGCTACGGAAGAAGCTTGATCCAAAGGAAAAAAAATGTGTTTTTATTGGATACTCTTTAGAGCAGAAATGGTATTGTTGTTATAACCCTGTCACAGGTGAGTTCAGAGTGAGTAGGGATGTTATCTTTAATGAGATGGGAAGTTGGTATACACCTGCTGGTGATGTTTTGGATGATGATAATGATAAGGATAGCTATGTACAGAAAGATAAACAAGAATCACGGAGTCTTAGTGGACTAGAAACATCATCTAGTACTACATCCACAATGAGCCCTTGGTCTGGGAGACTAAGGAGTAGCCCCACATCTTCAGGTGGATCTATAAGTGTTGTAGGGAAGGACAAAGGAAAGAAGAAAGTTCTGGATGGTAATGATACATCTACCAGTCATTTGGGATTTGATGGAGATTCTAGTGGTTTGGAGAGTTTGGATGATGAGCTTGGTATTCCTTTTGTTAGAACACTAGGTGTATAGAGAGCTCATAGTAATGTAAAGGCTCCATTGAGTGATCCGGTGGTACACAGATCTAGCGGGGTCAGATATCTTGTTAAAAGATTTGGTTTTTAAGGTTATGCAGCTCACCATTATGCTTATATGGTGAAACTAGCTGAGGATGTTGAACTTTTTTTGAGGATGCTATTGGTCATTCTCATTGGGATGCAGCAATGGATGAGGAGATGGCTGCATTAGAAGCCAATAAGACTTGGGATTTGGTACCCTTACCTAAGGGTAAGAAAACTATTGGCTGTAAGTGGGTTTACAAAGTCAAACATAATGTAGATGGTTCAATTAGTAGGTATAAAGCTAGGCTGGTTGCAAAAGGCTATGCTGAAATATATGGCATAGATTATGAAGAGACATTTAGTCCAGTTGCTAGGATGGCAACTGTTAGATGTGTGATTGCCTTGGCAGTAGCCAAAGGTTGGAGTTTGCAACAAATGGATGTTAAGAATTCCTTCTTGCATGGTGAATTGCAAGAAGAAGTGTATATGGAGTAGCCAGTAGGTTATGAGGATTTAGAGTATCCCACATATGTGTGCAGGTTAAAGAAGGCGCTCTATGAGCTGAAGCAAGAACCTAGAGCATGGTCTGACAAGATTGGAGAGTATATTGTCAATATTGGATTTTGTATTTCTGATGCTGATCACTCACTTTATGTGAGAAATGGAGATGCAGGTTTGGTCATTATAGTCATCTATGTGGATGACTTGATTATTATAGGTGATAGTGACAATGGGATTGCTGAAGTTAAGGACTTCTTGAAGAAGAAGTTTGAGATGAAGGATTTGGGTGAGCTGGGATACTTTCTTGGTATTGAGGTGATTAGATGTGATGAGAGTATATGGCTATCCCAAAGGCAGTATGGCTTGGATATGTTATCCAAGTATGGCATGACATCATGTAAGCCTCTTTCGTTACCATTGGAGCAAAATGTAAAGTTGAGTGCTGACATTCACCTAAATCTCATACCCACTATTTGGCAACCATAGCCAGCCTATATCCTATCCACTTGGAGCCTTCATATGTCACTCTATAGGCCATATTTGTCATTGCTTCCTTCTGGAGGGTTGTTTCTCTACTCAATGTGCTAGTTCCTAGCACCTCAAAGTGCAAGATTGGCCATTGTATGCTCCATCATTGCTTGAAATCGTGCTCGCTACTTGTCTACACCCTGCTCTTGGTCGTATTGTCGAATCTCCTCCTATGTGCCGCGATGTTGACCATAATCATAGGGCAATGAAAGCCCATCACGTAAGGCATCCCCATCTCAAATCTTGTCCAAAATAGTTCATTTTATGAGCTGCATAGAGAAAAAAACCAAGGCCATGTCCTACAAAACCTGATCTGCCATAGCCATCTTACTTCAAGCTCAAAACAACTTTACTTTCTCTCTTGTGCCACTCAAATTAATATTCTATCACTCTAATCTGACTAAGAATTGAACTTTCCATCAAGCATTTCCCATCAAATTAGCAAGGAGGGGAGAAATCCAAGCATCAAACTCAACATCAAGTGCTTGAAAGCATAGTATCTATTGATAATTATCAAGTGTTGTTTGGCACAATTAAATCTTCTACTGCTCAAATCTGAGAGTTTTGGTGTTAATTTGCTACTCGAGCATGGGCAAAGACTCTCCAAATGTTTGGTTCAAAGGGGTTGTGTTTCACACCTGGCAAATCCGCATCAAGCTCATCTTGATGAAAAAGGGTCTTTAGGCCATTACCAATGGCAAAGAGAAGAAGCCTCGAGATGTAGACCTTGTAGCTACTTGGCAAAAGAATGATGACAAAGCACATGCCATCATTGCGGTGAAATTGGATGACAGCTACATCCACCATATGGATACCTGTGAAACCTCTAATGATACATGGAAGAGATTAGATACTTTGTTTGGTGCACAATCAACGCCATCTAAGTATGGATTATTGATTGAAAATTTCAAGCTAGAAACGAAATCAAACACATCTCTTACAACTCATTGAAACTACATGGAAAGTCTCCTAACTCAACTTGCATGGATTGATCTCAAGATAGATGAAGATATTTGTATTGGAGTATGTTGAGATATCGGGCTCCACTCGTGATACGCCAGGGTGACCGTTGTGTATTTATGTCACCGACTTGTCAGTTGCAGATGCGGTTGGTACACCACCCCTAAATAATAGCTACATGATAGCTATCCTTATCTACTCTAGTTCGTGGCTCAGTTAGTATGCCACCTTAGTTAGTTGAGTTTGGTTTGAGACCCATATCTAGGGTTCTTCTATTTCTTTGTACTTGAGTTCTTTTGGCTTACACAACTAAGAAGAGGAAAACTGTTTTCAGCCTCCACCCTTGTGTGTCTTCCCCCATTGTGCAAGCAAGAAAGCTTCAAGCGAGACTCCTTCCTTCTCTCCCACAATCTTGACATGGTATCAGAGCCTTGTTCGTGGTAAGGAGCTCAAGAAAGCAACCCAAGCTCGCAGTGTTCTGGTAAGAGGAGCAGTGTTGCTTTCATTTTCTATTTTAGGAGCAGATCTCTGCAGGTAGCACAGCCGGAAAGTGCAGGAGTGTATTGTCTCAGGTTGAGACACCCTTCGCGATGAAGCAAGAGGGCAGTATATGCTGCGGGCAAGGGCTTTAGCCCTTGGTGACCTTGTTTTTTTGATTTAAGGCCATTTCGGGGCCTGTTTTGGAGGCGGAAGTTCTCTGCACGCACTTAGAAAAAGGCCCAGTTTTATACTGTGCAGCCACTGTTCTACAGGTCGGTGAAAAGTTACTGTAGAAATTGCATCGTATGCTTGTGCGTAGAGACATTGGGAGTTACAGAATCATCCCTATTGCCTGTTGATGCAAAATCGTCACTAGGAAGTGACTGTGTGGTCAAATACCACTTTCGCCAGTTTTGCAGATTTTCCCTTGTGAGGGTGAAGCTGTGTTTTTTGTAGTGACAGAATTTTTTGCAGTGTTCTGTAATGGCATCTGATTCTCTTTCACAGATTGTCACTGAAAAGCTTGACAAGAACAACTTCCAAGCATGGAAGTTTAGAATGACGAATTTCCTTATGGGAAAAGGATATTGGGAATTTGTTGCAGGAAATGAAGAAGAACCAGTTCTTCCTGATGTTCCCAATCAACAGCAAATGTAGGCATTTAAAACATGGCATGAGAGAGCCAGGAAAGTTATGTACTGGCTGTCTATCAGCATTTCAGACTCTATGATTGTGCATATTCAGGATGCAAGTACGCCAAAGGAGGCATGGGATACTTTGTCAAAAATGTATAGCACAAATACGCAAGCCAGGAAAATGCAGCTCAAGCAAGAGTTGCATAATGTGCAAAGAGAAAATATGAGCATCAATGACTACCACATGAAAGTGAAGAAGATTGCAGATGCACTTGCTTCCATCGGGTCGCCAGTGGAAGATGATGATTTAGTTTCTGTGACCTTGAATGGTCTAGGAAAGGATTATGCACAGTTTCGGACATCCATTTCAGTTCGTGAAAGATTTCCTGATTTTGAGGAGCTGATTGTTCTTCTAATTTCTGAGGAGCAAAGAAATGGTGGTGCATCTTCTTCAGGAGGAACTTCAAAAGAAGCTGTCTTCTACTCAAATGCTGGAAGAGGTAGAGGCAGAGGTAGAGGAGGCCGATTTGGAGGCCGTGGCAGAAATCAGAATATGCAGCAAACTCAAGAAAACTAGTCCTATGGAGGAGGACGTGGTAACTCTAGAGGCAGGGGGAGCCAAAGAGGTCGTGGTGGATGGCAAAGAGGTCAAAATGCAAACAGTAATGTTGAATGCTACTACTGTGGTAAAATGGGTCATATGGCTAAAGACAGCTATAAAAAGCAGAATGACATCATGAATGGAAAACTGCAACAAGGAAATTATGCATCCTCTAGTAGACAGGGTGATGACAGAAATGAGAATCTGTTTATGGTGCAGCACATGAACAATCCTGTGACAAGTGCAGAAGAAAGCAACGATGTATGGTATGTTGACTCAGGTGCATCAAACCACATGACAGGTCATGCAGAATGGATGGAGGATGCAAGGAAAATGGAAAAACCAGGATTTGTGGAGACTGGTGATGATACTGCACATCCTATTGTGCAGATTGGAAAAATTCCCTTGTCTATGCAGGATGGGAAAAAGAAATACCTGTCCGATGTATTTCATGTCCCGAATATCACCAAGAATCTGGTTTCTGTTGGTCAAATGGTTGAACAGGGCTTGCAGGTCAGATTTAATCCTCATGGATGCTTTGTTGAGGATATGAAAAATAAAGGTCGCTTGATAGCAAAAGGAAAGAAGAAGGGCAGAATGTTTACATTGGATGCAGACATGTCTGAATTGAGTGCAGCAATGTTTGCACATGGGATCGGCGTAGTTGCAGATATTGATATCTGGCATAAACGCATTGGTCATGTTAATGTACAGCGACTTAAATCAATGCAGGCCCAAAATATTGTTGCAGGTTTGCCGAAATTCAAGGTTGCAGAAATGCATAAGATATGTGAAGCCTGTCAGTTTGGAAAACAGGCAAGGAAACCATTTCCTAGACATGTTCAAGAGAGTAAGAAGCCATTGGAATTAATCCACTCTGATGTGTGGACTACTAAAGCTGCATCTCTTGGAGGCTGTCATTATTTTGTCAGTTTTATTGATGACTATAGCAGAAAAGTTTGGGTGTATTTTATGAAAAAGAAAAGTGAAGTTTTTGGGCATTTCAAAACTCTTAAAGCTATGGTTGAAAAAGAAACAGGTTTGCAAATAAAATGCCTAAGGTCAGATGGAGGGGGAGAGTACCTCTCAAATGAGTTTGCAAGGTTCCTGCAGGAGCATGGCATAAAGCAGAAATATTCATGCAGTCATACCCCACAACAAAATGGAATTGCAGAAAGGAAAAACAGCCATATTGGAGAGGTATCTCGTGCCATGCTCAATGAAAAAGACTTGCCAGATTTTTATTGGACTGAAGCAGTTGCTACAGCAGTCTGCATAATGAACAAGACTCCCACTGTAGCAATACATGGAATGACTCCAAAGGAGAGGTATACTGGTAGGAAACCAGATATTTCTCATTTGAAAATTTTTGGTTGCATTGCCTATGTACATGTGCCAGATGAGTTGAGATCCAAGTTGGATCCAAAAGCTGAGAAGTGCATCTTTATTGGTTACTCTCTGCAGCAAAAAGGGTATAGATGCTATAACCCTTCTACTCATAAGTTTACAGTGAGCAGAGATGTTGTTTTTGATGAGATGAGTAGCTGGTATAAACCAGTAAATGTGATTGATGATGTAGATGCACAAAATGGTAATGCTGCACAGAATTCACAGCAGCAGTCACAAAATATTAGTGGACATGGAGCGTTCTCTAGCAGTGATTCACATTCTTCGCCATGGACAGGCAGATTGAGATCAGGAGAATCTTCTCAAAGTAATGCAGATAGTGGTATGCATGTATCACGAAAAGGAAAAGAGAAGGTTGATCAGCCCATGTTTGATGTGAATGTAGGTCACTCTTATGTGGATGGTGAATCCAGTGGCTCAGAACAGAGCATTGATGATGAGTTGGGTATTCCTTCTATTGTTACACCTGGAGTAAGGAAGACCAGGGATGTTTTGAGAGCACCTGGGAGTGAACCTACTTTGCGCAGGTCTACGAGAGCTAGGTATCCTGTGGATAGGCTGAAATATGATGGATTTACAGCCATTCACTATGCATATATGGTTAAAGTGATACAGAAACCAGAACCCACTTCTTTTGAGGAAGCCATGGGAAAAGAAAAATGGGAGAAAGCCATGGATGAAGAAATGGATGCCTTGGAAGCAAATGCTACATGGGAATTGGTACCTTTGCCTAAAGGTAAAAATGCAATTGGCTGTAAGTGGGTTTATAAGGTGAAGCACAATGCAGATGGTTCTGTGAATAGATACAAGGCAAGATTAGTAGTCAAGGGGTATGCACAAACATATGGCATTGACTATGAAGAAACATTCAGTCCGGTTGCAAGGATGGCAACCGTAAGAGCAGTCATTGCTATTGCTGCATCAAAGGGATGGTCTTTACATCAGATAGATGTAAAGAATGCCTTCTTGTATGGTGATTTGCAAGAAGAGGTCTATATGGAGCAGCCACCAGGTTATGTGCATGCTGTTCATCCTGAGTTTGTTTGCAGGTTGAAGAAAGCCTTGTATGGCTTGAAGCAAGCACCTAGAGCATGGTCTGACAAGATAGGACAGTATCTTGTTACTATTGGCTTTCAGATTTCCAAGGCAGATTTCTCACTTTATGTGAGAAAAACAGAGAAAGGTATTATGCTACTTGTCATTTATGTTGATGATTTGATTATGACAGGTGACAGTGATGAAGATATCCTTCATGTGAAAATGCTATTGAAGCAAAAGTTTGAGATGAAGGATTTGGGAGAGCTGCGTTATTTCTTGGGCATTGAGGTGATTAGATCACCAAGTGGGATACAGCTCTTGCAGAGGCAGTATGGATTGGACATGCTGTCCAAATATGGGATGACAGGCTGTAAGCCTATTTCAAATCCTTTGGAGCAGAATGTGAAGCTGAGCACAGATGCAGGTGAGCTTCTAGAAGACCCTACTATGTACAGACGCATAGTAGGAAGTTTGATTTATATGACTATTACCAGGCCAGATTTGAGCTATGCTGTTGGATTGGTAAGTCAGTTTATGCAGGCTCCAAGGAAACCACATTTGGATGCGGCTAGACGCATACTCAGGTATGTGAAGTCCACATTGCAGTATGGACTATTTTATGAGACTGGGGTTCAGATACAGTTGCATGGATACACTGATGCTGATTGGGCTGGTAGTATTTCTGATAGACGATCTACTAGTGGATATGTGTTCTCTTTTGGGAGTGCTGCAGTCACTTGGAGCAGCAAGAAACAGCCTACAGTTGCCTTGTCGAGCACAGAGGCTGAGTACAGGGGTGCATCAATGGCTGCATGTGAGGTAGCTTGGTTGCATAAGCTACTTTATGATATGCATCAGTCTACAGATGGACCAGTTGTCATTTATTGTGACAACATGAGTAGTATACACTTGGCAAATAACCCAGTCTATCATGCTAGAACAAAGCACATTGAGGTGCATTATCACTATGTGCGAGAGAGGGTTTTACTAGGTCTTATTGATCTAGTTTATGTCAGCACAGAGGATCAGGTAGCTGACATATTCACGAAGGCATTGGGTGCAGAGAAGCTGCGCAAGTTCAGAGACCTGATTGGGGTGCAGGAATTGGGATTGAGCTCGAGGGGGAGTGTTGAGATATCGAGCTCCACTCGTGATACGCCAGGGTGACCGTTGTGTATTTATGTCACCGACTTGTCAGTTGCAGATGCGGTTGGTACACCACCCCTGAATAATAGCTACATGATAGCTATCCTTATCTACTCTAGTTCGTGGCTCAGTTAGTATGCCACCTTAGTTAGTTGAGTTTGGTTTGAGACCCATATATAGGGTTCTTCTATTTCTTTGTACTTGAGTTCTTTTGGCTTACACAACTAAGAAGAGGAAAACTGTTTTCAACCTCCATCCTTGTGTGTCTTCCCCCATTGTGCAAGCAAGAAAGCTTCAAGCGAGACTCCTTCCTTCTCTCCCACAATCTTGACAGAGTATTGTTAAAAAGCTTGCCTCGTGACTATAATAATGTAACAATTACATTAATCAACATGCCTAGTCCTAAATTGGTTGACATTAAGGCCTCCCTATTAGAAGAAGAAAAGAAGATAAAACCCAAAGAAGAACCAAGCACCTCTAAGATGAACAAATATTATATGTCAGTAGTAACAGGTACAAGGGTGTCACACGCCTACCTAACAATTTCATGGCAGCATATTTTAGTGGTCCATTGGGAAACTATCCTAGATGGTTTCTCTAGGTACTTGTAAGAATGCATGGCTTCTATCGTCTAGACTTCCCAGAGTCCACTCCAAAATGGAAGATACCTGTGGGAGCTTTCACTCAACTACCAAGACCCTCGGACCGCTTATTGTTTCAAGCGTTCCAAGTCGAGCACTAATGGCTATCTCTCACATAGCCGATGCGCAATGCCTACCTTACGGGTGTAGTGAGCTTACCTTGATGCCGTTCGAGTTACCTCCTCTCCCGCGCACTTCGGTAGCTCCACGATCCAAGTGCAAGCTTCAAGCAAGCTCCATCCTCAAGCTCCATGCTCCAAGCTCCATTGCCGCGAGCAAGAGAAGAGAAGAGAAGAGAAGAGAAGAGAAGAAGAGAGGAGAAGATGGAGAGCTTCTCCTCCTCGGTCCCTCACCCTCACACACTCACTCCCTCACACTCTCACACTCCCTCTCTCAAGCACAAGCTCAAGCAAGCAAGAAGAAGAAGAAGAAGAAGAAGAAGAGGAGAGCCACTTTTGGCCACACAAGAATGAGCTTCTCATTCACTTTTCAACTTTATATACAAAACCCTAAATCCCTTTTGGGTGGTCATTCCCTTTTTCCCTTTTTACATGGCCGACCGTAGCCTAGACCCTTTTTCCCATTGTCCTTCTATCTTCCTAGATTCCTTTCCACCGTCTGTCTACATTTACAAATTGCACGGGTGAGAGCCCGGTGCTCTTTTACAAGATTTCAGGGTGTGCCTTTTCCATTTTAAAATGCGTCTTTCCCCTTCGACATTTGCCTTGGACTTTTGAGGTTGCCGTTACGCTTTTGGTCTTTTTTTCCTCTTCTTTCTTCAGTCGGGCTGCCTTTTTTCCACTTTCTTTTGCCTTCTTCGTGTTGAGGATAACATTGCCCCCCTCCTAGACGAGTGCCAGTCCCATGGCACTCACCGTCGTAGGTAGCAGGCTGTAGCATGCACCGAAGACGTGGGTGACAAGGACGCCTGTGGTTTTCGTGAAGGAGTGTTGGTGGTGGTGTGGCAGAAGGTCCGGGGGGCCTGTTGGTGGTCAAGGTGGCTGGTGAAAGGTTATTGGAGTTGGTGGTAGGGCTATTTTGTGTGGGGTTTGCATTGGTGACCGACACACGTGTTGGTTTGTTTGGGGATTCTGCACAAGACTATTCTTTGCGGGCTTTGTCGGATGGTGAGGGATAAGCATTCAAAGTTGGGTGTTGATGAAGAACGAATGACACTTCCGTTGGAGTCTTCAACACCTGCAATTTGAAAACCTCTCGTGTGGTCTCTTCCTAAGGGGTAGTTCTAGTTTTCTTATCGTGCACAAGACATATTGGATTAGTTTAGGAGACAGGTCGAACTCTAAGCAAGCTAAGAGTATTGTCCTGTACTTGAGGACCCAAACTATGTATATACTTTGGTGCAGATATTATGTAAGTGCTCGTGTATACTTAGATATTACGTAGGTAGAAGACAGTGGGCTAGTTTCTCGTAACAATGTGTGGATGAAGAAAAGTTATCCATGTTGAGAAGAAGTACACATGAAGGTATATGAGACATCCTTTGCATTGTGACTGCACAACGGAGCATAATTGAATACATGGACATGGCACTTTTGGTAGCTAGAAGCTATTGGACTTACTTGATGAGGACGGTGTACATTTCATGGCCAATCGTGCGATGCTTACCACAATTGATTGCAATGGTACTAAGGCAGAGTGCAAGAGAGAATTGTGCAAGTGGGTCAGGGTGACAGGTCTAACCATAGGCGAGACAAGCTCCCTCGGTATGTTCTGCCCTTGATGTGCCCTGAACAATTGTGAGTGATGCTAAAGGGCTAGGGGACTAGGGACGGAGCCAGTCGATCAAGGTCACTGGACGTACCTAATTTGAGGACCCCTAGGTGTTGTGTTGTGATCGTGGGTGCTTGTTATCTTTTCATTCGTTTCTTTTCTTTCTTTCTTTATTTTCTTTTTTTTTTTTTTTGACCTGCTTGAGTACAACCATTACAATATATTGAGGCCATCAGCCTTTCAATGGGTTGGAAAATGTGAAGCTTTGAAGGCTCAGGAAATGGATAGTACAATGATGATTGTGCGCTAGCCTCGTTGTTAGAGAAGCAATTGGCGAAAGGGGGAGATACACTTGAGATATTGCAAACCTCCTTGCGGCACATGTGACGTTGGTACAATTGAGGTAACGACTGCCGTGAGCCAACTATAGAGCTTGACCCAGAAAGGGAGCGTGACCCAGGAATGTGTTTTGGGCCATGCAATGGGGGCGGTTGGCAAGGGTGCTTTCAGCAGCGTGGCTTTGCCGCGGCTCCTTGTGGGGTTGATGGTCTTTTGCGATCGGGCATTGAGCACTTTCACCCAAAAGACCTGTCGGATCCTGTATCCACTTGTCACTTTATGAGAGTACATGCATGGTATATTCCGTAACTATAATAAACCAGTGCAATGCAAGGAGACACCACTTATCTGAATTCTATGGTGTTGATTTGGACATTTATCACCTGCGCTTAATTAGCTTTTTCTTTGCAAAAGATGTGAAATACATTAAACGCAGATATGAAAGTTTCGTACAATTCGGGGATATGTCAACACTTAACCATTTAAAGACAAAAAGTTATGGCCGAGTAGCATTTGATGAGCCCTTTATACGAAGAGGGGCTACTCTATTTGTACGAAGCGGGGCGAGTTTGGGTGGCCGGTTGATTGGGGCTCTGCTCGCATGGGGCTCCTGTGGGGTCGGGTAGAGAACATATCGGCCGGGACATGAATGGTGTAGTCCCAGGCCGCTACCGTTTCCAGAATGTATTTAAACAATTCATTGAATTCTTCCCTTTCCTGAGCTGCCCTCTTTGCCCTTGAGCATCTGGGGCCCGGGCGTGAGCTGGGGGTTCGTGCCACTAGTGCTGCCACCTATTGCACGTTTTGAGTCTTGGCTTTCTTGACTAGAGGATTCTTCGGCCTTCGCCCTGGACAGTGGCGCTTAGGGCCACGCTTCTTGGCATACCTCTTGATGGTGGGCACATAGTGCTCCGGTGGAGGGGCGTGTCAAGATTGTGGGAGAGAAGGAAGGAGTCTCGCTTGAAGCTTTCTTGCTTGCACAATGGGGGAAGACACACAAGGGTGGAGGCTGAAAACAATTTTTCTCTTCTTAGTTGTGTAAGCCAAAAGAACTCAAGTACAAAGAAATAGAAGAACCCTATATATGGGTCTCAAACCAAACTCAACTAACTAAGGTGGCATACTAACTGAGCCACGAACTAGAGTAGATAAGGATAGCTATCATGTAGCTATTATTCAGGGGCGGTGTACCAACCGCATTTGCAACTGACAAGTCGGTGACATAAATACACAACGGTCACCCTGGCGTATCACGAGTGGAGCTCGATATCTCAACACTCCCCCTCGAGCTCAATCCCAATTCCTGCACACCAAGCAGGTCTCTGAACTTGCGCAGCTTCTCTGCGCTCAATGCCTTCGTGAATATGTTAGCTACCTGATCCTCTGTGCTGACATAAACTAGATCAATAAGACCTAGTAAAATCCTCTCTCGCACATAGTGATAATGCACCTCAATGTGCTTTGTTCTAGCATGATAGACTGGGTTATTTGCCAAGTGTATACTACTCATGTTGTCACAATAAATGACAACTGGCCCATCTGTAGACTGATGCATATCATAAAGTAGCTTATGCAACCAAGCTACCTCACATGCAGCCATTGTTGCACCCCTGTACTCAGCCTCTGTGCTCGACAAGGCAACTGTAGGCTGTTTCTTGCTGCTCCAAGTGACTGCAGCACTCCCAAAAGAGAACACATATCCACTGGTAGATCTTCTATCAGAAATACTACCAGCCCAATCAGCATCAGTGTATCCATGCAACTGTATCTGAACCCCAGTCTCATAAAATAGTCCATACTGCAATGTGGACTTCACATACCTGAGTATGCGTCTAGCCGCATCCAAATGTGGTTTCCTTGGAGCCTGCATAAACTGACTTACCAATCCAACAGCATAGCTCAAATCTGGCCTGGTAATAGTCATATAAATCAAACTTCCTACTATGCGTCTGTACATAGTAGGGTCTTCTAGAAGCTCACCTGCATCTGTGCTCAGCTTCACATTCTGCTCCAAAGGAACTGAAATAGGCTTACAGCCTATCATCCCATATTTGGACAGCATGACCAATCCATACTGCCTCTGCAAGAGCTGTATCCCACTTGGTGATCTAATCACCTCAATGCCCAAGAAATAACGCAGCTCTCCCAAATCCTTCATCTCAAACTTCTGCTTCAATAGCATTTTCACATGAAGGATATCTTCATCACTGTCACCTGTCATAATCAAATCATCAACATAAATGACAAGTAGCATAATACCTTTCTCTGTTTTTCTCATATAAAGTGAGAAATCTGCCTTGGAAATCTGAAAGCCAATAGTGACAAGATACTGTCCTATCTTGTCAGACCATGCTCTAGGTGCTTGCTTCAAGCCATACAAGGCTTTCTTCAACCTGCAAACAAACTCAGGATGAACAGCATGCACATAACCTGGTGGCTGCTCCATATAGACCTCTTCTTGCAAATCACCATGCAAGAAGGCATTCTTTACATCCATCTGATATAAAGACCATCCCTTTGATGCAGCCATAGCAATGACTTGGAACAAATTTCCTGCGACAAATTTCCAATATCCTTTTCCCATAAGGAAATTCGTCATTCTAAACTTTCATGCTTGGAAGTTGTTCTTGTCAAGCTTTTCAGTGACAATCTGTGAAAGAGAATCAGATGCCATTACAGAAGACTGCAAAAAATTCTGTCACTGCAAAAACCACAGCTTCACCCTCACAAGGGAAAATCTGCAAAACTGGCGAAAGTGGTATTTGACCACACAGTCACTTCCTAGTGACGATTTTGCATCAACAGGCAACAGGGATGATTCTGTAACTCGCAATGTCTCTGCGCACAAGCATACAATGCAATTTTTACAGTAACTATTCACCGACCTGTAGAACAGTGGCTGCACAGCATAAAACTGGGCCTTTTTCTGAGTGCGTGCAGAAAACTTCCGCCTCCAAAACAGTCCCCGAAATGGCCTCAAATAAAAAAAACAAGGTCGCCAAGGGCTAAAGCCCTACCCCGTAGCATATACTGCCCTTTTGCTTCACCGCGAAGGGCGTCTCAACCTGAGACAATGCACTCCTGCACTTTCCGGCTGTGCTACCTACAGAGATCTGCTCCCGAAACAGAAAATGAAAGCAATACTGCTCCTCTTACCAGAACACCGCGAGCTTGGCTTGCTTTCTTGAGCTCCTTACCACGAACAAGGCTCTGATACCATGTCAAGATTGTGGGAGAGAAGGAAGGAGTCTCGCTTGAAGCTTTCTTGCTTGCACAATGGGGGAAGACACACAAGGGTGGAGGCTGAAAACAGTTTTTCTCTTCTTAGTTGTGTAAGCCAAAAGAACTCAAGTACAAAGAAATAGAAGAACCCTATATATGGGTCTCAAACCAAACTCAACTAACTAAGGTGACATACTAACTGAGCCACGAACTAGAGTAGATAAGGATAGCTATCATGTAGCTATTATTCAGGGGCGGTGTACCAACCGCATTTGCAACTGACAAGTCGGTGACATAAATACACAACGGTCACCCTGGCGTATCACGAGTGGAGCTCGATATCTCAACAGGGCGTGTGCCACGTGCTCCCGTCGTCTGTGAGAAGAGAGTCTTTGCAGGCCAGATGTCCATGGTTCTCCATGTGTTTCGTCTGGAAGCCTGCAAGATGCAATCCAAGGGTTAGACCTTGATACAGGATACAACTGTTCGCATGGAAGGGATTTTAGTGTGGTTTATCAAGCGCCTGACAAGAAGGGGAGGGGTGATGCATGCAGTGTTTCGTCGTAAAGGGATGGCCCCCATGATTATGTTCATTTTGCCTCCAGCCATTAGCAGATATTGGTTTATGCTAAGTTGTGTTGACTGGTTGTCATGGAGTGGGATAGAGCACATCCTCGGAAGGATACACCAAAATGGGAAGAAGGTGTATAGAAAAGGATTGCACCCTGTCTACATCATCAGTGTTGTTTGTCAAGGCCTCCTATGGCGGTAAAGTGGGTTGCATGCCCATCACTTGGAGGTGGGAATGGTCACACGGCTTTTAAATGTGTGATGAGAAGAGGACTTGAGGAGCTTAGCATGTCAGACCCAACTCTTCTGCCTGCGCTTGACTATCATTACTTGTGTGTGTTGATATTGTTTATACAAGGTGACACAAGAATCAGTGTTTATTCATATACATAATGTCACTTCACAAGGATAAGAACCAATTGTAGAACTCGGGGTTGTACTGGAGTGTGGCACACGCATCCAGCACTCGTGGCAGCTTACTTAGTACCAATAGATATTTTGCCACATCGAGCAGCATGGAACCTTGTCCGAGTCTACTGGCAATATGTAACTCCTCCTCAGTGAGAACCTTATCAAACAAAGCATTCTCTTGGCTAGTTCCAGCTAAGTCCATACCCCGAATGGCAGTCAGCACTCGAAGGGAAGTTGGTGCCACATATGTTGCGTCCCTTTGGGATCGCCATGTGGCCAATCGCTCCTCAGAGATTGTCATGATCTGAGCCCCTAGTTCGGCCATTGTAACGCGGCATTCACACCAACGCTATTCAAATTGACTTCGGCCCTCTGTTAGTCGCTTTAGTTGCTCTATGTCTATGAGATTCGGTCGGCAGAGCACTTCATTGAACGTGATGGTTAAGCGCAGTTTGTTAGCCTCCTCGTCAGAGATGAGTTGCATGCGTTCATGTAAGAGCTTGTGATAGTGCTCGTCGAGATGTTCTTGCTCTTCCCAAGATAAGGGGAATGGCAAGTATTCTTTAAGCTGCTCCTTAGGGCATGCGCCCATGTTCGCAAGGGCGTAGATACATGTGAATGCTTTGATCTTAGCATCCAACTCAGTTAAGCATTCTGCGACGCTTCTATGTTCAGCGAGGGCTTGCTCGGTTGCCATCTCATGCAAGGTTCTAGGAATTTGCCTGGGCTTTAGCATAGCTGGGGGCTTAGGCCTAGATGAGCAAGATTGGTCAACATTGGGATTGCTCATGCCCTTGGGGTTTCCTTGTTTCTCTAGAGGCTTCGTTGTTGCATTATGGTTCTTCTTGGATGTGACTAGTGTGAGTTCATCACCTTGTTGTGATCGTGTTGTATCCACTCTTGATTGGTCGATGTGGGTTCTATTGTCAGTGGATTGAGTGTTGAAAGAAGCCATTGATGGCAACGACTGCTTTGGTTTTTCAGAGCACACGGATGTGTCTGAGGTTTCACCGCTATTAGGAGAGGCATTAGTGGGCTCATTGGTGGATGGACTCGATGCTTTATTCATCGGCTCTCCGACCCTCTTGGTCTCAATGTTCTTGGGGTCCACAACCACGTGCAACTGTTGTTGTTTTCGCTGTTTCCTCCTCTTTTTCTTGGTGAGTGCAGGTGCATCTAATGTCTCAGGACCCTGGGCTACATCGGCCGTTGATGTGCTTGGCCGGGCCTCAGCATTCTCTTTCTATAGTGTGTCCTTATAGGACATGGCCGTGGTCTTCTGAATAGTCTCTCTAGGTTGTGAGAGCACAACTACCTCCCTTTTCTGAGATTCTAGATCTTCAGCCAACTCCCTTGCATGTAACTCCACCAGCCTAGGCTTTAGGCACTTTGAAAGTGCTAGAGTTGTCGAGGAAGTTGGTTGCGACACCTCCTCCACAGGTAAACTACTAAGGACACATTCCACAAGGGGTCTTGTCACGGCCAAGGGCTTTGACTGCTGTGATCCCTGATTTGAAGTAGTAGTAGCTAGTTCAATGGACTTGCTACTATTGGTGGATTGTGGTGTCAAGTCCTTAGAGCAATTGGAAGTGGTCATGTCTTTTCTTTCCCTTAGAGCATTCACTTGCATAGATCGAGTATTCGTTGATCTAGCCACGGTGGATTGCACATGCACATCCTTAGGTTGAGAGCTAAGGGTGGTGTCGTGTCCTGCCTCTTGGACATTTGGAAGCTTTGATGTAGGTCGAGATTGGGATTGAGTAATTGCACTTGACGAGTGTTGCGCTTCCTGTGTCCGTTTAGGGGAAGAGGGTGTAGGAGGCTTGGAACTCCTAAGTGGCTTTGACACTGGCTGGGAGATTTGCTTGTGGCTATTAGATGATTGTGCTATTTGCTTTGTTGAGCATTTAACCTTGCCCTGAGCAATGTTGTGCCTATGATGCTTGCTATCCTCCTGGGGAATCAAAAGCTCCTTGGGTACTAGCGGCTTCTGCGTATTCTCAATGATTACATCTGGCATCTTCTTGTCAAGCATGCTAGGCCGAGGATCTAATTTTTGATAGGTCCTGTTTGGTTTCTTGACTTGCATTGTGTGGGGCTCAATCACTCCCATATTTTTGGTTTGAGACTTGGATTTTCGTTTAGGTTTCCTCCTACGCCTCTTTGCTTTTGACATAATTTGGGCGTCTGGCAGAGGTGGTTTAGTAGGGGGTTTTGGTACCCAAATCCATCAGTTGCCTGCATAATACCCTTGAGCACAAAGCAACGCCTTGGATATCCATCGTGGCGTTGTGCTAGCTCTCCATCGATGCCTTCGCCTATAAGGCTTGGGCTTCTATCGTGGTCTTCTATGATATTTGTGAGTCCAAACCCTATCCTTGGCCTTGTCTCCTACCCTTTTTGTCTCAAGTATGGCCTCACTTACTGGTTCTCTCCGTTCAACCTGTGCTTGAATAAACTCTTTCAACAACTCCTTGCTCTCATTACTAGGCTTGCTTGGTATATCAGAATGCTCCTTTCCCTTCCCTCAAGGTTTGGTGAGGTCACCCTTGCTAAAAGTTGTGATTATCCTCACACCTGGTAGTGTTAGGTGTATCCTCTGTGCTATATAGTCGGCTTCACACTTCGTTGCCTTTTTGAAGGGCCTTCCTAGGAGGATTTCCTTTCCACAATTCTCGCTAGTTGGAGGAACATAGAACAAGACTGGCAAGCTTTGTGTTTCAATAGTTACAAGGATTTTGCACTTCCCTAGAAGTTCTTGTGGGTGTTTCTCGTAAGGGTTAAGAGTTGCATCAGACGGTTTGAGCTCTGGTTGACCTAGTAGAGTCCATGCTTCGTAAGTCAAGATATTGAAATCTGCTCCTTCATCAATGAGAGCATCAACACTATGCTCTCTTTCTGCGGTGAGTTTGACCCTAAGATAAGCAGGTGGTACTATGTCTTCATCTTCCGGGTCTTGGCTTGTAAATTTAAGCCTTTTGACAAATGCCCTTGAGTCCTTGACTGTACGACCAGATGTGGATTCTCCAATGGTGCCTTGGATTGTCAGTGTAGTGCTATTCAAGGAGCAGCTATCGTCAGGACTGTCATATCTAATCATTCTCGCTATTGTAGCTTGATGTTGTTGCTTTCCGCTTTGACTAGATGCAGTCCGAATGCAACGCATATGTGTTTTTGCAGTGTGGCCTTTTTGCCCTTGTTGGCTAGATGGGCCCATTGAGGTTCTAGGGTCTCTGTTTGTCTCTATTTGGGTATGGGCTTTTGGTTGCTCTTTTGCAAGTGAGAATCCATGCTCGTGTAGAGCCATTACTTCACTAGGGTCCAATTTGGAGGACGTGTCACGGCGTGCGTTTTCCCTCCAACTTACTTGGGGGAGGTGCGGAGGAGCCCCCTATGCGGGGGTCTGGGGGGGGCAGTCCCCCCCGGCCCGCAGGGCCATTACGGTAGACGCCATATGCAATTTGGAGGACCGTTTATAGCCAAATTTTGAACTATGTGCTCTAAATTTTAGCCCAGTGATGGATCTATGATGTGCCTTTATCTCTACGTGGTCTTTGGGGTCAATTTCGGGGTTTAGATGCGTCAGAATTTGTGTTCTGGATACCTGTCCAATTTTGACAGTTTTTGCTCCGATTCTAAGATGTCCGATTTTCAGGAGTCCGATTATCAGAATCGGACATCCGATTCTGGGTGGTCCGATTTTGGTCACGTCTGATCCTAGGAGTCGGATAAAAAAAGTGGACCGATTTTGGGAATCAGATTAGACAGGGTGGTCCGATTTTGGCTAGTCCGATTTCGGACTGGTTCGAGTGTCCGAGTCGGATGGGTTGGTCAGAGTGCCACATGGCATGTCGGGTTGGGCTGGTTCGATTCTAGTAATCGGACTAGACTGGTTCGACTCACTCTTAGTCGAATGGTCCGATTCTGGAAGTCGGACGGGTCCGACTCCAGAACTCTGGTGGTTCGATTCTGGGAATCGGACCACTGCGAGTTGGTCCGACTGCGTGGGCGGCGGGCGCGATTCCCGCGTGTTTGAGCCGCAATTCTGGCTCGTTTGACCCCTCCTTACTGTCTGCTGCACACAATCACCACAAACTTCCTAGATCTAATTAGAGCACTTATTGGAAAGCACCAGACTCACCTGGAGCAGCACGAATTGCTGGTGCCTAGAAATTGGGGTAGCGCTTTCTCGTCCTGTGGACCAGAAGCTCTCTCTCTCTCTCTCTCTCTCTCACAAGGCAAACCAAGGAAATGAGGTCTGTCCTGGCCTCCCAGGCCTCTTAAGGTCCTTTCCCAGCGCTGCAAAACCTTACAGCTAGTTCCCTGTCCCTGTCTCACCCAGAAACTTGAATCTAGTCCCCTGTTTTCTTGTTTTAGCCTTTTATACAGCAATAGAAAACCCTACTGTTTGCTTGTTTTTTCTTTGTTTTTTCCTATCCTAAATGCTTCCAAATCACAAAATAAATACCTACACTACTCCATTCCACAACATAAATCTCAAGAAAGCAAAAAACCTACTTGCCAAGGAGATCGAATACCCTCTTCAACCCCCTTGCTTCCTACCTATCTACCTGAAGCACCGGTTTGGGGAAAACCCTACTCCAATGCTCGATTCAAGGCGCGCAAGCGCTCAAGGTTTGAATCCGTTGGTCCCGGAAATGGAACCAAAATGTGGGAGCTTTCACTCAACCGCCGAGACCCTCGGACCGCTTATTGTTTCAAGCATTCCAAGTCGAGCACTAATGGCTACCTCTCACATAGCTGACATGCAATGCCTACCTTACGGGTGTAGTGAGCTTACCTTGATGCCATTTGAGTTACCTCCCCTTTCGCACACTCCAGTAGATCCACGATCCAAGTGCAAGCTTCAAGCAAGCTCCATCCTCAAGCTCCACGCTCCAATCTCCATTGCCGCGAGCAAGAGAAGAGAAGAGAAGAGAAGAGAAGAGAAGAGAAGAGAAGAGAAGAGAAGAGAAGAGAAGAATAGAGGAGAATATGGAGAGCTTCTCCTCCTCGGTCCCTCACCCTCACACACTCACTCCCTCACACTCTCACACTCCCTCTCTCAAGCACAAGCTCAAGCAAGCAAGAAGAAGAAGAAGAAGAGGAGGGCCACTTTTGGCCACACACAAGAATGAGCTTCTCATTCACTTTTCAACTTTATATACAAAACCCTAAATCCCTTTTGGGCGGTCATCCCCTTTTCCCCTTTTTACATGGTCGGCTGTAGCCTGGGCCCTTTTTCCCATTGTCCTTCTATCTTCCTAGATTCCTTTCCACCGCCTATCTATATTTACAAATTGCACGGGTGAGAGCCCGACGCTCTTTTACAAGATTTCAGGGTGCGCCTTTTCCATTTTAAAATGCGTCTTTCCCCTTCGACATTTGCCTTGGACTTTTGAGGTTGCCCTTGCGCTTTTGGTCTTTTTTTCCTCTTCTTTCTTCAATCGGGCTACCTTTTTTCCGCTTTCTTTTGCCTTCTTCGTGTTGGGGTTAACAATACCGACCATCCCTACGAGGATCAACCAGCAAGATAGGGGTCCTAATTTGACAATTGAGGTCTCGATGCATGAACTAGATCCATCGGAGGTGTCCCACAAGGGCTTCTCGTCCAATGGAGTGATCTTAGTTACCCTTGGTTCATGGAGTGCAACACTTTTTTCCAGCACAATTGGTTAGGATTCAGGGAACCTTAACAAATTTTTGGCATAGTTGCCGCACCTTTTCCTTAAGATAATTACTAATTAAGGTTTTAAGACCTGACTCTAAGTAAGTCAATGCTTAGCTCTACCTAATATTTAACGTTTCATTCAATCTCTTGAGAGAAGCTCCCAGCTTATCGGGACCACCCATCCGTAGGATGGATCCGTTAGATATCTCACCCACCTGCTTCCCACAAATGGTTTTCTTTGTTTTTTGATTACCTATCACATTAAGTTATAAAACTTAGTTAATTAACTTGTTATCACAAGTTCCTTCGTGTAATTTTACGGCACAACATAAAGACAGAGAAAACAGTCTTTTGGCAAAACATATTTCACAAAGTTATTTACAATGCTTTTCCCCTTCTGCCTACACAGAAGATAAACCTCCATTCACCAGAAAATCCCTTCTATCTGTGCAAAAGAAAACAAACCCTCCAAGATTTTCGTTCCTTTAGTAGTACACGGGGACTCCAGGATCCCAACCTGATTTACGTGAGGTCAGGTAGTTTCTAGGAGTGATCAAGAGATTTACGGCTAAAGCTCCTGGCACTCCCGCCTCCTCTTGCCTAATGGATTCCTCACTAAGTGACCTCTCACCATCGGGGCCGCAGTCCAAAGCTCATTGCAGAGGTACAAAACAATCCCCCTTGGAGCAGGGTTTTGCGTATAGTTGTGGGGGAGGCATAGTGTGATCTTTCTTCTTATTATCCTAATTATATATTTACAATCAGATCCAACTGCCGCAAGTGCAATCAATCTTTATTGTGCAACCATTAACGCATGCAAAAATAAAAAATAAATAGTAGCAAGTGTTTTTAGCATAGGAAGTAGCCCCACCCAAATCTAGGGTTTCTTTTTTAAGGTCCCACCTTAATCTTAGGGTTTTGTTTCCTACTTGCAACACTTTTTCAGGATCCACAAGTTATTTCATGAATTTGAAGTCTATTTTATCCTTACGAAAAATTTGGTATTTTCTCCCTAAAAGATAATATGGGCATTTATACCTATGGCAAGTAATTCATGCGCTACCCTGTTATAACCCACACTTAGCAAGATTTCAAATGCTTTTCCAAGTCTATTTAGACTTTAGAATTTGTATCGATAAATTCTTATCAATGTCCAACAAGTCCTACAGACTTCCAATTTTTATTTAATTTCCAAATACTAATAGTTTTAGGGTTGTTGAGTATTTCATACTTGCTTTTGCTTCAACATTCTTGATATTTTAGGTAAGGTTTTCTCGCTAACTCATACTTGGGTCAACTCATGATATTGACACTCTCACTAATATAATCATTAATATTAACATTGCATGTATTTTTAGTAAGAAAATAATTTTTATTTTATTCTACTCATATTCTATGGTTCAATCAACGATGTTCAACCTTTCAACGTTATCTAGAAAGATTGAAAATTTTCATGTAGCTATGTCCGAAGTGCAATGTTGATTGTTTTTCTGAAAACTTTATTCTGAGCAATGCAAAAATCATAAATGCAATTTTTCTTTATCTTTCATACATCGAATTATATTTCCATGCATCTAGTATATATTATCCTATGCATTTTTTTGTTGATTTAATGCTTTGATTATTTCATGGGTTTATCTAAATGATTTTCTATATATTATTATAAAACTCATATACATCTGTTTATCATTAGCAAAATGAAATAGAGATAGTCACTTTTAGCAAAAAATTATAAAATATTCCCTTCCCTAACAACGTCTACCTTTTTTCTCATATTATGATCACATGCATCATTAATGAAATAACAATAAATATAAAAAAATAAACCATAATTAATATATTTTCTTAATAATCAGTATATAATCATTTTTTAAGTGGAATAGTCTTTTCACTGAATAGTTAATTATTATATTACTTAGACTATTTTCCTAAGCGACAGTTCATATGTATTTTCTCTAAAATGTGTTTATAATCATTTAAAGCCAAATATAGTGATAAGCTTATAAAATATTATTTTTTTCCAAAATGACAATATGTTACCTCTATCACATTTGCAGTAATGGGGGTTTTGCCAATTCCTACTGTGTCACTTACTCTATCGGCCGTGTTTCTTGCTTCTCTTGCTTTGAATGGCCTTCTTAAAAATTTGCAACCTTGTGGAGCCATGGATGTCAAGCAAAATCAACGTGGTAGTTAAGAGAGGGTTGGTGGTCATCTAGAAAAATTTTACTAGCGTTTTGCTTAGTGGTATGGTTGTATGAAAGGAAGGCGTAATAGGGGATAGAGAAAATGGAAATGAGGTAGAAGTGGGGTGTTTTCCTCCTTCAATGCTCAAGCTACAATGGAAAAGAGAAGTGGAGAAAATTTTCCATCATCAAGAGGTCTTCCTTCTTGCTTTCTTTGTGAAGGAGAGGGACTATATTTATTGCCATGAGGGGGACCATGTAGTCGACCCATTCTTTTGGCTACTTGTCAAGAGCTAAGTAAGCTTTATAAAAAATGCTTGTTGATTGCCTACCAGTTGGATGGTGGCATGGGGGTGATTTTTAAAATGCTTTCTCTCCCTCTAAGTGTAAAAAATGTCATGATATATATATATATATATTCAAAATGACTTCATCTGGTGGTTTTTGGCCAAGTTACCTTATGACTTATCTAGTTAATAAAGTCATGCCATACTCTTTGATACTTAACTTACTCAATATCATGCTTATTCTTGCACATTCTTTGTCTATCAATTAAGGCTTTTGCGATTTGTCTTGCAGTTATGAATCAATGGGATCTTTGACATATTAAATGGAATCAGGAATGCTAAATCAAATCTAATGTGGAAAAATTTATGATCAAGCCATCGTAATACTATTTACAAGGTGTCTTTGCTTCTTATTGGCTAGGAACATTGAAGCATGTTCTTGTGTTGGATTGCAGAATTAGGAAAAATTATGTGCGATTACTTATGTGATAACTCGACGAGTAATTTTTATAATGTCTCAAGTCCAAATTCATTTCTTGATATAAAGTGTTATGGCGGGAATATTACATCCTCTCCTCCTTAGAGGAATCGAGATGTCCTCATCTCGAAAAAGAACTAGGGAAAATGTTTTTCTAGAGTTGTCTCTTCTATCCAGGTGGCATCCTCCTCAGGATAGTCTTTCCACTGGAGTTTGTCATTCACAGTGAAATTCTGGTATTCGACTCTGACCTTAAGATCAGTGTCCTTAACGAGGATTGCTCTAAGCATTAGCTGATATTTAGGATCCTTGTTTGTCTCTTCTTTGGCTAGCTCAATGACTCGATTGCTAGGCACCATCGATATCATGGTAGCTAAAGTCTCTCCTTTAAATGGCTCTTCCATGATAAGTGCATTCAGAAAAGCTTTACAACTTAATGCATCAGCAATCACATTCTCTTTTCCATGTCTGAACTTGACTTCAAAATCAGATTATTGCAAGACCTCAATCCATTGATGTTGCCTCATGTTCAGATCTGGTTGAATAAAGATCCATTTGAAACTTTTGTGGTTAGGTAGTTTTAAAATGGGTGCTGTTACCAAACTTTTCTTGAGCTGCTCAAAATTGGCTTGCTCAATGGGCGTCCATACAATGGAATTTTACTTTTTTAACAAATTAGTGCGAGGTGCAACTATCAGGGCATAATTTTTTATGAAAATTCTATACCATCTTGTTAGCCCTAAGAAACTTCTCACTTTCTTAACTATCATTGGAGGTTGCCACTCTTGAACATCTCTAACTTTGGCTAGATCTATAGAGATTCCTTCAGCAAATACTATGAAATCAAGATATTCCATCTATCTTTTGAAAAAGGCATACTTCTTTTTCTTCGCATAGGATTGTGCATCCTCATTATGTCTAACACAATGCGTAATTGTAGCTCATGGTCTTCGTCTCTCTTGGAGTATGTTAGGATTTCATCAAATATGACTAGGACAAACTCATCAAGATAAGGTAAAAAAATGTCCTACATTAATCTATTAAAGGTAGCAGGGGCATTAGTTAGACCAAAAGACATTACAAGAAATTCAAAATGACCATTCATGGTATTGAAGGCAGTTTTGGGGATATCTTCTTCCTTGATCATTATTTGGTAATAACTAGATCACAGATCAATCTTAGAAAAGATTTTTTCCCCATATAGTCTATCAAGTAGCTCGTCTATTCTTGGGATCGGATACTTATTCTTGATTGTTACTTAGTTTAGACCTCGGTAATCAATGCAAAGGCAGAGAGTTCCGTCATTTTTCTTTTGAAATAGTAATGGGGATCCCCATGGTGAATTACTGGGTCTGATATATCCTTGATCCAGTAACTGCTTGAGTTTCTCTTTCAGCTCAATTGCTATTTTATATGGACTCTTAGTGGTTGGAGTGACTCCTAGTTCAAGTCTAATTTCGTGATTGACTTCTCTTTTCGAGGTGGTAATTCAGTTAGTTTTTCTGGGAAGATGTCATCATATTCCTTCAACCAATATGGCTCTCCCTCGTCTTGTTTATTCTGCTCAACCTCATTTAATTTTATGAGATACACAGGTAATCATTTTCTTAACCCTTTTATTATGCGAGATGATTCGGCTAGTTGAACCTTGGATTTTTCTACCTCACCTTGGGTCACACTTTTTCTCCCTTTAGGTTTTGAAAAGTCACTTGGCCTTTTCTGCACTGAATATGTGCATCATTGGGAATTAGCCAAAGTCCATACCCAATAGATATTCATAGGTCCCTAAATTAACGATCCTAAATTCCATTTTAGAGAGATTTCTTCCCAGGCTAAATGTCACTTTGCAAGTTTGCTGAGTAGACATGATTTCTTTTCCATTAGCAAGTTTCACAAGCAACCTACATGTAGGTATTGTATGTATACCTAATTTCTTGGCACACTTTGGTGACATGAACAAGTGTGTGCTTCCACATTCAATAAGAATTTTAAAGGACTTACCCTCATATTCTGCTGGTGTTTGTATCACTAAAAATTGGTGATTTGGGCCTTTCTTATAAAGGGTGGCATGAACTGATGCCCTCTCCATATCGGCTTCCATAGTTGGGTTTCCCTCTTCTTCAAGATCTTTAAGAATTATAGCAGATGATTTTTCTTTTGCAATTAAAGCTTGGTCTTGGCCTCTATACTGTCTTTGGTGAGGAATTTGGCCAAGCTTTGGGCACCGTCTTTTAAAGTGGCATGGCTCATCACAGTGGAAACACCTAGGTATTCCTGAATTACTTTGAATCTCTTGAACAAGAGGTGCTACACAAATCAAAGCATCTTGTAAATCAATTGGGCCCATAGATTCAAGAAGGCGTGTGTTCAGAGGAGCATTCGATTTGTGACAAAACTTAGACACCTATACTGAGCAATAGTCATGGAAGGCACATATTTAAGTAGTAAGATAAACTTTGAGTAATATGCCTCCAGGCTCATTCTCAACTATCTTAAGTTAAAGAACTCATTCATTTTTAGTGTGCGATAAGCTGGTGGCGAATATTGACCATGCACAACTTCTTTCAGCTTTTCCCAGGTAATGGTTGTTTTAGCAAGTCCCTAGTCTTTACACCACTTTTTTCACCACATGCGTGCCTCACTGGTCAATTTCAACTTGGCGATCATAGCATGATTAGCACAGCTAGTTCTCGTAGCAGTAAAGTAGTCCTCCATGGTCTCAATCCAAATCTTTGTCTTGGCTTCAACGTCTTTGCTCTTGACATCGAATTCCAGTGGCTTAATCTACTTAAGGAGATCCTTCTTCTCATGATTGTCAGTCGGACTAGCGATAGCTGTATTACCCTGGGTTATCACATAAGTTTCACAAATTAGTTTAATGCTTAAACTTTTCAGCTTTGTTTTCACATTAACATATCTTACTAGTTTTGTAAAACAATTATGGGCCAAAGAGCCTTAACGAAGTTCTGGCATAGCTGCCGCACCTTTCCCCTAAGATATTTACTGATCAAGGTTTTTAGACCTGACCCTGACCCTAGGTAAGTCAACGCTCAACTCTACCTAATTTTTAACATTTTGTTCAATCTCTTGAGAGAAGCTCCTAACTTACTGGGACCACCCATCCGTAGGATGGATCCATCAGGGATCTCGCCCACTTGCTTCCCACAAATGGTTTTCTTTAGTTTTCTAGGTTGACATATGAAAGCAGCTTCGTTAATTAACCCGTTATCACAGGTTCCTTCGCATAATTTTACGACACAACATGAAGATAGAGAAAATAATATTTTGGCAAAACATATTTTGCAAAGTTATTTACAATGCTTCTCCCCTTCTGCCTACGCAGAAGATCAACGTCCGATAATAAAAAAATCACTTCTGTTTGTGCAGAAGAAAACAAATCCTCCAAGATTTTTGTCCCTTCACTAGTACCAGAGACTCCAAGATCCCATTTTGATTCACGTGAGGGTTAGGCAGTTCCTAGGAGAGATCAAGAGATTTACAGCCAGAGCCCCCTCGACACTCTCGTTGTTATGCGAGCGGTGATCAAGAGTAAGCCTTGCTCACAACCTAATAACAAGACACTAAGGAGTGCTGGTTAGGGTTATTGACTTCGTCGGATGCACAATACATCACAAAAATTTAAATGTTTTAACAAACAACACAAGCCATACACAAAACCAAACAACACAATATGCCTCTTGTAGCTCAAACAATTAAAACCCAAATCTGGGTAGAGCATCACACAACCTTCCAACAATTTCAAAAACACCAACACTTTGCACAAAGTTCAAAACAAACTTTGAAGACAAATCCAACATCATGGAAATTTCATACCTTGATAACCTTGGGCCGTCACTTGGCGCTTCGACATCCAAATTCTCCGACTTCACAACTAGCATAACAAGAGTTCACACTCTCAAATGTGACCCTCCTCTCACCTCTCTCACAAGGTACAATTGGAATTGAGGGGGAAGGCCTTTTGGTCTTCTCTTCTTCTCCTTATATAGTTTTCACAAGTATTCTCACATACATTAGAAAATGTGTCTAGCCTATCTACATGTGATTGTGCATCATGTATAATGCAAAAAAAGTTCCTTGATTATTTAAATACCTAACCTCACCTCTCAACTCTCAATAAGAAAATATGTCATGCTCCACTCCACCCATCCAAAATCTCACAATCTCTCTGGAAATGATGGTCCTCAAGATGTTGACCAAATAAGAACAACCCATCTCACAATTGGCGGCGTCCTTCACGACTCTCTAACTCACCCAACCACCTTACACACTCAACTAGAGGTTCCTAATTTGGTGATGAATATCCCAAATATCGTGCGTGTAAGAAAACAATGCGTGCTTAAAGGTAGATGCTCTCTCAAGTGCGCGTGCATCTAGGATTTACTGGATATAGTTGCAATAGGCCTCATGACGTGTTAGTGCTCAACGATGGTGCAAAATGTGCATGATCCCAACCCATGGCATGGAAGTATTTGAACAATTCATGAGACGACCCCCAAGTGCAGTGCATCAATAAGTGCAATGTGAATGCTTGTGAACCATAATCCTCGTGATTTCCAAGAGTCTCCGCAAGATAACATACCATATTCCACAATGTTCGGCAGCTACTAGCAAAACTCCAACTTCAAACTTTCCAAAAAATACCAAGCTTGACCAAGGCTATCAAGTTTTCACACAAAACAAACCAAACAAAATGACAGAAACAAATCCTAAGCTAAACAAACACAAGAAATCCAATTACGAAACGTCAAAACAAACGGTCACACAAACAACTAAGCTAACATAAATCAAACCTGACTACAATTTGACTAGGGGTTTTCAGTTTTCAGAAAAAAGCTTGATATATTTAGCCCTCCCCCTAGTCTGCGAACATTTCCATCGATCTATCCACAATCTTCTCAACAAACACAAATGGCACATTTCTCTCAAACAACTCATTTACAAGTAGACAAAACTCATCCATGAAATTTACATCAAAATCACTAAATTTTTTTGGTTGAAATCCTTCGAGACAATCCTCACCATCTAAGGAAATTACATCATCCTCCAATTTCTTTGAATCCCAACCATAATCAAACATCTTCAAATCCCTCAAATCGCAACCACTCAAAATTGTTCATATCCCACCCATCCTCCCTAGGAAAAACCATGTTACTTCTAGAGTCTCTAAATAAAGTTTTGACCCTTTCTTTGTTGCCAATCTCAAATTCATCCACTAATTTATCTATGCAATCATGAACAACTTCTCCCAAAGATACTATGCAAGGATCTCCCAACTAAAATTCCAAATCAAACACAACATCAAATGGAGTCAACTCCGGACACACAACACCACAACGACCAACAACAGCAACACATGGGGTCACTCCAAGACACCCAACCACATCACTAAAATCATCAACAATACAAGACTCCATCGAGTATTTTATTCACAAAGAGTGGTAAACACCTTCCATAGTATCCTTACTAGCAATCTCACGAGAAATTTTACCATTACAAACAACATTTTCACAATACAACAACATTGGGTCAAAAACCTCAACCAAAGACTCCTCAACTACCTCCTCACAAACACCATCCAACTCCATTTCCTTGGTTTTAAACCTCTCCTCCCTCAAATTTTCAAATTTTTTCAAAGCCTTACTTAAATTCTCTCTCACATCCTCATTAATGTCACTCTCAGGGTCCTCAAAACCCCAATCAGAATCATCACAAACAACATCAAAACCTTTAGGAGAACTCAAGGAAATTGAAAGACTATCAGATGAAGTTTTCTCTTCGACATTGTTGCTAAAATAAACCAAACAACCATCCACACAACTATCAAGAAGCATGAGGTCAGGTCTACTCAAAACAACATCAACATCACCACAAAGAAAAGCCTCTCCAAGGCTACTCAAACCATCACCAACCAACTCACAAGACTCATCTGAGTCAATAACACCAACACCAAAATCATCACAATAAGATTCAGAACCTAAAATCTAAATACTCTCTTAATTAACAAACTCACAATAAAACTCACAAAAAATCTCAACAAATTCATCAAGTAACAAATTCGAACCCTCAACCTCATCTTGAAAACTTATAATTTCTAGGCCTTCCCCCTCTTGGTCTTCCAAAAAACTCAAAAATTCATCCTCTATTCTCTCTTCATCTTTCAAGCAATTAGATCCATCTATACTATCACCAAGGCAAACAAGCTCACTCTCTAAATTGTTTCTACTCTCTTTGACACTTCCAATACTATTAGAACTTTCATCACACCTTCCATCATCAAAAATACCAAAACTTTCTTGACCCTCATCCTCCCCCAAAGAAGATGAAAACTCTTGCCTCTTAAAACAATCTAGTCTCTCCTTTTCTTCCTTACAACTCAACTCCATCTCTGGCTCACCTTTATAATCCTCAAGCTCCAAAGTAATATCAGTTGATCCCTCCTCTTTAGATAAATCACTAATTAATGGACCAAAAGTATCTGTGGTCAATGAATATGAACTCACACTCCTAGATTCTTCACTCTAATTAGTCAAACAAGTATTATTCTCCTCAACCACCCTAGGGAGATTCTCCTCACAAACTTCAATTGATTTCTCACATGCCAACACTCAGCTCTACCTAATTTTTAAAGTTCCATTCAATCTCTTGGGAGAAGCTTCCAACTTACTAGGACCACCTATCCGTAGGACGGATTCGTCAAGGATCTTACCCACCCCCTTCCCACAAATGATTTCCTTTAGTTTTCTAATTACCTATCACATTAAGTTATGACATATGAAAGTAGCTTTGCTAATTAACCCGTTATCATATGTTTCTTCACATAATTTTACGGCACAACACAAAGATAGAGAAAAAAAACTTTTGGCAAAACATATTTCGTAAAGTTACTTACAATGCTTTTCCCCTTTTGCCTATGTAGAAGATAAACCTCCATTTCACTGGAAAATCCCTTATGTCTATGCAGAAGAAAACAAACCCTCTAAGATTTTCATCCCTTCACTAGTATTGGGGACTCCAGGATCCCATCATAATTCGCGTGAGGGATAGACAATTCCTAGGAGCGATCAAGAGATTTACGGCTAGAGTCCCCCCTGGCACTCCCGCCACCTTGTACCTAACGGATTCCTCACCGAGTGACCTCTCACCGTCGGGACCTAAAAGATAATATGGGCATTTATACCTATGGTAGGCAATTCATGTGCTACCCTGCTATAACCCGCGCTTAGCAGGATTTCAAATGCTTTTCCAAGTTTGTTTAGACTCTAGAAATTGTATCAACAAATTCTTATCAATGCCAAAGAAGTTGTACATACTTCCAATATTTATTTAATTTCCTAATACTGATAGTTTCAAGGTTGTCGAGTATTTCATAGTTGTTTTTGCTTCAACATTCTTGATCTTGTAGGTAAGGTTTTCTCGCTAACTCATACATGGGTCAACTCATGATATTAACACTCTCACTAATATAATTATTAATAGTAACATTGCGTTGTCGTAGCGTGTATGGTTGAAGGCCACCACATGGGTTTGGTAAGAAAACTGGACAAGATAGATGGAGATGTGTCTTCAAGAGATAAGTACATTACAGTGAATGTTTAAAGGTTCAAGAGGTACTTCATGGTCAATCATAGGGGTTTGAGAGAAAAGAATGTATGGGGTTTCAAGAGCTTAGACTCTGGAGATAGTAGAGATAACAGAAGGGTTGAAGGTTTCAAGCCAAGTACTTGAAGATGTTGATAGAGCTTCCAACTGCATGTTCTTAGCAAAGATCACAAGAGTATTATCTCATAAGTTCTAACTCAAATCATAAACAACTCTGCATCCCATCATTCATACATGATGCCATAGCATGAATCAACTTTGCATGTTTACATTCAATGTAGACTGTTAGAGGGACAAAAGCTTATGAGTCAATTATAAGGCTTGTAGCGCAAAGAGACTTGCTTCAAGAGAGCTTCAAATTGAGATCTTGATAAGGATAAGTTACCACAACCAAGAAATAAGAGAAAAAGCTCCTCTTAATTCAACTCAAAGCATTTATGAATGATCTACAAACATTTCCCTTCCATAGGGGTAAATAATACTTGCATATTTTGGCAAGATGTCTTCTGTAGAGTAAGAAATGAATTAAAAGAACATTGATGTAGCTAATTCTCTGAATATGGTTGAAGATATCAGCTCCAAATCAGCCCAAATATCTTCTGGAATTCACCTTTGATGATAGTAGAAACTTCCCCTAACACGGTGTTGGCGCATTTAGTGTTGAGAGTCCACCATGGGGGTAAGAGACGACAGGGTGAAGGTAGATTCAGGGAGAGGAGTAGATGGAAGAGAAGGGGTTTGAAAAAATTGAAGACATAGAAGAATACTTCAAAAAAGAATTAAAAAATATAGAAGAATACTAATAGAGATGAAGCGTGTCAATTTCTTTCAGCATTATGAGAAGATATAACTCTAATAGAAAAAAACGTGTATAAAATAATACCTTCCTCTATGCTTGTAATGAAGGAGACCTAGCTGTCCTAACTAAGGGGAAAGAGAGAGAAAAGGACTGCAGAAGAAGAGGGAGAGGAGAGAGAAAGGTAAGAAGAAGAGAGAGAAAGAGGGTGATGAGGAGAGAGAAAGACTAAAAGTAGAGAGAGAAAGGCAAGAAGAGGAGAGAGAAATGGCTAGCAGCCATGGAAGGACAGGGAAGAAGGTGAAAGGAAAAATGTGTATTCATCAAATGGTATCTATGCAATGTCCCTTACACCTTTTACACTTAGGTCAACTTGACCTAAGTATTTCCCCTCCATTACAATCCATCCCCACTCAAAATGAAGTTTTTGTCCTAAAAAACAAAGATCGGACTTATTGGTATAGCCAAGTAGTGGGTTGCAGAGTACTACTCTGTATAGCATTACAAGTGGCAAAAGATAGGGGGGGAGGGGGGGGGGTTCTTGGCATAGACCCAGTAAAAGATTGCCTAATATTCAAGAGTAGTACTAGTCTATGCAGAGGGTCAAGGTCAGTCTATAGCCACCCGGGTCAAAAGGGAAAGTGGCATTGCTGCCATGCATTGGATCAGCTTTCATAAGGTCAAAGTCAAGTACAGCTGGAAGCATGATCAGCATGGTGGTATTATCTAGATCTTCCATAAGCCTCTCACGCATCACCATGCTCTGTATGACTGAAGCATATGAGGCCGAAGTCACCATTGCATGGGCTGCATCAACCCCTAAGTGCTGCATATTCATGGACCTTGCATTCTTAGTGATATCCAAGCATTTAAACTACAGGTCTGTGGACAGAAGGGGCTCCCACATGGGGTCATGATCATCCAAATCCACATGCTGCCCATAGTCTTCTTTCTTGAATTGAGGTTCTTGTTGTGGACCCATACCAAAATGGTCTTCAACAATATCTTCTCCATCTTTTTCATCATAATAATCTAATACCAAGAGTATTTTGGCAGTCTTTGCCTTGCATGTGGCTTGATGATTACAAGATATTGGCTTAGCACATTGATAGCATAAGCCCGCAGCATGTAATTCTCGTATCATATCACTAGTAAGATGTCTAATGCGTTTAGCCTTAGATAGCAATTTACACATCTTCTCATCACCATTGGTCAGCTCAGTAATAGTTCTGATATGCTGCTCATAGTCATCTTGCTGCTCATGTACAACAAATGGCTGTCCATGCTCATGACCATAATGCTCATGCTGTCCATATGCATGGTCATACCAATGTGGCTGCTGCTCATAATGGTATTCATGCTGTCCATAAAGCATATGGTGATAATAGCCCTGCTGTGCAGCATCAGAGGGACAATTTGGTTGAGCATATGCATTTGCTTCCACTGATGTTTGCTGCTTACGTACATAAGCATACTGCTCATATACAACAGATGGCTGTCCATGCTCATGACCATAATACTCATGCTGTCCATATGGATGGTCGTAGCAATGTGGCTGCTGCTCATAATGATACTCATGCTATCCATACTGCATGTGGTGATAATAGCCCTGTTGCACATCACATGCATAACCATCATAAGCATGCTGCATTTGATCACTGATCCCACAGCATTGGTCATGCTGTCCATAAGCTCTATGAGAATGCATGTCACTAGAATGTTCATGCTGTTGCCCAAATACATCTATTTGCTGTTGCCTACTACAAAAACTTTGGTCATATTGTTGCCCATAAACATGCTGCCCAAGATTGCATGATGACTGTCCAACATGACTACAATGGTGTCCTTGCATCCTAGGCTGACCATAAGTATGATGATTGGCAAGTCCATGAGCATAGGTATCGGCATGATGTCGGTCATAATCACTTGCTTGCCGCTCCTGCATTGTATCAGGGTCTCCATGAGGCAACTGCCCATATGGTTGCGTGGCTCAGGAATCTCCATATGCATGATGCAGATAGGAACCATGTTGTTGTCCATAGGGACAATGTGGTTGAGTATATGCATACATGCATGCCTACTAATGTTGCTCATTGTTGCTTTAAACTTCAGACCATGTAAGCAATTGTTGCCCACTATTGCTTCAAGCCTTAGAACTACTGCTCACTGCTGTTGCAGATTTCAGACCACTTAAGCAATTGTTGCTCACTATTCAGGGCTCACAAACATATTCACCGCTACTGTTTGCATTCAGAGCATCTTCATTCAATGATGACAATTGAGATGCAGTCACTGAGTATTTTTCAAGTGCATATGACACACTGTTATTGTCAGAATAGAGTGTTTATGGATCAAGCATTAGTATTCACTGTTTGACTCCACTATTCTTATTCTGCAGGCTGCTGCTGTAACTAATGTGTCCAGCAACCAACCTGCAATCTACTTCAGATTTGTCAATATCCTTGAATATTCACACAAATCCTTCAGAGAATGCCTCTAAATGATGTAATTGATGTGTCTACATATATGAATTGAATGTTATTCACACAAAGCCTTCAGTTTCAACAACCAACTTGCAATCTACTTCCGATTTGTCAATCTCCCTGAGTGATGTAAAGAGACTGTCAAGAAACCTTAAAGCTTTGCAGATTTGACTACTGAGATTCACCTTCTTTCTAGTAAAACCATCATTCTTGCATTACTCTTAGTCCTGTTAGTCTCTGCTCCAACTATGCTCGATGCATGTCCTTTTTTGATAGCATCTCAAGGTCTATCATGCAATCAATAACTGTATTCAGGCTTGATCAACCTATTCAAAGGTGACCACTACTAAAGGTCATGCTTAGATAAACCAGGTTTGGTCATACACAATCAACACATCACAAGCTTAACATGGTGCCAAATCAATTTTAAACTGAGCATCAAGACCCTCACTCAAAGGAGCAGGAATGTGCTTTCCACAGTCCTCATGAAGGTAGTGGATTATCTACAAAATGAGGTGAGCATCTTGATCGCAATTCAAGCACAATGTCATCCCCTCCTGATGCCAGGTTTGCCTGTCTAGCACCAGAAGGTAAGAAGGCTGGAATTATATATCTCAAAGCTCCCAATCCGAGAGACACACCTTGCTCTCAATCCTCTTTGCTGGAGAAGCATCCGGTTTCAAACATCTCTGTGCCCTCCCTTAACACTAGGAGACTAGATCCTAGTATGACTGCCTTTGAATGTGAACAATCTATAGACAGGGAAATCTCTCATCAATTACGTTGTACCATTGAAACAGCCGGTGAAAGCTCCGCAAGGGATAATAGCTCTTTTCTCCATCGAGCAAGTCCTCAGAAAAGCTCGAGTAAGACCAGAGCATCTCCATCATGGTTTTCTCCTTATGTTAAAGTTGAGAGATGTGCAGAGCCAGTTTCCTCTAAAGCACATGCAAGTGTTCTCTCTTCAGGCAATGCTGGCCATGAGAATCCCCAAAACAACCCTTTCTTAGCGGGAGAACTTTGTAAACAACAAGCTAAAAGTACAGGTGGAAGTATTGTTTCTTGTGGAGAAGAGGCTCCATTAAAACCTTGTCACAAAGAGCAAGTATTACATAACTTCAGAGGAGGATGCTTTAACTCCTCCAATTGTGAAGAGTGTCACTCCCACTTTTGATAAGCATCCAACCCCTCCCATGTAGCCCACACAGTCTCCAGATTCTATCAAATGAGGAGTGAGAGCTCCACTGCCAAAATGCTTTGCTGCTCCATGTAATTTGTCAAGGATAGGAGGAAATGCAAGCCTCAAGGGGTCTTGACTGTGGATGCAGGCATGGAGGCGCAAAGCTCTGTTGAATAAAAAAAAGAGATGCAAATCTCAGTACATCAAATGCCATTTCCTGTTGTTGCTTCTGTGGAGTGGATGATTGATGAGAACAATTGCCAAGGCACTTGTCCTCAGAAAAAGTAGTAAAAAGTGAGGAATCATAACCTATTCCTCCACCAAAGGGGCTGCTGAGGCCATTTCACTTTTGAATGGCACAAAAGTAAGAAGATGCTGCATACAAGTACAGCCTGCAATCATGTCCAGTTCAAAAGACAGGTCTGGAGGCTAACTGTAATTCTTCCAAGCCTCAGGAGCCAGGTGCTAAAGAGGAAAAGATCAGAATATGCAATGTTTTTGTTGAACAAAGATTTGGAACAAGTGCTGAACTATTTGGGAGCACAAAGTGTTGGACCTCGTCATACACTTCCCAATCTAAACAAGATAATTCAGCTTGTATGTTCTGGAGCATGCAGAGTTGCATGAACTGTTCAAATTGTGAACATAAGTGCCATTGATGGTATCATGAGCAGTAACCATGGATCACCCGGAGGCAGTTAACATGGATGCTCATTCTGCAAAGCCCTTTGCTTTCGATGTTAAGATAGCAGTTTGTTGTAATATAGCATTTAAGAGGTTCCCTACTGGGCATTCAAACCTCTTCCACACATCCAAAATTCTGAGGTCCTCTATTTATGTTGTAGCTCCACTAAACATCATGAAGCTTGGTCTTTATAATGATTCAAATGAACAAGAGGCGTTTGCAACAACGCTTGGTTATGTTGCACATGTGAGTGCAGTTGCTTGTCATGGTTAGAAGCCGTCCGGGCTTCCCAGCTCTTTCATTGCTGGCCATGTGCTTGGATGTGACACTACGATATCCTGTACGTTTTGGAGCTTCATGTTCTTATATACAGGACTATGCACTAGCAGTGGAGTCTAACCCACCTGAAACAGGATTGAATGCTGTAGGACCATATCTTGGAAGTAGTCGTAGGGCTGTTACAGAATTCCCACTCTTCTCTGAAAATGGCCATCTTGAGGGTCCAATTGATGCCTTTGCCACACTGCTGAAATCTGCTAAGCAGAAAAGCACGTCCACTCCTCTTCCCCCTTTTGACAAGGTGCTTGGAGCTGCTTCAGGGAAAGAATCATGGAGCAGAAGCAGTTTGCTCTCCTAGTGATGAGAAATACTCATCATGGCTTGGTTGGATGAAAGGTCTCAATGACATGGGTAGAAGTTGGATGGAGAAGAGGTTGAAGGAAGAAGGGCTTGCTTTGTCTGATCCTACTAACAGAGACACACTGCTGGCTCTCCTTCAAGCCTCATTTCCTGAGTTTGCTGCTACCTCTGCAGAGAGCAGGAGTATTGATTATCTTGATGAGCTTGGATATGATGGATATGGTGGCTTGGAGCTAAGGCTGGAGTCTGGAACTACCGTGGTCGCACCGAACGAGCCCTCTGACCAGCATGCATCTCAACAGAGACCTCGAATGCCACAACATGAAGACCAAACCGTCACGAATATTGGAACGTCAGCTCCTTTGGGTGGATCATCAAACATGGCTGAAGTGGTCAATGGTCAGAGTGGGAACAACAATGGAAATAATGGAAATTTAAGTTTGAGCTGCAGTGCTACGAAAAGCAATAATGGAAGTAATGGCCATAGCCATGCTCAAAGTACTGTTGGTGAAACAGCTGGTGGCTATACAGATGGTAACCAAGGGGGGGGGGAGTGGTAGCTCTGGAGCAACGATTGGTTTTACAGTTGCTCATGGAGTTCTGTCAAGTGCTGATCTATGTTATCACTCGACTCAGGCTCATTATTTTTTGGTGAATGTGTGTGCCCATTCTAGTCCGCGTTGTTGGTCCATTGCTCATGGAGTTCTGTTAGGTGGTGAGCCTTAAACGGCTGGTTTAGGGACACATTCAGACATTCGCAATGTCGGCGACTTTCTTGTTATCATGCGCCCTTGCCCTCGTTCTTCTGATCCCGCAAGAAGTAGCCATGGCACACGTTGCAGGAGCGAAAGAGCCAATCGAGCATCAGAACGACATGGAGTTGGAAGAGCTCGCTAAATTTGCCGTAGATGAGCATAACAGCAAACAGAATTCCGACCTCAAATTTGTGAGGCCTATCAAAGCAGAGCGATAAGTTGTTGCAGGGATCATGCATCACTTGCATTTGGAGGTTGTATCTGGAGGGCAGATCAGTGTATATGAAGCGAAGGTGTGGGTAAAAGTTTGGGAGAATTTCAAATCCTTGGTGGACTTCAAACGGAGTGTAGATATGGCAACAAGAACTGACTTTGGTGTACCTTCCTCAAATTTTGCCTTCAGTTTCTTCTGAAAAGTCTTCAATGCTGCATGTCTTCTTCTTGGGAATGCCCACTGGTCACTCCAGTGCTCCCTCTAAGTGTTGGAGTGTCCTCCTCCACTAAACCCTAGAATTTTTACCTCAATGTTGAAAAATGACCTGCCATTTTTGTCTTCCTGCCTCCATTTTTGGTCCAAGCTTCATTTAAGACTCCAAAAAAGGCTGCCATGGTCTGTGTGGTCTTCAAGAAAGCTGCCATTAATGCTCCTGCATGCAGTCCTTGTAGTCCAGAGATCTTCAGAAACTCCCCTACTACTCCCTGTACCTGTGTACTTGTGACTCAAAATTCCATGTAACTAGAAAGTTGTGATTGGGTAAAATGAGGGATTAATTGGGACCAAGAACCTAGGCTCTGATACCAATTGTAATGAAGGAGACCTAACTGTCCTAATTAAGGGGAAAGAGAGAGAAAAGGACTGCAGAAGAAGAGGGAGAGGAGAGAGAAATATAAGAAGAAGAGAGAGAAAGAGGGTGACAAGGAGAGAGAAAGACTAAAAGCAGAGAGAGAAAGGCAAGAAGAGGAGAGAGAAATGGCTAGCAGCCATGGAAGGACAGGGAAGAAGGTGAAGAAGGTGAAAGGACAAATGTGTATTCATCAAATGGTACCTATGCAGTGTCCCTTACACCTTTTATACTTAGGTCAACTTGACCTAAGTATTTCCCCTCCATTACAATGCTGCTCAGATCGCTAAACTGATGCTTCCATTGGCTCTGAAAGGGGGGTAAAATACCAGCACACCTGGCCAGAATTTTTCTAGATCACTCCTTCTTCATCTCCCACTTTGGAGTGCTCTTGAGTGTTTGAAAACAACAATCGCTCGTCGCACAATTTCGCCAATCTCTCTTGTTTACATAAAATTCTCTTAAATTGGCTGAAAGATACACGTTTTTTTTTTCATGTTATCCTAATCTAGAAGTTGTCTATAGTTTTATGGATTTTTACAAGAGGTAATATAAAAAATTGGCTAAAATCTAATATTTTTGAACCATGGACACTAACACTAATGTCTAAAATAGCATTGGCTCTCTAAATCAATAAGAAAGCCACTCTAGATTTTTTTTACACGACCCTATGTGCGTAGCAACATGACAGCGTGTATTTTCAACAAGAAAATAATTTTTCATTTATTCTACTCATATTCTATGGTTTAATCAATGATGTCCAACCATTTGCCGAATTTTCATCGTTATCTAAAAAGATCAATTTTCATTTAGCTATGTCTTAAATGCAATGCTGATTGTTTTTTTGAAAAATTTATTCTAAGCAATGCAAAAATCATAAGTGAAATTTTTCTTTCATCTTTCATACATCAAATCATATTTTTATGTACCTAATTTATGCACGTCTAGTATATATTATCGTATGTAATTTTATGTTCATTTAATGCTTTGATTATTTTATGGTATTACCTAAATGATTTTCTGTAAATTACTATAAAATTCATATGCATCTATTTATCATTAGCAAAATGAAATAGAGATAGTCACTTTCAAGAAAAAATTATAAAATATTTCATTTTAAAACATAGTTTACATTTTTCTGATATTATGATCACATGCGTCATTAATGAAATAATAATAGATATTCATGAAATAAACCATAATTAAGATATTTTCATAATGACGAGTATATAATCCTTTTTTAAGTGAAAGAGTTTTTTTCATTGAATAGTTAATTATTATATACTTTGGCTATTTTCCTAAGTGACAATTCATATTCATTTTCTTTCAAATGCGTCTATAATCATTTAAAGTCAAATATAGCGATAAGCTTATAAAACATTATTTTTTTTCAAACTGATAGTATGTTACCTCTATCAGGTTTGCAGTAATGGGAATTTCGCCAATTCCTACTATGTCATTTTCTCCATTAGCCGCATTTCTTCTTTCTCTTGCTTTGAATGGTCTCCTTGAATTTGTGCGACCTCGTAGAGCCATGGATGTTAGGCAAAATTGACGTTGTCATCGTGTTGGGGGTTGAAGGTCCACCATCGGGGTTTAGAGCAGAAGACGAGTGTGGGATTCAAGGTTTGGAGAAGGAGAAAAGATTAGGGTTTGATAAGATTTGGGTTTTAGAGATGACTTAGTTGGAGAAGAAGATATCAAGCTTTTTCTTTTTATTTAGCATACATGAATGGAATGAAAGACTTTGTCTTGATCACATCAAGTGCATATGGGAATAATAAGCCATTACATTAGGGATAATCTCAGATTTGATCCAAATGCATATTCCAAATGCAAGTTCAAATGGTTTCCATTTCATGAACATGAATCGATAACAACTCCAAGATACAAGTATTTTGATGGTAGACTCAAATACATTCAAGACATAGATCAAAAGCTCATGAAATGCATTGATAAAGCATAAATTTAACTTCAGCCTTGTTTTAAAACAGTAATTTCCAGCCCATAATCAAGCTCCAAAAGTGCACATAATCCCATGAATAAGCTCCTCTAATCATCCACAAGTGAAGCCCTGATGTTAAGAGGTCAATTTCCTCTCTTACAACCACATAGATCACTTGGTTACTCATCAAAATGGACAAGAACAGCGGGCTGCCCTATTTATGACTGGCTTTTTTAGTCCATAACAGCTCATACACCTTCAAAATCCTCCCCTTTGCTTGCCCCAAAGTTACTCAAGTACTTGGGTACAAGACGGGCTTCATTGGACCATGAATATGGTAAAAGAAATGAGAGAAGACGTACATACGAGTAGGCTGAATACTTTTTCTTAGGTTTTCCCCTTTTATGGACTGTCATACCATTCATTTTCGTCATACCAAATGGATGGGTAAGAAGAGCTCTCACCTTCCTTGTTTGTATCTTCTTCTTCAGCTCCAGTTTGCCTTGAGTTTGCATGCTTTGGAGCATGCACCATAGCCCACAACTCATCCTCCATCTGCCACAGATATGCAGGCCTATTTTTTGCGCCGAAAAATGCGGGCTGCATCCTGCTCAGCTCCCACTTATCATTTTGATGATTTAGGTCACTTACAAGTCATTTAAGTCTATTATTTCAGGTCCCACATGAACCTAGTGGACTTTTGGCTATTCTCTTGATTTCCAACCAAATTTTCCTCTTGAACCAATGTGACTTAGCGTGCAAACTGTCAATTACTTCCAGTTGATCAAGTTGTGGGTTCCCATAGACTTAATTTTTATCAATATTCATGGTACAACTGAAAATTGTATGACGAAAGTTACAAAAGAACTTATGAAACTAAGTGATATCTAAGTTGGTTGTTGGGTAACAATGACTGAGTTATGTATGAAAATTCCTCATATAAATCCTATTAAAGTTCTTCTGTGATCATAAGAATTCTATGATTTATATTATGAACAAAAAACTTTTTGACAACGTGGTAGTTCAGGGAGAGTTGTTAGTCGTCCAAAATTTTTTTGTCAACATTTTGCTTAGCAATATGGCTGTATGGAAGAAAGGCGTAATAGGGGATAGAGAAAATAGAAATGAGGTAGAAGAGGGATATTTTCCTCCTTCAAGGCTCAAGCTACAATGGAAAAGAAAAGAAAAGAAAAAAATCATCATCAGGAGGTTTTCCTTCTTGCTTTCTTTATGAAGGAGATGGGGTGTATTTATAGCCATGAGGGAGAGCATGCAGTCAACTCATTCTTTTGGCTACTTGTTAAGAGCTAAGTAAGCTTTATAAAAAATGCTTTTTGATTGCCTACCTATTGGATGGTGACATGGGGATGATTTTAAAATGCTTTCTCTCCCTCCAGGCATAATAAACGTCATGATTTTTTGCCTACTTTTTTAAAAAGTATTTTTTTCTTCAAAATGACTTCATCTGGTAGTTTTTGGCCAAGTTACCTTATGACTTATTTAGTTTATAAAGTCATGCCATACTCTTTGATACTTAACTTACTCAATGTCATGTTTGTTCTTGCACATTCTTTATCTACCAATTAAGGCTTTTGCGATTTGTCTTGCGGTTATGAAATCAATGTGATCTTTGATGCATTAAAGGGAATTGAGAATGCTCAATCAAATATAATGTGGGAAAAGTTATGATCAAGCCATTGTAATATTATTTACAAGGTGTCTTTTCTTCTTGTTGTGTGGGAATAGTGAAGCATCTTCTCGTGTTGAATTGCAGAATTAAAAAAATTTATGTGTAGTCACTTATGTGATAACTCGACGAGTAATTTTTAAAATGTCTCAAGCCTGAATTAATTTCTTGATATGAAGTGTTAGGGTGGGAATATTACAAAGGGCAAGAAAGATCATCTAGTATGTGACTTCTACTAAAAGATCAGGCATGCAGGGACATTCTATCATGCCAAGAAGGTCTCAAAAGGCCTGTCTAGCTATTGTTAAAGAAGAAGAGGAAGAAGAAGAAGAATAAGAAGACCACCAGAAGAAGGACAAGCCTCATGAGTCCTTCTACTCCTATTCTGATCGACTTTTTTAGCCTTGTATTGCCTAGCCCTAATGCTTCTGACATAAGCTTGTAAACTCCTCATGTAACCTTGTATTTCAACCTTTGTACACTTTGTGAGGCTCTTGTTATAGCCTCTAGTGTTTACCATGTTTGTGGTGCGCCCACACTTTGCAGGTGGTTGCTCACTAAAGTCTCTACACACTTTGTACTTTTCTGGTTGTGATTGAGGAGGGGTGTTGAGATATTGACAATCACACCTAACTTAGCCTCTTTGTATGGAGCAGTGTGGGCTCAAGATATGTAGAATCCCATATGCAAAGTGGTGGAAAGTACATCCTAGCCTATAAAGCATTGTACTTGCTCTCTCTTTTAATAATATAATATATCATGATGCTTTCCTCTTTCAATTAGTTTTATTGTCAGTCCATCACACAAGATTTTATTTATGAGTCCAAGCTTCCATCTTGGAACCTAATTCACTTGTGTAACAATTGTCTACTCATTAGCTATGTCAACATGAGTCTAACCTTCATCTTCTATCCACCATAGCTTTTGCCATGCTCTAGATCTGACATTCTAACGGTATTATATATGAAAAGTCAGCGTAAAGATTGAGGAGATAAATGTCATGCAGCTTGAGGAATATGATGGGAATTATATCCTAGATAGCAAATCCTTCATGTGATGTTTAGTAGTTGATTCCAATTCACTCTATGTATGCACAGTGTTGGCTCTTAGATTTGGGTACATCTTTTCATGTGATCTCATGTAGAGAGTGGTTTCATACCTACCATAATGTCTTTGGCTCTCTGCATCTTGGTGATGATCAATCTCTTAGCATTGTTGGCATTGGTGATGTTATACTGTAATTTTCCTTTGGTAGCACTTTTGTTATGTATGATGTACACCATGTCCCCACCTTGACTCAGAGTCTTATATCAGTTGGATAGCTTGATCATGCAAGTTATCATATCTATTTTGGGGATTCTACATGGAAGGTAACTCATGGCAGGCTTGTTCTTCAAGAGGTGCCAAGTTTGGTAGCCTCTACCCCTTGGTTGTATCTAGTTTACTTAATCATGTTTTGTCTTTGCGTTGTCCTCTCTTTGGCATGCTCGTTTTTAGGGAATATGTCTCTTAAAGGAATGAAGATATTGAGTCCTTTGCAATATTTACTGCCATTTTACTACTCGCATTTTGATTCATGTGATCACTGTTTATATGGTAGGCAGATTAGAAATTCACATAAAAAGGTTGGTATTCCATGCATGGGTGAGCCTTTGTCTCTTGTCCATTCAGATGTCTATGGATCCATGCCTTGTTAGTCATCAGGGGGTGTGAATTACTTTGCTACATTTATTGACCATTATTCACATAAGGTTTGGGCTTCTCTCATAAAGTAAAAATCTGATGTATTGGTAGTCTTTCAACATTGGCTTGCTCTAACAAAGAACCAATCTGGGCATAGGCTGAAATGTCTACAAACAAATAATGGGAGTGAGTATGTTTCACATGCTTTTGAGCAGTTTTGTGATGAGCGAGTTATTAAGTGTCAGTTGACTACCCCTTACACCCCTCCCTAGAATGGTACGGCTGAGCACATGAATATGACTATATAGGAGAGGGTCAGTAGCATGTTTAACTAGCTAGCTTACCACAAAATTTTTTGGCTAAGGGAATTACTATTGTAGTATATATAACTGATAAGTTGCCTTGCAATGGCATTGACTTCCATGTTGCAGAGGAGATATGGACAGGAAAGCCTCCCTCTTATACTCATTTACATGTCTTTGGATGTGGGGCACTCTCTCATGTGCCCGAGGACAAACGTAATAAGCTGGACCCTAAAAGTGTGAAATGCATTTTCCTTGGCTATGGAGATGCAGGTGAGATGGGATATTGTCTTTGGGATCCACCAGTGTAGAAAGTGATTCGTAGCCATGATGTTGTGTTTTATGAGAATAAAATGCATAGATAACCTAAGAAAGTTGTTGAGATACATAGGGTTATTTTTTAGGAGGAGCCACCTGTTCCTATATAGTTAGTTGGACAGCCTGCAACACTAGTTGATGCTCATGGACAAGATGTTAGATAAAATGTTGGATAGGCAGCACAGCTTCTCCATAAATTATGTATTGGTAATAGATACAAGAGAGCCTCTCACCTACGTAACAATCACTCCTCTTAGGAGAGGGCTATGCAATCTGAGATTGACTCATTGCATAAGAATTATGTATGGGATTTGATTTTCTTGCCTAATGGCAAGAGGGCTTTGCCTTGAAAGTGGATGTACAAGTTGAAAAGTATCCTTGGATACCATAGGCCGACATACAAGGCCTGATTGGTAGCAAAGGGTTTTAAGAAGGAGCATGGTATTGAATTTGATGAGATCTTCTCTCCTTTGGTTAAGATGACCACCCTATGCTTAATCTTGGCTTTGGTTGCACAGCTTGACTTGGACTTGCATCAGATGGATGTCAAGATGGCTTTCTAACATGGAGGCTTGCATGATGAGATATACATGGAGAACCCTAAGGGCTTTGTAGATCTTGGCAAGTAACACCTAGTGTGCAAATTGAGGAAGAGTCTTTATGGCTTGAAGTAGACACCTAGGGAATGGTACCACAAATTTGATACATCCATGCAATGACAGGGCTATAGTTGTAGTGCTATGGATGCGTGCTTGTACGCGAAGAAAGTCCATGATGGTTCATTACTGATTTTGGTACTCTATGTGGATGACATGCTTTTAGCATGGGAAGCTCATGATGATCTAGATGCTCTTAAGGCTCAGCTCAAGAAAAGCTATGAGATGAAAGATCTAGGATAGGCCTCTCATATTCTTGGTATGCGCATTACATGTGACAAACCTTAGGGACTACTCTACCTGTCAACATAAGGAGTACATTCATAAAGTCCTTGAGCACTTCCATATGCAGGATGTGAAGCCTATTGGCTATCCATTGCCTTCTCATGTGAAGGCATCATAGGCCGATTGTCCACAAATAAATGAGCAAAAGGTCAAGATGGCCAATATTCCCTATGCATCCGTAATGGGAAGTCTTATGTATGCCATGATATCCACTCGTCTAGATATTGCTTTTGCAATTGATGTTGTGGCACATTATATGGCTACAATTGGCAAGAGGCATTGGGATTCCATGAAGGCTATCATGAGGTACACCCGAAGGGGACTACTGATATGTGCATTTTCTATGGAATCTAGGATAGGAGTCATGGAGTACACTAACTCTGACTATGCAGGATATGCAGATACTAGGAAGTCCACTTCTAGCTATGTGTTCACTTTTGTCGGAGTTATTGTTTCATGGATGTTGTGGGAGCCCACGCTCGACCACCAAGACCCATGGACTTCTTATTTTTATTAGCATTCCAAGCCAAGTGCAATGGATACCTCTCACATAGCCATGTGCACTCTTACACATTCAAGTGTAGTGAGCTTACTTTCATGATCGAGCAAGTTCCTCCTCCCTTAAGCGCTTAGGTAGCTCCATGATCCAATTGCAAGCTTCAAGAGAGCTCGATCCTCAAGTTCCAAGCTCTATGCTCCATTGCCACATGCGCGAGACAAGAGAAGAGAAGAGAAGAAAAGAAGAGAGGAGAAGATGGAGAGATTCTCCACCATAGTCCCTCACCCTCACACACTCACTCCCTCACGCTTTCACACTCCCTCTCTCAAGCACAAGCACAAGCACAAGCAAGCAAGAGCAAGAAGAAGAAGAGGAAGAGGAGATCTAGTTTTTGGCCACATATAAGAATGAGATTCTCTATTCATTTTTTGGCTTTTATACATGCCCAAATCCCTTTTGGCTATTGTAAAGAAAGACTAATCTAACAATGGAGAAGAACAAGAAATCAAAATATTCTAAGGTACACATAACAAGAAATATACCAAATTGAGATCCAAGCATGGCCATGCCATTGAACATCTTCTATTACCATCATAGCACAATGTAGCCATGAGCTGCAAACCAAGTACAAGAAGATAAAAGACAAGAAGATTTGGAAAATTAGTGAAAGTGCCAAAGAATAATGCTACATTAGCACTTCTTGCCTTTTTATACTAAACCCTAAAGCCTTCATCTCTCTTGGCTCAAGTATTTACAAGGTTTATATTTGGAATAGGCGTCAACTCTCATGTTGATAATTTTCTTCAGTACAGGTACCCACCTTTTTTTACATGATCAACCATTTTAGCCTAGGTTCTCTTTTCCTATTCCCTTCTATTTACATTGTGGCTTCACCCATGCCCATCTACTCTTTACAAATTGCATTGGAGAGAGCCTAGTTCTCTTTTACAAAGATTTACTCATATTTCTGTTGTTGGGCCTCCTTTTTTCACTTTGCCCAATATTTTAAAATTTTCTTTTGCTTCATTATTTTTGATTTTTTTCCTTTCTTACACTGGGGTTAACATTACTCCCCTTCTAGTCGAGTGCTAGTCCATGGCAGTTGTGGGATTTGTTGATAAGGGCTCAGTGATTGAAGGGTTGTCATGGAGGTCGATGATGGGGCCTTGTGGGAATTGGACATGGAGAAGAAACATATCAAAATGATTGAGGTTGTGGAGACCAAGAGTGGATTGAGTGGCTACCTTGTCATGCAATGCATTATGTTCATGCTAGTGGAACTGGAAGTTGTGTTGCAGGCAAGCCTGGAGTATTGTCCCACACTTGAGAACCCAATTCGTGTAAAGGGAAGGTGCAGTGGGTGTAGCTTAGGGAGATAGGTCTAACCATAGGTGAGTGTAATCTCCCTAGCTGTGTCCTGCCCTTGATGAGCCCTAAGTGTGAAGTGGGGAAACAAAGGGGCTAGGGGGTTAGGCCAACCGATCAAGGCCACCAGACGTACCTAACTTGAGAAGCCCTAGGTGCAGTGGTTGTGACACTCTGATGTTATAGTGGACTTCATTTATTCCTTCTCTATTTCTTCATCTTCTCTTTTCTTTTTCCTTTCTTTATTTCTTTCTTTATTTCTTTATTTATTTTTCATTTTCCTTTCTTTTATTTTTCTTTTTGGTACAAGTAGGAGGAGACAAGCTAGGTGTCATCATCATGCTCTTTAGGAGCTTCATAAGGGGGCCTAAGGGATTTGCTAAGGAATGCAAGGCTTAGCATGTAGCCTTTTTTATTAATTCTTACATTGAGTGGAATAGTAGAGAGAAAAGGATAGTTACACTTCAAGAACCTATTATCACGCATATCTTTTAAGAGACTCATGCAAAATTCTAGCAAGAGAGCATCCCTTAGCATGAGGCAAGTCATTGCATATCTATCTATTTTGACATTGACATCAAAGTAGAGTGGTGGTAGGCACTCTTCCTGTGGTACTGGCTTATGTTTTTATAGGATTCACAAGAGACAGAGGTAATTACAAGTGGTAAGGAAGGCAAGGCCCTGCAGGGTGTGCTCCTGTGAACTCATCTAGGAAGTGAATGATGGAAGGTCAGAGGTGTTGAGCTCTAAAAACAAGGCACTCTTCAGGGTTGGAGGTGTTGACATCATAGATCAAGGGGAAGACGTACTTACCATGCTTCCCCTGGTAAAAGTTCACACTGTGGTGCCTCAGGTAAGCCATGTAGATGGGATCATTTCTTTTGTATAGGAGAGTATTACAAAAGGCCATCCATGCTCAAAATTTTTGCCCTAGATCTTTCAAGCCATTTAGGCTCGGACTCATAGCCTTTGACTTTCCTTGGCTCATCCATCACCTTATCCTCCCAATATCGAGTCGGTTCTCTTGTCCACAATGTGGGATTTTTGATTCTCTCATCTTTCCACCACTTTTCCAGCCTCTTGGAGATATATATGGCCCCTTCAATCACTTATGGAGGTAGCACCTTATTCATAGCATTAGGATAGAAGAACTTGAATTTGAATGGGGTGCAGCTATTCTCCTACTACTCCCAGTGATTCAACTCCAGTGCTCATTTGATTTGCAATTGTTCCTCAATTTGTAGCATTTGGACATCGGGTGTTGCTTGTGGCATGTCACTAAATTTTCTCCTTGTGAGATCAACTATTTCCCTATGTTTTGTTTTTGTCTTAATTATTCTTTCTAAGGCAACCACATCTTCTTCTTAGTCTTTTGCTTCTATTGATGGAGGCGGGGGTGAGCTCTGTTGTTTGGCAAACTAAACTTTGGGGTCATCAAGCAACTCCAAATCTGGGCCTTCCTCCATTGATGGTTCTACTTGGTGGTTGTGGTTGGTTGTTCCTACTATACTTGGTCTCCAATTTCCAACTGCTCTAAGTTTTCTCTAGAGATCCCTACTTGCAACAAAATCTACCTTTATTGTTCTAGACTTAGGCTTGAGATGGTTTTGGGGGTGTGTTCTTGGAGTCCATACTTTATGGCTCTTCTTGTGATTTCCAATTTCTTCTTTATGCCTTCTATGTTATCCTCATCTCCTACCTAAGTTACATGAAGCATAGCATTTATGAAGGCTTGTTGTTGGACCTCTAGCCTTGCCTCTATTGCTTCGGCCCTTGCCTCTACTGCCTTGATCCTTCCACTTTCTACTAGAGTGAGATGGTTGGCTAGGTCTCTGACCCTTCGAATATTTCTCTCTTCCCAAGCCTTGGCCTTCTCTTCCATCCTTCCTTGACTGTCTGTTAGGGGCACAAATCCCTAGGACTCAAATTCCATCAGTGACCTTAGTTTCTTACTTTCATAAATGAATATAGTGGTTTGAGATTAGCCTATGTAATTGTGTCTTTAAATGTCATGGGAAAGAATACTTGTATGTCAGGCATGGGTAGTCATGATATCAGGGGGTATGGATTCTAATATATAGGGATGGATAGCACCATGCTTTTATGGTTGCTATTGGTTGTCTTCACTGTTTAAGTCATGTTCTTCAAACATATGAATCTTTGTTTCTATATTATGAGATCATAAAAGGTTTTCAGTTATGAATGTTGAAGTGTGGATAGAGAATATGTTGGTGTTTTACGTTCTTTACTATGTATTCCTTGCGTTCTTGGTGAGCATGCCCTAAACACTTTGGCGATCCTGCTAGTTTCATGGGAAAACTTATCATGATTTAGGCTTTAGGCTTGGGAAGAAGGAAAGGGATATGGTTTGTTAATGAAGCAAGAAATTGTGATGATCAGTCGGTGAATGAAGACAATATTGGCAGTTATGTAATTGTTGATCACAGACAATCGTCTTTTCCAAGACAATGTATCATGTCATCTTTGCACAAGACACATCCTAAAGTCATGTTGTTTGAAGGAGACATTTTGAAATTCTTATTTTTGAAGAATTCAATTTCTTCAAAAGTTTTTAATGCTAGGGATTCAAGGCCTGATCGTTTTCATATTTCAATTTGTAGATTCTTGCTTCTAATTCAAGTTGAAACTTTTAGATTTCTTATCATTTTGAGAGTTGCAAGATGAAGACATCATATCAAGATTTGGTACTTCTAGATCTAAGACTAGTAAGTATGAGGATTATTCAGATTCATATTCTAATGAAGACCCAAATTTAGATTCAAATACAGACAGTGCTGATTAGGCAATGACAGTTCAGATTCAGATGATAATTCTAGTGACTCTGATGATGAAGAGTCAAGAGGAAAAAGCATAAGAAGAAAAAGAAGAAATCAAGATCAATCAAGGCTAAGAAGAAAAAAGTAAAGGATAAAGATAAGAATAAGTCAGAGGACAGCAAGTTGGATAAGATGATTAAACAAAAGTTGAAAGATTTGGGTCTTTCCAAAACTAAGAAGAAGGAAAACAATTGCAAGATTTGCCAAAGAAAGAGCCATGAAACTAGGACTTGTTGGTATAATCCTAATGTTAGGATGGCACAGCAGATGCCAGTGATACAGCCTCGGCCGAGATCTATTCAGCCAGTTGCAGTGAATCAAATTATTACTAACACCATACCACAACGACCCTTCAGAGGGCCTAAAAGAATGTAGGCAAGATAGCCTTGGGAAAATTTTCAGCCACAACAGCAAACCACCCAAACGGGAGCATGCCACTATTGTGTAGGTCAAGGACACTTTGTTGGATCAAACTGTGAACTTTGGGCCATGCATAGGATTGAGAGAGGAACATCAATAGCAAGGTCCCGCAATGATGAAAGACCTGTCGGAGCATCTCATCAACAACATCCACTTGCCCCAGTTACAACAGTCCTTATAGAGTTACTTGATCAAGATGAGAAAATGCAAGTTTCGCATGGTGGAGGAACTGTTGGTTGTAGGAATATTCAGCAAGGTTAGATTCAAGAAGGGGCAAAGGAGGTGTAAAGTAACATTAATGCTACAATTATGCATGTTCATTGTGATTGTTCTAATTGTATTGAAGCAGAGGAATGTCAAGAGTAACCAATGGTATTAGTGATAACTAGAAGCGAGGCAGGTGTGAAGCCTGATTGGAAAGAGTAAGAGAAGACAAGGAAAAAGACAACCAAGCAAGTTAGAAAGTTGCAAAAACTTGCTGAAAATTTTGAATCTAATTAAGTTGATGATGAGGGGGATTCAGGTGTGCTAAAACCTGAACTCCAAGAGAGCAATTTCCTGAATGTCAAGAGTATGTTCTTGAATAGGGGAATCTATTTCCCGATGATCAAGAACAGTTTTCTGATAGCACAATTGCCACACAATTACAACAAGAAGGTTAAGAAGAGTTATTTTAAGCTTTAGAAAAGTGTTCCTTGCATTTAACCTTAGAACAAATTTTGGACTTGATACCAAGATTTAAAGAGAAGTTCCTTATGAAGATTAGAAAAAAGCAACAGGAAGTCCTTTAGAGTACAGTAGTTCAAGATCACACAGTTCTTGGCTATCAGGCAATTATACCAACTCAACAAGAAGTTGTGGATTACCAAGTCCCTACTATTGAAGTTGAGTATGTAGGAAGAAAACATGATGATGTCCTATTGGATGGAAGTTCAGGAGTTAATATTCTCCCTAAGCATACATATTCCTCAACCAATCAAGAAGAGTTATTGCCAACTCCATTTCAGGTTAAGATGGCACATCAAAGAAGGTTACAGCCCTTGGGTATTTTATGGAATCAACAAATTCGAGTGGCTTGGCTTGAAGTTTAGGGTGAGTTTTGTTATGTTAAGAATGTCAGAGATTGGAGACTCTTATACAATGCTTTTGGGGAGACTGTGGACCGTGAAACGTGGTTCAAATTGGCTAGACTCAACAATATTGGGGAAATGATGATGTGTGTATCCCAAGAGGATGTAAGGAAATCAGGTTATCCACATTTAATAAGGTTACATTGAAGAGTTCCTCTAGACCTCTTGTAGCTCAAACTATTAATCTTGCAGATGATGAGGAGGAATTATTTCTTCAAGAAAATCCTTATGTGGTTCCAGTGTTTGAAATAGATGTGGATGGTATAATACAAGAGTATCAAGAGCAGCCCAATGTGGCCGGAAATGCACTTTTGGAGCAACAAACTATTCAAATTGCAACCCAAAACCAATCAGGGAAGAATTTAGAAGGCCTTTCTTGAGAACAAGAGCATCCTAAATTTCAAAATAGATCCAGTAATGAGCAGAATAAATTAATTCAGGACCAAAGTACTAATCATCTTGAATTTTTTCAGCAAGAAGAACTTGAAAAATAGCAAACCAGTATGGACAATTTTATGGATAGTTCTGGTGTACTGGAAGAGGAAGGGCAGAAAGCTATTGTTCAGGTTGAATTAAGATATGAGCATACAATGAGAAGATTTGCAAGAGTTGTTGAAGATGAAGTTCATTAGGTTAACCTGAATAATGAAGGGGAGCCTAAACCTATCAAGGTGCGATCTTGATTCTAGATTTTTATATGATTTATGCTTTACATCAACATAATGATTTTGTGCTAATTAATATAGATTTTGATAAATCTTTTGATTGAGTAAGTTAATCATTTAACTTGTGAACTCTCATAGTTCTTAAATTTGGGCCAATGTGTATAAAGTCGATGGCTTAATTATTTTGCAATGCCTCAATTATTGTTTGTATCAATCGAAATGGTGTCTACTTACTCTCGTTTGAGAAGGTTAATTTAGTAAGGTTTTTCCAATTGCCCCTTGTACTCTTTTCCCTAATCACAAATCAGCTTTTGCGAAAGTTGGACAAGGGAGGAGTGCAATAAGGAGCTATATGATCTCACCAGCATGAACACGATGCTCTCACCCCCTCGACCAAAGTCAAGAGATGCAACTGCATTGCAGGCAACACCCCTTAGGCCAAGCCTTGATGCCATAGGCCCACAAATTAGCCAGGACAATCTGGTTTAGGAGAGGGACGAGCAGCTGACAGCCTCCTTACCATGCTAGTGACCACCCTTGTGACTTTAAGCCTAGGAGACCTGCTTAAGCAACATCCCACCCTATGGCAAGACCTCAAGCAGTGGGTTGAGGGGTCATGAGAACAAGTTGCATATCTGCATGATCATGATGTAGAAACACAAATACCGAGTCTAACGCTACACTCTGTGCCAAAATCCTTGCACGTTAATGCTTTCTGGGAAGGCACCGAGATGCATGCAGTGTTACCAGTCCTAGCCTTAGGTGACACGACAAGAAAGGGGATCGTAGATATGGGAGCTGGGGTTAGTGTGTTGAGCCATGCAGTACTACTATAGACCTGGGGAAACCCACCTGTTGAGACGGCTCGATTTAATGTCACATTAGCAAACGTCATGAGAGTGAATCCATTCGGGGTATTTAAAAACTGGCTAGTGAAAATCGCAGGTGTCTAGTTCTCTGTCGACTTTATAGTCATGAAGGGGGTGGACTACAATATCCAGTTGGGCCGACCCTAGATGCACAATGCTAGGGTTATCGAAGATTGGGGTAATGGCTTGATCTTCTTAGGCAACAGGGGACAGAAGCTGTGAGGGTAGAGATGGAAACTTGGAAGACCTCACCAGTCGACTTGGATGCCATCTCCGTGACGCTCAAGGGTGACACTCAAGTCAAGAAGTCTTATGAGTCCTTGACCAAGTATATCCCATGCCTAGAGGATGAGTGGGATTGGATGCATGTCCTTGCTACAATCGACCTACCGTTCTCGGATCAAGAGGCATATGAGCAAGCCATCAAGATGATGGGAATGACCGACGTCATGCCTTCTGTACCAGTTTGCATGATGGAAGGAACCCTTCTTGGGAGACCTAAGCCCGTCACCTTCCAAGTGCCAAGCAACAAAAGAGAACTCCAGGAGGCTGTGGAATACTTAACAGACAAGCTGGCTGACAATTCAACAGCAAACTTCAAACCACTTTAGGATCTCTTAGGCAAATCCAAGTGGCAATGGACCAGGGTGCACGACTTGAACCTTATGTACAACTGGGCCCTAGTCCCTGATCAATGGCAAGAGATATACCAAGCCCTAGGAGATGATGAGCAGTTTGACAGAGAGGACTCTGATAACGATTATGAAGACTGCCAATCCTTCAGTGATGGAAGTGAGGGTGAGATGGAAATGATAGAATACAACACTGAGGGACATGAAATAGAACAAATATGGGCGGACTCCAAGCCACAAAAGAGAAGTGTCTACAGGATAGAGCAAGGAATCATACGCATGGATTGTGATAGCGCTTGGTTAGAACATGTAGGAGCCATAGACCTTGAGCAAGCATGCCTAGCTGAACCAGGAGTGACACTGGTGCTTAGGGCAGAATCACCATCTGAACTGCGACCACCAGCAGAGACCCCCTCTTCTAGCGAAGACGACAAGTTTGACTTTGAGTTGGAGGTAAGCTCGGATAGCGACCCATAAATACCTAGGCCGCCCAAATGCACCAACGGGGACCTACCCGTCCACTTGAGGCACAGATGATTGAAGGAGGGAAGGGCGAACTAACCCAGGGACACACGAACAGACGAACAACGAAAACCACAGGACCTCCCTAAACGATTTATGAAATTCAAGAAAGGAGATAGGATAGTGATCTTGTTGGGTGCCAAACAGTGAGGAAAAATGAGCGAACCAATCGAGGGACCAGCCAGGGTCAAGGAGGTGAACTTAGCCCAGGAAGGGGAGACACCTCGACCAACCTTCATTGCCGATGACTTGACTAAGGAAGAAGAAACGAGTCTTGTCGCTCTCTTGCGAGAGTACGTAGAAGTATTCGATTGGTCCTTGGAAGAGCTTAAAGGGGTAGACTCGAGTGTAGTGACTCACAATATACCCATGACACTAGACGCATCGCTGGTGAAGCAACGACCATACCCAATGAATCCAAAGCACGCTCATGCTGTCAAGGAAGAGATTGATAAGATGATGAGAGCAGGATTCATTTACGAAATTGAGCACGCAAACTGGGTATCACCCATAGTCATCGTGATGAAGAAAAATTGAAAAATTAGAGTGTGGGTCAATTACAAGAAGGTAAACGCTACTACTAAAAGGGACAATTATCCATTGCCATACACCGAGCACATGCTTGAAATTGTAGTGGGCAAGGAGGCGTACAGTTTTCTGGATGGCTTCTCAGGATACAATCAGGTGCAAGTGCATCCTACTAACAGGCATAAGATTGCCTTTGCCACTGCGAGTGGGGCATCTTTGCTTACATAATCATGCCTTTCAGGTTGACTAATGCCCCTGCCACCTTCCAGCATGTCATGTGCACCATATTTAAAGACATGCTTTGCAAGGAGTTGGAAGTCTTTGTCGATGACCTCTGTGTTCACTCGACTTGGATGGAACACTTGCAATCTTTGAGCAGTGTCGCCTATATTGTCTCTCCTTGAACCCCTTGAAATGCCAGTTTTTTGGGTGAAGCGTGGATGTATCCTTGGCCACATGGTGTCAAAGAATGGCATTGCCACTGACTTCTCAAAAGTCAGGATTATTGTTGATCTTCCACCCCCAACCAACTATAAGGGAGTTCAATGCTTCTTAGGCCATACGGGATACTATCGGCGATTTGTGCTGAATTACGCATTGATAGCCAAGACCTTTATACAAGCTGCTGATTGTCTTTGAATGGACTGAAGCATGCCAATGAGCATATGAAGAGTTGAAGAAGGCTCTAACCACAACACCAATTCTACGAGACCAAGATTGGATGATAACCTTCCACGTGCATATCGATGCTTCTAAATTTGCTGTGGGGGCAATGTTGTGCCAACCTAGCGAGCACAACCTGGACTATCCAGTGAGCTTTGCTAGCAGACAACTCGATGAGATGGAAATGAACTACTCGACAATAGAGAGAGAGGGCTTGGCCATGGTGTTTGCTGTAAAGAAGTTGCAGCATTATCTATTGGCTACACCCTTTACCTTCTTTGTGGACCATCAAGCCTTGCTAAACCTAGTGAATAAGCCTTGCGTTACAGGACGCACAGCTCGGTGGCTCCTTCTGCTTTTGGAGTTTGACTTCTCTGTGGTTGTACGGAAGGGAAAACATCACTACATGGCTGATCATATGTCACGCATCCCCATAGGAGAAGTCACTGGAGAAGGCATTACCGATGAATTTCCAGATACCCACCTCTTTAACCTCTCCAGTGAGAGAGATTTATTCAAGGCCGATCTAACACCGTATTGGGCGAATGACATAGTCCAAGTGCTTGAGCATGGTTTGCCTGAACGACCGATAGAAAAGGCAAGGCTAAGGAGACTTATTCTCAAAATCCAACCCTACCAGTTGATAGCAGGCTAGCTGCATACACTTTAGTGGAGACACGATGGCTCGCAAGGTTTTGCAGTCTCAACTATGGTGGCCAACGATGTTCCGTGATGCTGCACGATTTGTTAAGCATTGTGACGAGTGTCAACGGACGAAAGTCTCGATGCACAAGGATCAAATGGAGTTGATCCCAATCATTGCACGACAACCCTTCAAAAAATGGAGAATTGACTTCAGAGGACCCATCAGCCCCGCTGCACAGTATTCGCATGACAAATACATCATTGTGGCCACAGACTACCTAACGAAGTGGGCAAAGGCGAGAGCAACACAAAAGAACAATGCTTGAACAACTACCAAGTTCTTGTGGGAGCAGGTGATCTCACGATTTGGATGCCCCATTGAACTAGTTAGTGTGACCAGGGGACACACTTCATCAATGAAGTGATAGCGCATCTCCTATCCACCTTCCTAATTATCCATCGAAAATCCTCTCCATACTACCCTCAAGAAAATGGCCATGCAAAATCCAAAAATAAGATTCTTGTCAATATCCTAACCAAGGTAGTCTCTACCTCACGTAGAGACTGGGATAACAAGCTGATGGCAGCCTTGTGGGCTTACCACACAGCTTATAAAACGACTGTCGAGACAGACCCCCTTTACATTGACCTACGGAACCGAAGCAATTCTCCACATAGAATTCTTCATGCCTAGCCTGCGAATTGCACTTTAGGAGCGATGGGAAGGAAAGGAGGCATGGACGCAATGCCTGGTTGAGCTCGAACACCTCTCAGAGACTCGCCTTCTAGCCACTCATGCACTCATATGTGAGAAGGCATGATGCAAGAGCTGGTTTGACAAGCATGTCAAGCAATGCGATTTTGAACAAGGCGACTTAGTGCTCCTATACTCAGTCAAGGGGGGCATAAGCAAAAAATGAAGTTTAGGGGTCTTGGACCATTTCAGAGTTAGTGTGATCAGCAGAACGGGCAACTTCGAGCTCGAAACTCTAGATGGTGAGGGAATAGGCTTCTTCAATGGCAGTCATGTCAATAAATACTATCCTCCAATGCATCCTTTGCATGAGCCACCAATGTTGGAACCGCCTATCAAGGTACGAGTAGCCACCATCACCGAAATCGATGATGAGGATGAGGAAACCGTGGAGCTTGCATACCTGCACATCATGGTCACTGCCAAGAGAACACATGTCTTCAATGCCTTAATTGATGAGGGAGCGGACTTTAATGTCTTGAATCATAAGCATTGGACCCAACTTGAAAAACCACCACTACAATCCACTAGTGCCAAATTAAGTCCATATGGGGGCCACTCATATGCACTTCTCAGCAAGTGCAGGGCCACCGTTTCTATAGAGTCTGAGACTGTGCCAATAATCTTTTATGTGCTGCTAGACGCCAAGGATGCAGGCACAAAGACGCTGCTAGGGCGACCCTTCAAGAAGCAAACTCGTTGCAACGTTGATTATGAGTTGCAACACATTCACCTCATCATAGGCAACATCCACATTGATACAGCTTTCAGCAAGGGCTGCACGGTAGAATAGTCCACATGGCCACCAGTAGAACTATTAGCAGCCAAATCTAAGGAGAAGGGCAGTGCTCGGCCACCACCCACCACCTCTCAAGAACCACTGCTCGTGGTAGCAAAAGCTAAGGCTCCATAGCCTAGTTTTCAATGGAGGCTCGCAACGCCACTGCCTAGGAGTCGTTGCACACAACCTCATAAGACTTGAAGCTCTAAATCTAGGACACCAAGGCGCAGTTACAGAAATCAGCGCATAATCAGGCAAAGGTGGGTCCCTAAAGCCCTCTTGCACTCGCAAGGCTACTATGAGGGGAATGCCTGGATATAGATCCCTAAAGCTCACACAACCAAGGGCACCACTTGTATGCTACCCCCAAGCCTGATCAGCCCTAGCCCCATAGAACCTCCAAACCATAAACCACAGTGCTCCCCAGGCCCACATCCAACAAGCTCGTCCACACACATGCCCAAGAGAGTCTGAACAAACTATCGGCCCAAATGATAGACATTGTCACATGAGCCATCATCTGCTAGAGCCCACCCGACTACAATGATCCATTTTGAAGGTAGCAGTCCATCAGAAGTAGCTGCTACTTCCCCAACCCTAAGCCAGGAAGCCCAACCGCAACCTCAAGAACACATGCAACCACAACTATCCATTGACAAAGGCTCTACTGCTATCAAACCCCAACCACCAGCATGTCTTAAATCCTCCTATGAGCAAAAATAATTTTTGACACTGGCCTCCGATCTAGCCGAAGATACAGGGGATGACGTGGTTGATTGCATTAGACGGCTCAATGCCACCTTTAGAGTCTGAGCTATGACCACTTGGACTTAGGCTTGTTGCTCAAGCCTTTTGCAACCAAAGTTCGTACAATTCCTTATTCTTGGGAGACGTTTGAACTTGCCTTCACAAAGGCAAGAAACTTTGCTGCTGTATTGCTCAACAACGAGATCTCTAAAGAGCAAGCCCTCAAACAGTGCCTCATCACGTCATACAATCAATGAACCACTTCTGCCATCACTGACCGAGAAATTACAGAATTATACAAACTTGCTGAGACTGAATCCCCATTCTTGTGGCACTGGTACACTCTTAGGTTGAAATGGAAAGTAGAAGGGTGCTGAGTCATGACAAATACTGAGCAGTGCCGCGCAATCAAAACAGTGGAGTACGACCCCACTTATGTCGCACCAACCTCGTATAGAGTGTTAACCACTCTTCGCAACCGCCCCCTGGAAGAGCACATCAAGGGACACACACCCTTACCTCGATTGCCTACTACTGACTGAGGAAGAGCTACATATTGCTAGCCACGTTGCCTCTGGTGACTTTCTAACAGATGTTCTCACTTACATTACACACATGGGCACTCGACCTTTTGATCTTGACCGCGCAGCTCAATTAGAGTATAACCCCAATTTCTACACTTGGTTCCTACACTGGTAACTCCTAGGCCCATTGCAGAATGTCCTCAACCTCCAAAACCTTCAATCCTAGGAAGGATTCTTCTCGAGCTGGGAGGGGAAGGGGAGTGAGGTGAATCAAATTAAAAACCAAGGAAAATCAAGGTGAATCAAATTAAAACCAATGAAAATCAATCAAAGAAAATTGCATAAACACGTGAACAACAAGCGAGATAGGAAAATGTCAAGAGAACTTTGAAATAAAGGGCAAAAAGTTAAAGCCGGAAGGGAAGATTCTACATTGGATGAGATTTTAATGCTTTCATTCAATAAACATATAGAGTCTTTCTTTTCAAACTATGACTTTTATTGCGAATTGTTAATGTGGAAGCACTAATGGAAACTTGAGATTATGACAAGAACAAAAGATGTTGCAGCAAGATCGCACCCACCACCGACTTCTGTTCACGGAAGAGGAAAGAGCACAATAGAACATCACTCTTGAGAGCTGTGCTTACAACCAACTTAAGTTCCAAACCATTCACAAAGTAGAGGGTATGGTGGCCAAGGAGGAAGCGGCCAAGAGAGTCATTGAACAATGCAACTTCACCAAGTACCTCGAAAAATTTGCGCAAGAACTTGACCACACAAAGTGTGTGGAGTTTCTCAAGTCTTACGACCATGACAATGAGTGCGGCACTATCATGGTAGGAAGGGGAGAAAATGCCAAATAGGCACATGTTCACTTAACCCCTGCCTTGGTAGAGAAGGCATTGGGACTGGAGCCAAAGATAGAGAAGAAGCAGAAGAGGGATGTGTACGCCATGCTGAAAATGAAAAAGGAGGACGTGCTAACTAACGACGACATTAGCATCTAGGACATCCCTGATGCAGAAGCCAGATTGCAAGCAAAGCTAGTACATGCGCTCTTCTCTAGCCAACACTACAATGCCTTAATGCAACGAATCAGCGTGCCTGTGCTAGAGAATGTAGCGGCTCACACCCTACACGAAGTTGACTGGAATGGTTATGTGCGCAAAACCATTGACCAGGCAGCTAAAGTATTGGCTTTAGGAAGCACACCAACAGGAGAGTCCCCAGCTTCCAAGGCCACGGAAAGAAAGAAGGCTTCGTCCAAGGCCTTGTTTATTGCCTATGGAATCATTTTGACTGCGCTCATCTAGGAGGTAGTGAAAGAGATACAAGATGCAGAAGAAGGGGAAGGAGAAAAGCCTGATAGGTCACCCCCGCACTAGGACCAAGAGAGGTCCAGCGACAGGATCGAGACTGATAAGGAAGGGCAGGGACAAGAAGAACAATCAGGCAAAAATCAGGCCAAGAAACCCAAGAAGAAGACAACACAAAAGAAAAAGAAGCCGGATGAAGGCCGCAAGAAGGAGAAAGAGGATTTGGAATCCCTCAAGGAGGCCGAGAAGAGAGAGAAGAAGAAGAAACAAGAAGAAGAAAAAACAGAGAAAGAAGTAAACATGGCTAAAAAGGTGTCAAAACAGGAGGCCGAGAAGATGAAAAGGGAAGAATAGGAATAAAAAGGGAAATTGGAGGAAGAGTACAGGAGAGCTGAAGAAGAAAGGCAAAGAAGAGCTATTGAGGAAGAAGAGGAACTAAGAAGGAAGGAGGAGGAGGACTTGGCCGAAGCCACACGACGGTCCATTGAGCAGCAGTGTAGGGTTGATGATCCGGGAGCCTAGAGCCCCCTGAGGGAAGAAGGGCCAAGCTCTAGCACACAGGTACCACAAGTCACGCCACCCGCTGTCTTTGAAGGCAAAGGCAAGGCCCTCCTCCATCCTATCCCTACCCTCATGGTGCCCTCCACCGAACCAACCATCCTTACCCCTAACATCCCCACTAGCATGGAGGTCTCCAACTTCGTGGTCCAGATGCAATATTTTATCAATAAAGAAATGGCCCAAGGAAAGAGCATGGAGACCACGGCCACGAGGCAAAAGAGACCAGCCGCAGATACTGAGTCGAGACAGGACCAGAAGCATCTGAGAGTGGAAGCCTCGACCATCCCAACCCACACAACAATGATGGCACCATACAATTTACGATGAGTACGTCACTGAGTTGCTCTCCCAATTGGAGAGGGCGAAGGAGGAAAAGAGGATGGCTGTGGCTGAGTTGGTGGCGGAAAAGGAGTCAGTAGTTGCTTTGTAGCTTGAAAAACCCGCACAATACCCATGAAACAACGACAGATCTTTGATCTCAAGTAGGAATTAAAGGCCAAGGAGGACATGGAACAAAGCTACAAGCAGCGGCTTGAGGATGAGAATCAAGAACTAGTGCAGATGCAACGAGAATATAAGCTCTTCCTGATGCAACATGGGAAATTGGAGGCAAAAACCGCCAACATCGAGTAAATGATGAAGGAATTGAATGCCAAAGAGGAGGAGAGAAACCAAGAGAGGGAGCAGCAGCAAAAGGAGATCGAGTCTATGACTGAGTCTATGACCAATCAACTACACTTGGGAAGGAAAGAGCACGAGAATATGTGCAGGGAACTCAAAGCCCAGGAGCAGAAGATCGTAACCTTGGCACAGAAGCAGGGGGAAAGAATGGAAGGAATGAACAAAAGAGCAGAGGAATGGGCAGTGCAGAACAAAAAATGGGTGAAGACATTGGCACAGTGCCTTGCTTTGGTGGAGAAAGAAAAAAATCATTACAGAAAGTAAAGCAGACGCCCAGACAACCTTCAATGCCCAACAACAGGCCTTCATTAACACACTACTAGGCACGACTTGCCCAGAGGGAAAGGAGTCATTGGAGATAGTGCAGAAAAAACTAAGTATCACACGTAGAGCCCTGCATGCGGGGCTATAGATGCCACCCCAACCTGCAGAGGTTAGGCTGAGCCTAGAAGAGCAACGGAAGTACCTACTGTTGGCCGGCCTAACCCCCCAGGAATTGGATGCATTGGGCTTTGAAGAAGGAGCACAACTAGAAGACTGGTAGGGGGAGGAGACTGACCTTGAATTTGTTATGGTGAGAATAAGAGAAGAGGTAATCCCACAACCCCCCTCACTGCATGTCCAAGAACAGCAATAGATTGATCCATCCGTGGAAAGACAAGCTGCACTAAGGGAGAGACGGAGAAAATTAGTTGAAAAAACCAGGAAGTAGCTAAGAGCCAAACCGGTCTTGTAGCCGTCCTTCGCACTCCTCCCTGCTGGATTCCACGTGGAGCTGGTGATTTGGGAATGGCAAGAAAAAGAAAAAGACCCATTTACCTTTAGGTTCCTCATGCCTAACAGCCCGCGGAGGGTCCTATCGATAAAGGTGATGGAGGAGGTGATCGCGACTGGTGGCCGACTGGGACAGAAATGGCTAGAAGAAAGGGAGAGGACCCCCACTCTGTGGGGAAGGGAAGAAGTAGAGTTTTGGCAAAACAAGGTGTTCGAATTACCACATACTGTACAGGGCTACAACTGCCAACCCCTATGGAGAAGGCGAGTGTGCGACATTAGCATGCTCACCTAGATGGCTTTTTGCAACACCCTACCCTATGAAAGGAACGACCCCACATTCATGGCATATCCTCGTAGGGTAGGTGTGGATTTTGTTTCCACCCTCCATGGGCATCATGATTTCCCCATCATCTACAACTCCAATGCCGCCTCGTTCAAACATGCCCTCCTTTTTGACTCGGGAAGCCTAAATGATTCCATGATGCATTTTCTCTCGGACTTCTCTTCATGCTCTGATCTAGCCTTTATAACTACATGTAATTATCTTAGGTTACTTAAGTTACTACTCAAGCAGGACTCGACCCCACAAGAGCGTGGCTTGCCTCCCCTCTTTTTTGACCCTAACGCCATTGACAGCTGTGCCATGGTGCATTTAATGATGAGAGCAAGCCTTCTTCCTTCCTTTTGCCTAGCCCTCCTAGAGGATATAAACGACAGCCAGTTCACTAGGTGCAACCATCCCTTCCTCTCCACCACCTCCCTCCATGTCTGCATGAACCTCAAAGGATACATGCAAAGCCATCAATTTTTGAGAAAATCCATCCGACCTCCTTCTCCGCCTAAATCAGATGAGGAAGATTAGGTACGGGCTGTTTTTCTACTAGTGTCATACTAGGATTTTTTTAAAAAGGAAAAAAAAGAAAAAGGAAGAAAAATAAAGAGCATCCAAGGAAGAGCAAGTGGAACATTACGCATGGAATGGACAAAACAACTCACTTACACAAGCACTTAGCACCACATAAAGCACGATCACTGCACCTAGGGGTCCTCAAGTTAGGCGTGCCTAGTGGCTTCGGTCAGTTGGCTCCGCTCCTAACCCCCTAGCCCTTTTTGCTCCCCCACTTCACGCTTATGGCCCATCAAGGGCAGGACATACCTAGGGAGGTAACACTCGCTTATGGTTAGACCTGTCACCCTGAGCTACTTGCACTGCACCTCCCTTTTCTTGAATGGGGTTCCCAAGTATGGGATATCACCTAGGCTAGCATGTGGTTAGATCCAACTCCCCATTCCACCAACACGGGCACAATGCACTACACAATAAGGTAGACACCCCCCCTTAGGTAGAGCACCGCACCCTTTCCTTTCAAGCATCACAAAGGCAATCAACCATCGACTTCGAAGGCCCCCGTCAACCACTTGCTATCCATTTGACTTCTTTGGGGATGGCCTTAGTTGGTGGTGGTTTTTTAGTATGTGTGGGTTGTGATGGTGCACAACGCCCATCCCTAGGCTTGGTCCTAGTAGATAGCTCTATTGGTGGCATGGTAGGCTTGGGTGGAGCCTTGCTACCCTTGCTGAAAGTTGTCATGATTCGAATGTTGCCAATGGCAAGGTGAACATGCTACAGATCATAATCTACCTTGCACCGTGCTTTCTTCTTAAAAGTGTGTCATCCTAATAATGATTCTTGACCTGCATCCTTTGTATTTGGAAATACATAGAAGATGACTGATAGGCTCTCAGACTCGATAGAGGCTGTGATCTTGCACTTCTCTAGGAGTGCATATAACTTGCCTTCGAATGGGCTAAATTTAGCATTGGTGGGTTGTAACTATGCTTGAACAATGAGGGTCCAATGAGCATGAGTCAAGACATTGCAGTTAGCTCCCTCGTCAATCAAGACATCAAAAGCGTGCATGCGTCCAGCCATGGCTGTGATGTGTAGGTATGCTGGTGCTACTACCTCTTCATCCTGGTCCTCTAGTTCAGTGATGGTGGCTACGTGGACATTGACAGGGGCTTTCACCATTGGGGGCTCATGCAGTGGGTGTGTGGGAGGGTAATACTTCTTTATGTGACTGCCATTAAAGAAGCCTATGCCCTCACCTTCAAGGGTTTCAAGTTCTACGTTGCCCATCCTACAAATGGTGCACACTCGGAAAGGTCCCAACCCTCAAAATTTCATTTTTTGCTTGTGGCCCTTTACCGAGTAGAGAAAAACAAGGTCTCCCTGCTCAAAGTTGTGTTGTTTGACATGATTGTCCAACCACATCTTTCATCATGCTTTCTCACAAATTAGGGCGTGGGTGGCTAGGAGTAGTCTCAGTAAGTTGTTCCAATTCCACAAGGTGGTTGGTCCAAGCTTCCTTCCCTTCCCATCTCTCCTGCAGTGCTATCCTCAGGCTAGGGACAAAGAATTCTAATGGAAAAATTGCCTCTATCCCGTACGACATCCTAAAGGGTGTCTGTCCCACAGCCGTTTTATAGGCCATCCAATAAGCCCATAATCTTGCCATAAGTTTGTTGTCCCTGTAACTTCGCGAGGTAGAATTTACCTTCGTGAGGATGTTGATCAAGATCTTGTTTATGAATTCTACTTAGACATTATCTTGAGGGTAGTAGGGTGAGGATTTCTTGTGGAGGACTAAGAAGGTTGAGAGCAGGTGGGCAATCACATCATTGATGAAGTGCATGCCTTGGCCACTTACTAGTTCAATAGGGCAACCAAATCATGAAATAACTTGCTTCCACACAAGAGCTTCGCTATGGTCCTAGTGTCATTCTTTCTGGTGGCTCGTGCCTCGGCCCATTTTGTAAAATAGTCAGTTGCTATGATGATGTATCTAGCCTGCGAGTATTGTGTTGCGGGACTGACGGGTCCAATGAAGTAGAATCCCCATTTCTCAAAGGGTTGTCGTGTAATGATAGGGGTCAACTCCATCTTATCCTTTTGGGCATGAACTTTAGTCCTTTGGCACTCGTCACAATGCTTTATGAACTTACTAGCATCACAGAATAGGGTGGGCCACCACAACTGAGATTGTAGCACCTTGCGGACTATCATGTCCCTGTTGAAAGTGCCCTCTAGCAATCCCTCCATGCGCTTCACTCAACATGTCATGCATTTTATGCTCGCACACACATTGTCATAGCAACCGTCTTGCCCTAGCCTATAGAGTTGATTGGCTAGCAACATGTAAGGTTGGATGCTTAGAATAAGTCGCCCAAGCCTGGCCTTCTCAATAGGTCTATTGGGCAAATTGTGCTCTAGCACTTGGACTATATCATCCACCCCTAGTAGGGCGTTATATCAGCTTTGAAAAAATATTTCTCTCTTGACAAGCTGAAAAGATTAGCATCTCGTTAGCTATGCCTTGCCCATCAACTTCTCGTATAGGTATTTGGGACATGTGATCAGCCATGTAGTGCTACTTGCCCTTGCATACCACCATAGAGAAATCAAATTCTAGAAGAAGAAGCAACCATCTAGCAATGCATCTAGTAGTGCATGGCTTATTTACAAGATAGAGAAATGCTTGATGGTCTACGAAGAAGGTGAAAGGTGTGGCCAGGAGGTAGTCTCAAAACTTCTTCATAGTGAACACCATGGTTAGCCCTTCCCTTTCTGTGGTGGAGTAGTTCATCTCCGTGTCAATTAGTTGTGTGCTGGCAAAACTCACAAGGTAATCCAAATTATGCTCCCCAGGCTGGCACAAGATAGCTCCAATAGCACATTTAGATGTGTCTATATGCACGTGAAAGGTGATGTTCCAGTTTGGGGCTTGTAAGATTGGTGCAATTGTAAAGGCCTTCTTCAACTCTTCATATGCTCGTTGGCACTCATTAGTCCACTCAAACATGATCAACAGCTTATATAATGTTCTTGCAATCAATGCGTAATTCAACATGAAGCGCTGATAGTATTTGGTGTGACCCAAGAAACACTGAACTCCCTTATAGTCCTTTGGTGGCAGCAAGTCGACAATGACCCTGACCTTCGAACAGTCAGTGGTGGCTATGCCGTTCTTGGACACCACCTGTCCTAGAATGCATCCATGCTTGACCCATAACTAGTATTTCAAGAGGTTCAATAACAAGTTGTAAAGCCTACATCATTCAAAGACTGCTCGCAACTTCTCCAAGTGTTTTGCCCAACTACAGTGCATGCATAGGTCATCTACAAACACCTTTAGCTCTCGTCTAAGCATATATTTAAAGATGGTGCACGTTAGCTATTGAAAGGTTGTAGGTGCATTCATCAACCCAAAGGGCATTACCATGTAAGCAAAAACACCCCATGTAGCAAATGCGGTCCTGTGCCTATCATCAGGATGTACTTACACCTGGTTGTATCCTAAGAAGTCGTCCAAAAAGTTGTAGGCCTCTTTTCCTACTACCCTTTCGAGCATGTGCTCTGTGTATGGTAATGGATAATTATCCCTTTTTGTTGTGGCGTTAACCTTCTTATAGTTCATGAAATTTCTTTCATCATTTCTATTACAAGCTTATTGAATACATTAGGTTTTATGCTTTCAAATGCATGCTATATGGATCTTGGATGTATGGATGCCATCACCATGATGTTTTGAGCTTTGATTGCTTATTTGGCACTCGACTTTTATTTTAGTGGGAGCTATTCAGCTTTATGTATTGAGCCACAGTTGCCACTTGGAAATACTACAAAGCATTTGGTTTATGTAGTTGATCTTGAGCTTGTTATAATGACTCAGTGTAACATGTACATGCTCTCTTCATGCCATATGTATGTAGTTGATGCCTAGTGTACTGATCTAACTTTTACTTTGGGTCATCATCTATCTCTATCATGCTCTTGTCAATTATGTATTCATCTTACATGGCTATGTATTGAGCTTCTATTATCATTGCTCAATCATTGTGCCTCTCATAGGTCTCTTCTATTATTTGTGAGACCTACTAGATACATGATGATTATGCCTAGGGGATGAATCTCAATCAAGCGCATTGATCTTTGATATTTCTTAGTGCTAGGACTACATATTCACTCACTACTAGTTGTAGTCCTTGGCACAATTGAGTTTGCATTTATCAATGTGATAGCTCATACTTGGCTTTGATTTTTTAATATTGTACTCTATTTTTAGCATACTATAATTAGAATTTACTACAATGTTGTTTATGAGAGCAATCACCTCTTCTTAAGAAGCTATTTCTTATGGTTTGTAGATAGTTCATTATCTTAGCAATCTTTCTTGTATATAGCTTGATTTGGTAGTGGTTTTGGGTCTGATTTGTAGGAAATTATAGTAGCCTATTTTGCCCTTTTCTGCACTTAGTTGGTCTCATTATGGCTGGTAGTTCTCATGAAAGTGCTAACTTTAATAATGAAAAACTAGACAGGACCAACTATAGTTATTGGAAGATACAAATATGATAGATTTTAGTGTAGAAATTGTAGGTTAGACCACTAAAATATGAGGGTAAAAATCAGAAAATATTGGGACTAAGGATTGGGCTAAATTGGGTGAGCTATGCAGGCCCACAATCAATTTATCACTTTCTAAGTAGACTCACTACAATGTTGTGACTAACAATCAGACTACATATGAGCTTTGGTCATAGATTAAGAATTTTTATGACAAGCAATGTCCTGCATCTCAAATGTATTGGATGAAATAGTTGATAGACCTTCGAATGAAGGAAGGGAATTCTATGTTTGCACATTTGAATGAGTTTCACTCCATCATCAGCCATCTGGCTTTGCAAGAGATTGAATTCAAGGATTCTTTGCATCCTTTATTTCTACTTGGTACTCTACTTGAGTTATAGGACACTTTTTGTACGGCTTTATGTGTTGATACCTCGAAGGATGGACTAAAATTGTAGGTTGTTAAGAGTGTCCTCTCGATAGAAGAGGTGAACAAAAAGAATGTAGATACTTCCAATGAGTCACATGAATTGATCTTGAGAGGCCAACAAGATGGAAATTATCGTAGTAGAGAATCTCAAAGGTCATAGTCTAGGACACATGGGTAGTCTCACAATAAGTCCCGTGGCCATAAGTTCTGTTTTACTTGTCATTATTGTCAAAAACCAGGTCATATTTGGCCATAGCACCATAAAATACACGAAGATAAGCATAAGAAAAGGAAAAGGGTAAAGTGTAGGACAAGAATGATGATCACAACATTGTGCCTAGCAAGTCTAGTTTCAAGATTGAGGAGGCTAATGTGGTACAACTTAACGTGTCTAATGATATCATATTGGCAGCCTATTCCTTAGATGCTTCATAGCTACTTAATTAGGAGAATAAATGATGAGATGTCAACAAATGTGTGTTCTAATGAGGTGAAACAATTTGTCTAATAGAGAATTCAAGGTGCATATAGGTATCTTCATAAGTTGGAGAAAGAGCATGGGAACATGGTGAGGTTGGATGGATCATAATGAGAAAGGAAAATTAAGATTTATCTAAGTAGATGGAGTTGCATGCCTCCACTAATGTAGAGTGCCACAAAAATATCACACATCAGACAATTGAAAATGGTGACCCTTGATTCCTCTTTCTCTTTACTATGTTTGCATGTTACAAGTGAAGAAACCTTTCGGTTTTAGCCATCAAGTATATGTTTTACAACATACTTTGGTAGTGAATGAGAGCGGTGATTTTGTGGACTAGGTCTAGGAAATCCCTTTGTCACATGTGTCTCTCTTCCACATGTCATATTCAGAGTTATTTAAGGATCTAGAGAGAAATTCCTATCCAACATGGTGAAGAGACAATGATTTCTAAAACTATTATTTATTTTTGAGAAATTTGCAATCTTTGATATTTTTAAAAGCTAAAATGTCTAAAATAGCTGTCAATATTTTCTTTTATTTCTCACATATGCTTTGCCTTCAAAGTTGTGGGGTAGCTCTCTCTCTCTCTCTCTACGTGTGTGTGTGTCCCACTTGCTTTCTCTTGCTTCTCTTCAATGTCCACTTCTTTTTGGTTAGGACATTCTAGTGTGCAAGTCCAAAAGAAGTCCAATCTATTGATGTTGGTGCCATTTGCACTTCTCCAAGGCAATGATGGTGGATGCATTGCCATTTTGGCCACAAAATGGAGATATCAAAGGCCTTCTATGTGAATTTCCTTGTAGGTAGCCATGTTGCATCTCACACACACACACACACACACACACACACACACACACACACACACACACACACACACACACACACACACACACACACACACACACACACACACACACACACACACACACACACACACACACACACACACACACACACACACACACACACACACACACACACACACACACACACACACACACACACACACACACACACACACACACACACACACACACACACACACACACACACACACACACACACACACACACACACACACACACACACACACACACACACACACACACACACACACACACACACACACACACACACACACACACACACACACACACACACACACACACACTCTCTCTCTCTCTCTCTCTCTCTCTCTCTCTCTCTCTCTCTCTCTCTCTCTCTCTCTCTCTCTCTCTCTCACGCGCACGCGCACACACACCCACGCACATGCACACGCACGCACGCACGCACACGCACACGCACACGCACACGCACACACACACACACCCCACTCGAGTCTAAAGTTGTAGTAGCACAAGATGAAGAGATTCGAAGACTTAGGTTAGAACAAGACCAAAAATTATAGAGGAAGGTGAGATTCAGCCAAATATTAATCGAACAACTCACCAAATTCAAGGATGAAGTTTAACACTTGGAAGAAAAAGAGGAGAAAACAAAAAGGATGTGAGTGTTTGGGTGAAATTACTCAATAAGATGCAAAAGTAGGTAGAAGATTATGAACATTGGATACAGGTAGCCAAGAAGGTGAACAAATGACCCCTACTCCCACCACTAACATCATTAATGATAGCTTGGAGTAAGAACAATGTAGGAGATCATGTGCACTGCATGTGAGAGTGGTGGATCTAAAAACTTATGGAAAAACAACAAATAACCCCTACTCCCACCAGTAACATCATTAATGATAGCACAGAGTAAGAACAATGTAGGAGAGCATGTGCATTGCATGTGGGAGTGGTGGGTCTAAAAACTCATGGCATTGTGGGGGAAGGGTTGAGTAGTGATTACGGAGAGAGGTTGCAAATGACAGTGTGAGACCTATGGGAACAACCTTAAGCTTGTAGCTTGGAATTGTAATGGATCACTATGGTAGTTGAACATAGGTGCTTTTGAGGAGAATTTTAGAGGATATCATCTTCTAGTTGAAGACACAATAGACCCCACATGGCACATTCCCATGTGTGACTAGATACAGATGGGACTTAGCACATAGGATGGAGGCACATGCCATATATGGTAACCAAGGCTTAAGAGTATTATTTAGGCATGTACTATATATGGCAAATGAGGCTTAGGAGGGGTGGGAGTATTATTTATGGAGGAGCTATACTCCCAAATCCAAGTGGTCCATAGAGATGAACATGCCATATATATGTGGGTGAGGATATGATGGGAGGAATTCTCCTTTGTTGTTGTATGCTATTTCCCTCCCATGACATGCCCCCTTGTGCCCCCCTATCATATCTAGTTTTTGACTAGGATGTTTGGGAGTTCTCTAAAGAGGGTAATGACATTTTGTTGGGTGGAATTTAATGCATGTACAACTTGCCACCATGCATCCTTCTTTGACACATCAAATAAGATGTTATGGTAGTTGGAACCATGAGATTTAGGGGTCGAGCATACTTCATGAGGTAGGGAAAAATACACAGAGTATGGGTGCTATCTCATTGAGAGGGATACAAACACATGGATTACTCACACTTAAGAGTGCACCCAAGTTTCCCTATCAAGATTATTTATATGTTACCCTCATTCACATGGTGCTAGCATAGTGGAGTATATATTAGTTGCCATTGCATTCACACCCCACATCCATGATCTCATAATATCTCAATGCCCCATTGGAGCCACAGTTTATCATGCTTACCTCTCATTCACAATGAATTTTTGATACACACAAGAAACTACCTCCCATGTTGTTTTTAGACATATGAGATACTACTTCTCTATGGAGACAACATGCATTTATTCAAGAGAGATATTTAGGCTCTTGTATGAGGTCAACCCTCACACTCTAATATCCAATTTTATTTCATATTTTAGTGAGGCTTTATACATGGGAGCAAGTACAAATTTCTCCACTTGTAGTCCACAAAATGAGTGATCCTTCAAAATAATTGGTATGATGAGGAGTGCAAAGAGACTAAGACACATCTATAGAGGGAGACAGCACAAGAAGCACCATGCACAGATGGGTGAGGATGTTGTATGAAAGAAGATAGCTTTTCTTTCCCAATTGGAGAGAGACTTGTACCAGTAGTTCTTGAATCAGGATTCCTAAAAGGCATGAAGACTCTTTAGAGACCACTATCTAGTTATGCTCATTACATCATTTGACACATTGAGACAATGCGTAGCTACCTTATACACAATGTTAGACTAGCCTCCTCTCTAAGATCCATTGTCCTCTTGCTACTGACATTCAACTACTTTCTTCATAGAGAGGATGGTGTGAGAGACATTGAAGGTTTATCTACAAGTAAGGTGTAGGATCATGATGGATTCATAGGTAAGCACATGATATATGCTAGGGTTATGGTGGTAAAACTCTTAGCATACATGCTCAATAGAGCTATGTGTGAGGGTTTCCCTGAGAGTTGGAGCGCTAATACCATTGTACCCATCCTTAGGAGATACCACCTCACGTAATAACTATTGCACCATCATGGTTGGCCACACATTGGCCAAATTATTTTCCTTCATCATTGAGTAATAATTAAGGCAGTAGACATTTAGAGTGAGCTTCAGAGTAGAGAGACAAGTAGGATTCAAGAGAGATTTTTTGACCATGGATATGATCCTTGCACTTCAATCCATTATTGAGAGGGAAGAGCTCATGGGAGGCAAATCTATTATTGCTTGTGGATTTCTACAAAGCTTTTGACATAATATCCAGGGCCAGACTAATGCATAGACTATATAGCATGGATGTGCCTAGAGAGCTTACTTGGGGTCCTAGCACTATATGAGCAAGTGACTAGTCGAATACAGACATTTGAGAGCCTCTTGGCCCTCATTCACTCCACTATTAGAGTGAAGCAAGGTGGTCCCCTCTCATTGACATTCTTTGGATTATACATATGAAAAGTTTGAATACATTTGTAAAGGTGGAGATAGAGGGGGCCCACTGGCTAGTGCTTGGATACCCCACTGAGAAGTCATTTTCATGTTTTTGTGTGGCCATGTGCATCAAAGATTGATTACAATAGTTGAGGATCTAGTCATTGTCATGGTTATTTCCTATAACCATGACTAGGTAGGCTCTACTTAGTAGTAAGCCATGGTCATTTTGGTAGACATTGATAAGATCTTGGAAGAAATGGTAGTCATGATGCCATTTTAGTAGGTTATGCCCAAATTTTAAGGGAATTTTGAGACTTAAGGACAAATAAGGGTTTATGAGACTTAGTGAAGACTACATTTTCTTCTAGTTTTCTGAAGTAGGGCTCCCTCTTGTTCTCCAAGCTTGCTTTCACTATATCCATGAAGTATGAGGCTTCTATATTTCTTCCATGACTTCTTTATTACTAATGGATACTTGTTTTACCTTCTTGAGATAAAATGGAGCTTATACCATACCATTCTTGTGAGGTTTGATTAACCCAGATTTGCAAACTTCCACTTATTAGTGGCTCTCGAAAAACGCACCACTTTGTTGGGACCTAAAAGGGGCATGACAATGGCTCTAAGGCACATTACAAGGATTGTAACGTATAGTGAAGACGGGTAGCAACGCAGGTAGCGGCGTCGCTATTTGCATCGCAAATGCGATGCAAATAGTGACACAAATAGCAACGCCCCACAGGGAAAAAAAATAGGCCGAAACCCGAGCGCAGGTTCATTTCGCGCATTTTTGTCGAACGTTTCGAGCGGGAGAGCGAGAGAGCGAGAGAGAGAGAGCGACTGTCTTGCATAGGGTGAGAGAGGGAGAGGAAGAAGGCTTGCCGCTGCTACTGTTCACGAAGGAGAGGAGGAGCCTTCATCGTGAAGACGAGCCGCCAAACCCTTGCCATATCTCATCGGTGAGTCCATTCTCTCCTTCTTTTGCTTGTTTAGGAGAGGAAATGAGAGAGAAAGAGAGGGAGAGGAAGAGGGAGGGAGAGAAAGAGAAAGAGAGGGGGAGAGAAAGAGAAAGAGAAAGAGAAAGAGAAAGGGAAAGAGAAAGAGAGGGAGAGGGAGAGGGAGGGGGGAGGAAATGAGAGAGGGAGAGAAAGAGAAAGTGAGGGAGAGGGAGAGGGATGGGGAGGAAATGAGAGAGGGAGAGGGAGGGAGAGTGCATTCTCTCTCTCTCTTTTACTTTTTCTTATATAATTTGTGTATATATATTGAGAGAGGGAGAGGAAATGAGAGAGAAAGAGAGGGAGAGGGAGAGGGAGGGGGAGGGAGGAATTGGAAGAGGGAGGGGGATGGAATGAGAGAATGAGAGGGAGGGAGAGTGTTTCTCTCTCTTTTTTATTAATTTATTGTATAACTTGTATATAATGAGAGAGGGAGAACAAATGAGGGAGAGGGAGAGGGAGAAAGAGAGTGAAATTAAAGAGAGGGAGAGGAAGGAAATGGGAGAGGGAGGGGGGAGGAAATGAGAGAGGGAGAGAAAGAGAAAGAGAAAGAGAGAGAGGGAGAGGGAGAGGGATGGGGAGGAAATGAGAGAGGGAGAGGGAGGGAGAGTGCATTCTCTCTCTCTTTTACTTTTGCTTATATGATCTGTATACTTATATTGAGAGAGGGAGAGGAAATGAGAGAGAAAGAGAGGGAGAGGGAGAGGGAGGAAATGGGAGAGGGAGGGGGAGGGAGGGAGAGAGAGAGAAAGAGAGGGAGAGGGAGAGAGAGTGAGAGGAAATGGAAGAGGGAGGGGGATGAAATGAGAGAACGAGAGGAAGGGAGAGTGTATTCTCTCTCTTATTTATTTATTTTTTGTATAATTTGTATATAATGAGAGAGGGAGAAGAAATGAGGGAGAGGGAGAGGGAGAAAGATAGGGAAATTAAAGAGAGGGAGAGGGAGGGGGAGAGGAAATGAGAGAGGGAGGGGGAGAGGAAATGAGAGAGGGAGGGGGAGGAAGAGAGAGAAAATGAGAGAGGGAGAGGGAGAAGGGGGAGAGATGAAAACATAATAGGGAAATGAGAGAGGGAGAGGGAGGGAGAAGAAATGAGAGAAGGAGAGGAAGAGAGCAAAAGGAAATGAGAGAGGGAGAGGAGAGAGAAAAAAAGAGAGAATGAGAGGAGAGAGAAAAAGAGATAAGATGTTAAACATAATAGGCAAATAGAGAAAGAGAGGGTGTGGGTGAGGGTGAGGGCGAGGGAGGGAGAGGAAATGAGAGAGGGAGAGAAAGAAAGAAAGGGAAATGAGACATGGAGAGGAGAGAGAAAAAATGAGAGAGGAAGAGGAGAGAGAAAAGAGAAAAAATTATTAAATCTAATAAAGAAAGAGAAAAAGAGAGGGCCAGGGTGAGGAAGGGATAGGAAATGAGAGAGGGAGAGAAAGAGAGAAATGTAAATGAGAGAAGGAGAGGAGAGAGAAAAAAATGAGAGAAAGAGAGAAGAGAGAAAAAGAGAGAAAAATCATTAAACCTAATAGAGAAAGAGAGAAAGAGAAGGTGAGGGCGAGGGAGGGAGAGGAAGAGAGAAAACGAAATGAGAGAGGGAGAGGAGAGAGAAAAAAATGAGAGAGAGAGAGGAGAGAGAAAAACCATTAAACCTAATAGGGAAAGAGAGAAAGAGAGGGTGAGGGTGAGGGAGGGAGAGGAAATGAGAGAGGGAGAGGAGAGAGAAAAAGGAAATGAGAGAGAGGAGAGAGAAAAAGGAATGAGAGAGAAGAAGGGAGGGAGAGGAATGAGAGAGAGAGGAGAGAGAAAAAGAGAGAGGGAGGGAGAGGAATGAGAGGGAGACGAGAGAGAAAAGGAAATGAGAGAGAGAGAGAGGAGAGAAAAAAGAGAAATATCATTAAACCTAATAGGGAAAGAGAGAAAGAGAGGGTGAGGGTGAGGGAGGGAGAGGAAATCAAAGAGGGAGAGGAAGAGAGAAAACGAAATGAGAGAGGGAGAGGAGAGAGAAAAAATGAGAGAGAGAGAGAGGAGAGAGAATAATAGAGAAAAACCATTAAACCTAATAGGGAAAGAGAGAAAGAGAGGGTGAGGGCGAGAGAGAGAGAGGAAATGAGAGAGGGAGAGGAGAGAGAAAAAGAAATGAGAGAGAGGAGAGAGAAAAATGAATGAGAGAGGGCAAGGGAGGGAGAGGAATGAGAGAGAGAGGAGAGAGAAAAAGAGAGAGGGAGGGAGAGGAATGAGAGGGAGAGGAGAGAGAAAAGGAAATGAGAGAGAGAGAGGAGAGAGAAAAAGAGAAATATCATTAAACCTAATAGGGAAAGAGAGAAAGAGAGAGTGAGGGCAAGGGAGGGAGAGGAAATGAGAGAGGGAGAGGAAGAGAGAAAACAAAATATTATGTGCTAGGTACTGAGTACTCGGTACTAAATACTAGTGTTCTATGATACTATATGCTAGGTCATAGAAAAAGAGAGAGATGGAAGTAGAGGATAACAATCTAAGAAAAGAAAAGAATGATAACAAAAACAAATTATTTATTGTAACGTAGACAAAATGGAAAACGAAGAAGGTCCTATTGTTCAAGATCGCATGACGTATCTTAATTAGCATGTCCCATGTCCTTATTCTCAATGCAAGTTGGCAATTAGATGAAAACGCCGATTGTCTATAGAACATGTACGACGATTTGGCGAGTTTTAATCTGAGATCATTTATCAAGCGATTGTGGATTTTCAACAAACGGTAATTTGAAGTTAATATCAATCATGCATTATGCTCGCAAGCTAATTGGATACCATATACAATAAGATTGGGTCTCGCTGGCAAATTTTCTATCCAGGGAGGTGATGTCTTGTCCCAGGGGGGAGTGCACCCTTTGCGGCCAATTAGAAGAGTACGTGGGCATGCGATGGATGGAGTGCATGAGCCAATCCACCACTCGCAAGGCCAATCTATACCGTCAATGCCAGAGGAGATTGGCAACCTTCCAGACCTACCTACAATCTTGGAGCCTGAGATGGAGGCAATGATCGATGCATTGATTCCCATGGATGTCGAGACTTCTGATCCGCTTAGAGAAGAAGCATCCATACCATTATATGATGGGTGCCGAGTATCTCGGCTGAAGACACTGCTTGCACTCTTAAGTGTGCAAGCAAAATACGGGTGGAGTGATATGAGTGTGACTGAGTTGTTCAGGTATCCTGTACATATGCTTCATTGATTTTTTTTTTCGGCACTATTATTACAAACATTTGTACTTTTTCAAGGCATTTTATGATTTTTTTCAGGTTATTGAAATATCATATATTACCACCTGCAAATACCATGCCTGAGTCTCGTGATGATGCACGACATGTTTTACGGAAGCTTGGCATGGACTACAATAACATCCATACATGTATCAACGATTGTATACTGTTTCGAGGAGAATACAAGACTATGGAGACATGTCCAAAGTGTGGTGCTCACACGTATTGACGGGACTTGCAAGGGAAAACCATCCCTCAAAAAGTTCTCAGACACTTTCCACTTATCCCCTACATAAACCACATGTTTCGTACGTCCGGCATGGCGAGCTTGACAACGTGGCATGCACAGAATAGGTCCACGGATGGAGTTCAACGAATATTAGCGGATTCACGCGCACGGACCCACATTGACTCTACCTTCCTAGGCTTTGTCCGAGAGCCAAGAAATCTTCGGCTCAGTCTCGCAATGGATGGCATGAACCCATTCGGTCTGCGCTCAACTTCTTACAGTGTATGGCCTATAGTCCTTGTCAACTACAATATCCCTCCATGACTTTCTACAAAGAAAGGACATCTCATCCTTAGCTTGCTCGTCCCCAGCCGCTACAAAGTCAAAAATATGGACGTGTATCTTCGTCCATTAGTCGACGAGCTTAAGATTTTGTGGGAGGAGGGGATCACTGTGCAAGATATGAGCAGGTGTGATGGTCGGCGGTCAGCCAATATTCGAGCTATTCTCATATGGACGATGCATGACTATCTGGGATTCGGAGAGTGCTCAGGTGAGCATGCCTCCGTTCTCGTTGGTAATATCTATATTTTATCTCGTTCAAGCAAGTATTCACTAGGTTGTGGTGTTGGAATAGGCCTGGTTACCTCAGGTTATCATGCATGTCCATTGTGCGGGCCATAGTTAGACTCCCGAAGGTCATGAACCATTAGGAAGATGGTATATCAAGGACACGCTGCTTTCCTGCCAGAGGATCATGAACTTAGGGAAGGTTTCCTTTGACGACCTCCAACACGTATGAACGCCGCAAGCTGGTACGGTTGAAAATGGTCTACGCGGAATCACATCCAAATGGAATGCGATGGTTCTCAGTTTTCTATGAGTTGCCATATTGGACCCACTTACAGGTCAACCACTTGTTGGATCCCATGCATATTTTCAAGAATGTGGGCAGCTTGCTATGGGACCACATCACATGAAAGAGAGACACTATAGGGGCACGAATGGATTTGAAGGAGGCAAGTAAAATGGAGGCGCTTTGGCCGCAGTCGGTGCTGATGGTTGCATGCAGCTTCCTCGCGCTCCTTGGGTTTTGTCCACTAAAGAAGAGCACATTGTGAAGCAAGTAATCAAGTCTATCTGCACTCCGACGGGTATGATGCATTCTCTCAGGTCTGCATTTTCTAAAGAGACCAATTATTAGGACTAAAATCCCATGGCTGGCATAAGATATGTCAGGTTTGTACTACGAATGGATTATAATTAGTGTGGGCATTTTGCTATTTGGAGGCAACAACAATGATATCATCTTCTGATACACTTGAGCCAATGGTAGCAAGTTGATCAGCTATGGTCTTAATCTCTGTGGTATACACCTGGATGCTCTTGCCATTCCTAGATATGTTGTTGAACTACTGTTTCAACTGGATCTTCCTTGCATGTGTCATGGTTCCATAATTTTTCATCAGTATGTCCCAAGTATCCTTTGGAGTTTCACATCCAGCGATTTGAATTACCATAGCATCAGATATACATAGAGAAAACCAATGCAGCACCTTGCATTCTCTTTCATTCCATAGCCTGTAAGCTCTTTTCTGTTCATTAGTTGGATTCTGTGCAGGCAACTTAGGAGCAGCCTCATCTCCTGTACATAGATCCCAATAACCTCTGCCAACAAGAAAGTTTTTCATTTTGAATTTCCATAATGCAAAGTTCTTGTTGTCCAACTTCTCTCCAACTATCTGAGTGATATTGTTAGTCCCATGTGCATTAGCCATGATGCAATAGACTGTCTATCAAGTGCCTGACTCCCTGCAGACCAATAAGTATAACTGACCAAGTTTAGTCCGTAACAGTTTATGATAGTTTTCTGCACTAAATTGCAGAAAAAAACAGGGTATTTCAGCCCACTGACACCCCAAAACAACCCACAAACAAGTGGTCTCAATTGTAAGTATAACTGTCAATACATAAGCTATGTGTTTGCTTAAGCTTAAGCTTCTGTAACCTCACTGCCAGGGTATATACATGCAGTCTGAAAACTGTAAAATGTGAGTAACCAACAGCAATTTCAAGTCCAAAACTGAGTGGTAATCATGTCATACATGTTCCAAAACCTCCCAGATAGCTGCTAGTACATTTGGCAGTCAAGACATGAGCATAGAGGCACAGAACAGTGCATAACCAACACATACAAGTGTCAACAAATCTAGTTGTAGGTTGCAGTCAACCAAAATTCAGCATAACAAGCTCCAAGCAGCTCCAAAATGTCTTCCAATCATGTCATACATTTACTTTGTAGTGGCAAGTTCAGTACATGAGCATCTGAGTAGGTATAGACAACCTATCTTCGTTGACCAATGGCATAAACTTCATGAACTGTTTGTAATTAACCAAGACAGTGTGACTGCATTTAGTTCAGCTTCAGAATTCAGTTTTCAATGATGCTCATTGCTTGCTTCAATCTCCATACATTCAGGATGTATAGGTCAGTTCATATAGATGATAGAACCCCCAAGATGACTTGTATTGTTTCAGTAATACACAATGCTTGTCATTGACTGTGTATGACAGTTTTTAGCCACTAACATACTTCAGATCTAAGTGATTTCAGTGAGCAACTTCAGCTCAAATGCATTATATCCGGTACATATGGCTTCTTGACATACATCTTGGCTCCAATGATGCTTCTGGGTATGTATGAGTGCTTCAAGCTCATGCCAGACAAGTGTATATGCTTTGTAGTGGCTGTATACAGCAGGCCACTATTTATGACAGATCTATGATCTCTGTTTTCAGCTCATAAGTGAGCTCCATCACAAGCAATGGCTTCCTATTATCTTCAACTACCTTCCAGGGATCTCTTGCAAGCAATGTACAGCCAAGTGCGTGATTACAACCAGCAAATGAAGCAGAGGAGTTCAGGCCTAAAATAGGCGCAATCTACGTAGACTGGACAGGGGTTTGCAGCAGCACACGATGTTGATGATGATGATAATGGAGCACGCAATGGTGCTTAATGCTCCCTTCTCAAGGTTCTAAACAAGCCCCAGACAGTAGCTTGGACCATAGAGCAAACAATCACACAATGCATACCTTCCATTTGACAATGGCATTCAACCTGTTTGAAAAATAACATAAGTCTTCAACTGCAGATCATCTTCACTCCCTCTTGCTCCAAGAAGTCCACCAAGTCCAGCTCTGATACCATGTTCAAAGTTGAGAGAGAGAGAGAGATAGGGAAACTCCATTGTCATGAACCTTCAGGTTCCATAGCTTTCTTCCATTATTCTTTTTTTAAACTGAGTAACACACACAACAAAGATAAAGTGACCTAGTGTAAGTGTAGACTAGACAGACTAACTCTAGTCAGGTCACTAACTGACTACTAACTCGACTTATTTAATGTAATCACATGTAGATAGCTGCACACTCTAGCTGTCATAGATGTTGGTCATAGATAAAGACACACTGACGGTGAGCTTGATTTCTAACAGATGAGGGCTCCTCACGCCTTAACTAGGTGCATCAGGTTATTAGCTAATCCCGTTGCATAAACAGCAAGGGGTGTCAGATGATAAATATGATGATACACAATCCTATGCATCCATGATACACACCCGCTATAATCGAAAAGCACAATGCTTGTTGCTTGATTTTACTCCTTTCAGACTTTGATAAAGAAGCCCCAAATCCTCCTATAGATAAATAATGTGTTATAGTTGCATACTAGGAAGAATGGAAGCTCTATCAATCTTGAATAACCCTTCAACATCACTTTCTTCAGCCAAAGTTTCCTTTTTGGCTCCTCAAAATCCATAAGACATTCCACAATACCTTGCAGCTTCGGTGGCTTGCTCCTAATCTCAAAATCCAACTCTTGCAAAGTGATGAACCACTTTGCTAAATGGTCAGATGGCTATAACTTGTTCAGCAACAATCTAAAGTCTTCCGCCTTTACGAAGAATATCACCTTCTCATAGAGAATATAATGCCTAAGTTTCTTCATTGAAAAGACCATTCTAAGGCACAATTTCTCCATGTATGTATAGTTTACTTCAGATATCCCCAACTTACTGCTAGCAAAGGTAATTGGATGATACCATTTCTCCTCCCAAGTTTGGGCTAAACAGGAGCTGATACTATGCATAGTGGCTATGTTGAAAATATATAGAAAACTTCACCTCTTCTGGGTGCTTTTAGAATTGGCATGTTTGCTAGTTCCTGCTTCACATCCTCGAAGGATACTTGACAGGCTTCATTCCACTCAAACAACAGTTAAAAGATAGGAGGTTCTTCAATGGCAATGCTCTCTCTACCAGTGCATTGATAAATCTTCAATAATATCTTACTGATGAGAGAAAGTTGTGTATCTCTTTTGGAGTACATCGCAGGCGCATAGCGACTATGACCTTTATCTTTTCAGGTTTAGTCGCTATATCGGCCATATTGACCACATGGCCTAGTAAAAACCCATAGGCCACCCCAAAGATGTACTTTCGTGGATTAAGAGCAATGCAAAACTATCTGCAATACTCAAAATCTTTCCTTAGAATAATCAGCTGCCTTTCCCTTTGTGGTGGTTGTCCCCAGATCATCAATAAAGACTTTTAACTCCTCTGGGGAGATATCACCAAAAGTATTGTTAGTTGTTTGTTGCCAAGAACTAGGCGCATTGCATAGACCAAAGGCCATCACATGGTATATAAAAGTATCGAAGACAATTATGAACGTTGTTTTCAGCTTATCTTCCTCCGTAATATCCATTTGATTGTATCCAGCAAAGCAATATCCATTTGATTCTATCTAGCAAAGCAATCCATAAAAGAATAGATTTCCCTACCCGCTAAACAAATCCAAAATCTGATCAATAAACGGTAACGAATAGTAATTTTTAACCACTTTCTTATTAAGCTCTCTTAAATATACGCAAAGCTGAATCTAATTATTATTATTCTTCCTAATAACAACTGGAGAACACCATTCTATGTGTTGAATTTGAAATATCGGGCCAGATTTTCGTAGTTTTTTCAATTCTTCGAAGAGCCCACCGTCCCTTAATTTGAAAGGCATACACCTTACTTTCTAGCGCACAAGGTAGCTACCTTCCTTCAAAGGAATCGTATGAACAACTAGGCTGGGAGGAATACCTCTCAACTCATCATAACTCTAAGCAAAGATATTGCGAAATTCCTAAATCAAGGACACATATTCCTCTCTTTCTTCCAAACTGAGCATGGATCCTTATTTGATTGGCCCTAAATCATTCAGCATGCCAAGGTCTAGCTCAATTGCGTATGCATCCCTTTATCCTCTCTTGAGCTTCTATTGGTTGATTCAAGGTTACTTGGTAGATATACTCTATAGTTTACCCCTCATTGGATTTGTCACTTGATGACAACTCACTAGCAGATGGAACATCTAGCATATGAAACTCTGACAAAGATAAATGAAATCTCTAGCTTTGAGGAGATTTAGGATAGGCATCTACTACTACACATCTAGCACCTCTACCAACGATCAACTGACTAGTGGGTATATCAACATGACAGTCTACTTGTAAGATCCATTGCCTGCCTAGCAATACTTGATAGCTAGGTCGCCAAGCAAACCTAATGACCCTAAAGTCTAGAATGCATTCCACATTGGCAATAATCACATGGACTTTAGTAATGCAACATTCAAGTTGTCTTGAATTGTCATCAGCCATTCGGAGAATTGTGGAGGGATCTTTTATTATTTCTAATCCCAATCTCTCCATCAATTCTGAACTCATAATGTTGACAAATGATTATATGTCCACAATAGCATGGTCCACTAGTATTCCATCAACATATGCTAACTACCCTTGGACAAAGCTTTTTAGCATGTTCCAACCAATCGTCTCCTACTCGTGCTATTCCTAAGGGCTCAATAATATACCCAATGTGAATAATCTTTTTAAATTCTTTATGCACTCCTAGAGACAACTTAATCAACTATAGTAGGTTCACATTTGGCTTAACTTTGCAAAGAGAACTTGCTAAATCAAATTCATGATAGCTAGCAAGAGCTCGCTTTTCTCGCCAGAACATTCTCTCCTTTGGTCTTTAAACTTGGCTTTGGTGCCTCTTTCTTGGCTTTTTCCTTCTTCTTTGGCAACTCCTTATCCTTCTTGGGGTTGGCTTTACCATCTACAACTTTGAGACGTCCACCTTCCATATCCGGATGAAGGGCTTGCATCCCCTTATCATCTCACTTAGGGTTTCCCTAGATAGGTTTTACCTTGTCTTTGTCAGATTCTTTATCCTTTTGCACTCTTGTAATGACTTCTAGGTTAGAAGCTTTAGTGCCATTGATACAAACACCTTCTATAAAACTCACTCCATTGCCACTAGGTAGCTCTCGTCTGCCAATCGCTTTCCCTCTTTGCAGTATTTGTTTTAATCCTTCATCTTGCTGAAGATTGTTTCCTTGCACTCGATGATGGACTTGGATGTTTATTTCCTTGCTAGAGAGAACTAATCTTGCTCCAACTGGTACTAGCTAAGTGGCCAGACTTTCCACATATGTCACATTTAACATTTGGACAATTCCTAGAGAAATGTTGGCTGCCACACCACTTATAGCTTAATCTTGAGGGACCACCCTCTTCAGTGTGTTAACTCTCTATCAAATTTTGCTACTTATTAAGGAAATTGACATCAATGACTATTTTCCTATATTGTTCGGTGATCATATCAGTGTAGTGCTTTATCATATCCTTAACTTCACCAAGGACATTCGAGGCACTTAATTCATAGCTGTGGTCATCTACCTGTCGTTCCATTGGCCTAACCACTTGATTGGAATTGGCTATTGATTTCTTGGAACAATGGTAGGATGTATTGTTTGGCTTCAAAAATTTGGCGGAGCCATTTGACTAGCCATAGGCATGTTCACAGTAGGAGGAGCTGGCAACATCAACACATTTTGGATCATGATTCCTCTCCTATTATAGGAGGACTCATGGGCATCCCTTGACCACCATTCGTCAATGCTAAAGTAATTTCAAATCCTAAACTTGGATTCTAGTTTTCCCTAGAGGTATAAGTCGCTTGCAATCATGATTCTACCTCATCTACTCTTGTAATAGTTGTATCAATGTCAGCAAGAGCAATACTGCTCAACTACACTTCAATGTTAAAGTCTAACCCATTCAAAAATTATTGTAACTGAGTAGCAACTAGAATAGGAATATAGGTTTGTAACTTAAGGAATACTTCCTTCAGTTTCATGGCATTTTCGTGAGGTTCTTAATGTGTTACATCAAGGACACGTAGCCAATATTGACCTCCCTTTTAGGGGCAAACTCTCTTCGAAAGGCCGTAAAGAAAAAGTCAATTGTAGTCATGGTTCCAGCTTCTAGGCTATGATACCATACTACATCTCACCCTTTCAAAGTCATATTAAAGAACATCATCAAGTGTCCATCTTGAATTTGGCAGCTAAATATTAACTTTTGGAATTCATTCACATGAAGTTCTGCATCTTTCTATGCTAACCATTAAAAATGGGTAGAGGAAACCCTAAGGCTGTCAAGTCCAGTGTTCCTACTCAGTTTGCAATGGGTTGTGCCATGGTGACAATTGGATTCACTAAAGGAGTTTGAACGATCAGAACTATTACTCCACTCAAAGTGGATGGACTGACTGGAAGGGGGAAAGTAATAGAACTTCATCCTCCTAACGGGCTATGCATCAAACTAGGGTTAGTAAGACCCTGCCCTTGTAGGGATATTGGACCACTCCTTTGCGGAGAATATATTCTAATGATTTTGGCCCGCGGTCTAGCATTTTCAGCTCTTTCTTAATCTATCTCAATTCCTTTTAGCATACACTAATAAACTGGACCCGATTGACCAAGATTCACAAACCACCACTTATTAGTGACTCTTGAAAAATGCATCACTTGTTGGGACCTAACCACCACTTATTAGTGACTCTCGAAAAATGCATCACTTGTTGGGACCTAACCACCACTTATTAGTGACTCCCGAAAAATGCATCACTTGTTGGGACCTAACCAACATTGGCTCTAAGACACTAGCTGGGTCTCTACCACTCGCCTAAAACCACCCCACATGGCCTCGCAGTCGGGAGCATCTAAGACTTTGGATTTGTATGTTTTTTGTAGTCTAACAAAGAAATCTTGCCCCACTCCTCAGAGGGACTCCCTAAACATGTTGGTGTTATACATCACGTAGCACAGACACAGGGAGCACTCCTTGATTGATCACCGCGGCTCCTCTACGGCTATCCTACACCTTGGGGATTCGACCCCAAGATGCACCATGAACATAAAGCACTTTCGAAACAAAGTCCACTCTTTTGATAAATTGATCCATGAGATGATATATAAACCTCACCAAATAACTCCCAAGGAACCAAATATCTAACCCTATATGGCTCTAGATTCCTCACACTCTTAGCATCGAGTCATCACTCATACAAACAAGTACTATGCATCCAGGACAATACCATGAGGTGTATTAATGCAAGTGTGAATATGACTATCGCGCTCAAACAAATATTCATTAGTGTGGACAACAATTCTTTCCATGATTTTTCTTTTCTCACAAGTGCTTCATTGCTTAGGCTAGCACCGAGCTTCCTCATGCTACTAATCCCTTTAATTTCAAACAACTGCAGACTCTATAATAAATGCAACAACAATCATCAAAATTCAATGTACTTCAACACTCAACAACTCCCTACTGTTTAAGATTTTGCATGCGTTGATAGGTGTAGACATGGTTTTTAATGTGTTTTTTCTTTATTGAAAGTGGTAAAAACTCACTCAACAAAGAATTGGGGTTGAACTATGGCTAACTCTCATGCTTAGCTCCATTATATGATCACACACATTAATCTTATTTTTCATTGTTTTTATATTGCGAGAAACCTAATTTTTTTAATTTATATTTAATTTTATATATTTATTTATGAAAAATTGTAGATAATTACTGATTTTCATATGTAGACTGATTACTCTTATAGAAAATGATTTTCTTAGCATATTTCATTCAATGGGAACAACAAATGCACACCAAAAACCCAAAAACTACATATTTGTCCTAAAATCGCCTAATCTTGGGTTTTGCGTGTTTTGCATACAATTATTATGCGACCGATTTTTTATTATTCTTTCAACATCACTAATCAAATAGAGAACTTCCAATTGAATCCAAGCATTACTAACCATTTCAAACAAGAATTCATCATAAAACGGTAAAATCTATATTTTTCTCATAAAACTGCTCACTATGATGTTTTTCAATGTTGGAGGCCTACTAACACTCTTTCATGACCACCATCCAAGTTGGATTCACGTGTCTCTCGCTTCATCGTTTAACCAAAAACATCCATCTCAACCCATCCCCCTGTCTTTTACTTTGATCCATAAGAACAGTCTATAAGAGGAGAGAGAAGAGAGGAGAGAGAAATGCTAGAATGAGATCTTGCCGAATAATGCACCAAATCCGGTCATTCTTGAAGCAATGAAGAGCGAAAAAATGGTGGAGATCACAGCCAAGAGGGTTCCTTGATTAGTTGTAGGCTCAAAAAATCGTTTTTGAATCATGGAAGGGGCACCCAAAAAAATGTCCCTCGCCCCCCTCCCCCCCACGTTTTTTCATGCCTTTTCATTCCCAACAAGCTTAAACTTAAGTTTCAAGAAAACTAGATCACTTTTACATATTCACACTTCCTACCAAAGTGGATTTTTCACTTTTGAGGGGGCAAACACGCTCAGAATTGAGATCCGTGTGAACAGCTCACTTCATGTTGTCGAAATCTATAAACTTGTCCACTGTCACACACTTTCTAGCTTCCGCATAATATAGCTACTTCATAACACAAAACCTTGTAGGGATTAAATGCGAGGTCAAATGGACTCTAATCGACGAAGCGAGACTTGCATCGACTTTCTAGCATCAAACTCCATCTAGGAAAACTCTAGCACATCGATCCACAATAGTTTCATTTTGCATGAAAAATTGGTCTTTTACTACCTCTCGAGCTCTTTCTGCTTCAAAAGTGGCCTTTAAAATCTACTCTCACTTATTATGCTTCTGTTCGGAAACATGGCAAAATGCCTTACAACTAAAGTTGTGCAAATGAGCATATAATGGAGGTTTCTCATTCCATACTTCCTTTACAACCTCGTAATCAATAGCAATATAAGGAGACATGTTAATCAAGTGTACAACAGTAGTAACTACCGCAGTCCAAAATTATTGTGGTAAGCCTATTAGGCAAAGCATTTTGTGGACTCTCTCGTAAATCATCATGTTCATGCGTTTGGCAATACCATTTCGGGGAGGGGTATGGGGGGCGATCAACTGACACTTAATACCTCGCTCATCGCAAAACTGCTCAAAAGCTTTCAAGATATACTCACCCCCATTATGCATTTCAACCTATACCCAAACTAGTTCTTTAGAAGAGTAATCTAACTCTGAAAGGTAGACAAGACATCCAATTTTTGCTTAATAGGGTAAGCCCAAACCTTATTTGAGCAATCATCAACAAAGATAACAAAGTTCTTTGCACCACCTAGCAACTAGCAGGGCATGAGACCACATACATTCAATTGAACAATAGCCAAAGTCTCACTCGTGCGCTTCATACCAAACTTCTTATGTGTACTATGGGTCTTCTTGCCATATAAACAACGATCACAATAGTCAAAACACTTATCATCTAGGGGAGAAAGATATTGGAAATTTGTAAGCACGTTCATTTCTTTCAAAGGCACAATTCCCAAGGTGAAAATAACAAAGAGATATATGTGAAACTATAGCCACAACCAAAATGTAGTCAACTAACCCAAATACAAGGAAGGAATAGAGGTTACCAGACTTAGCACCACATGTAACAATAAGATTCCCATAGATAATCTTCCATGAGGAATCACCAAGAGTGACAACATAACATGCATCATCAAAGGTTCTAGCAAAGATAAGGCTCTTCATCATAAGAGCTAGTACATGACATGCATCATGAAGAGTGAACATGTTTCTTGAACCAAAACACAGTTGGACATCGCCAATATTAACTATCTCCAATGCTAGGTCATTATCCAAATAGACAAATCCAATCACACTGCGATAGGAATGAAACTGCTCTCTATGAGGGTGTTGACATCTCAACATGTTCAAAAACAAAGCACAAAAGTGGTCTACAACGACTATATTTTCATCCATTAATATCACTCTATTAAAATATATGTAAATTTATATTCTAGTGTATAGTGGATGAGGCCACAACCATAAGGCTAATGCTAATTGTAAAGTTTGTGAGTGTATCGATATTATTATCCAACTCAAAGACTCAAAGCCTTTGAAAAAGAATGAAAATATATCAAAATAAAAATTAAAGAAAATAAAATATGGAGAGGTGTATTGAGGACACAAGTGATTGTGTGTCTCTTTCTTTCTCTTCCCTCATCACACATTCTCTTCTTTTTGGTTGTGCAAAATACTTATATTTGGCTCTCTCTCTCTCTCTCTCTCTCTCTCTCTCTCTCTCTCTCTCTCTCTCTCTCTCTCTCTCTCTCCATTCTGTATTTGCAAAAGCTATGGAAGATAATGATGATGAAAGTGATGAAGATGATAGTGTTGTTTTCTACTATTGTGGATATGGTTTCTTTTGAGAGAGGTATCTTTTAGCTTTGGGATCATGGGCTCAACCCACTATAAAGAAGCTAATTCCCACAACAAACTATAAAATTGGAAATATAAGAAAATAGACTAAATTTCCAAGAAATCATAACCAAGGTGGTTAGGTTGAAATCATGTTACCATTAATGGTTGAGAATCAGTTATGAGAGGCTGTAGCATGATATGCACCTCATGCTATGGTGGGCCTTTTATAATTAACCCTAGGAGACTAAATATTAGCTAAGATATTTCTACTTTATTACAAGTCATCTCGGCCTAAAAGAGCTTTGTCCTCAAAGCTGAAATTGGGACAATATACAAGGATAGCTTGAAATAGATGAAGTCATGTTGAAGAAGACCAAATAAGTCAATAAAGAAGGACCATGTAAGTGGAACAAACTATTGTAGATTGTCCAAAATAAGTTGCATTACAAAGTTGGCCGTATCTTAAAGTAGATTTCTTAAAGTTGTCCAAAATAGATAGATTGCATTAATTATACATGTGGTATTAACTCCTTTTCTCTTTCTATAGGGAAAATGGTTTGAAGTATTATTGTTAGCAAGAGAGATAGCTAGAAAGTTATTTGACTCTATCTAGTTAATGGTGTCTGCCACATATAGAAAGATTTTTCATCACTGTCAGATAAGGGAAATGAACATTTTAGTGATTGAGGGATCAGTGTATTGCAAAGGCTATATACTATCATCAAAGGTTGAATTTATCACTTGAGTTAGTGGAAAACTTGAAGAATTTACAATAGTGGAAGTAATAAAATTGCAAGTTTCCTTGGGAATGGAAATACTTTCTCATGTGGCCATATTTTATGCTGGTATAATTTGAAATTCTATAGTTCTTGAAAAAAGATTTGTAGTATTCTATTAGAGAAAAATATGCTAAAATACACGCTCTTTTACAAATCTAGAATTAAAAGAGACAATTCATTACCCACAAACATGCAGTCTCCCTAACAGTGCTCACAACTCCATAGTGATAATTCTTGTAGTAGGTTTGCCTCCTAAAAATAAGAAACTCTATGAATCTAAAATTTTTAAGTACTAAAAGGTAAAATTGAGCTCTCAATAGAAAGCATTAATGGTTGATAATCAGTTGTTGATGAGAGACTCTAGCATGATATGCACCTTAGGCTGTGGTGGGGTATGGTATGCACCCCAATGCCATGGTGGCTTAGAGTATGGACCCTCTTAGTTGGTGGGAGATTGAGACCTCAAACACGAAATATTAGAATTGGAAAAAGATACTTGGCAAGTCATATCTTAGCATTTTATACTTAACTCTAGTAGACTAAATATTAGCTAAGGTATTTCTACTTTATTACAAGCCATCTCAGATTAAAAAGAGCTTTGTCCTCAAAGCTGAAATTGAGACAAGATACAAGGATGAATACAAGGATAGCTTGAAATAGATGAAGTCATGCTAAAGAAGACCAAATAAGTCAATGAAGAAAGGCCATGTAAGTGGAACAAGAGGACAATATGTAGTATCTAGTCATGTCATCAAAATCAAATTTTGATGAAGATAAAGTAATTGATTTCTTCTCAGAAATTTACTATAATAAGCTATTTACTACTCAATGAGTGAATTATCCTCTTGAAGAAGCCATGGAAATTGTTCTGATGGGACCAAAAATGGGATGGCACTGGTTATGACACTAGTTGGACCTCATGTATACAACAGACACCTCCACCACCACACGGCCTCGCAGGTTAGGAGCATCTGTAATAACTAAATGCACACTAGATACTTCTAATATTGCATTTGTAGTTGGATGAAAGTCCAACAACACCTACCCCAAAACCCCTCAAAGGGGGTATCCCACACATATTGGCAATAAGTGCCTTGTATCACACACGAAGGAGACACCCCACAGGTTGATTGCTGTGGCCCCACTACAGCTCTCCTACATCTTGGGGATTGGCCCCCTAGATGCGTTGCTTTTACATATAAATACATTCGCATAAGACTCCTCTCTTTTTCAACGAGATCCAGGAGATGCCATGCTTCTTACCAATATTTTCCCCAAGAAATGAATGACTAACCTACAGCAAGGGAATTCTCACCCTCTCGAGCGTGGTTCAACTATAATTCAAACAATTGCTATGCATTTTCAGGAGTTAATACCACATGTATGATTAATGCAATAGTGGATATCTCATTGTGCACAAACAATTATGTTTTGAAATCAGCCTATGTGCTAGTATGCAAATAATCTTTCCATGAATTTCAACTAATATGTGTATGTTTCATTGCAAGAATCTAGCACAAAGGCAAACCTTGTGCTACTAGATCCTTGATTTCCAAATAGACCATTTCCTAAATGCTATGCATAGAAAAAAACAATCAAAATTTGTATTTTTTCAGCTCTCAAACTCTTGCACAAAATCCTATTCCCCCTCACCATTTAAGTTTTGCTTCATTGCATAGGTGTATAGAGGTTGTTTTGTCATGATTTAGTGTATAAAGAGCAATAAATCACTCACTATAACAAAAAGATAGGGAAAAATGAGGCCAAACCTCATGCTTTGCCCCACCATACATCTACAACCACTTATTATATTTTTTCGTATTTTTCTAAGGCATATTCCCATTTTCCTCTTATTTTTCTCCATTTTTCTCTATTTTTCTTTATTTTTTCAATTAAAAATTGAAATATTTTTAGCAATGTGGCTCTTGATTCTTAAAAAAACATAAATATAGATTTTATCAGCATTTTATCCCATGTGTATTGGTTTATCCCACCCGAAAACACCAAAAACCTTATTTTCCTCATAAAAATTGTGTTTTACGGGTTTCTAAAAATTATTTCCAGAATTTTGACTTTATGTTTTTTGATTTTTTCATCATGGAAGCATAGAACAAATAGTGAACAATATTCCTACCAATTTTCACTCCATAAGAACAACATTAGCTCAATCAAATGTAAAAAATAAGCAAATTTCCTTTGTAAAATAGAATTATCGATTTTTTTCTTCTTTGTGGGTTTTAAAATCTGATGCGGGACTGCAAATTAGCCCTTATTCAATGCTTAGCCCACCTCCGAATAGCAAACTCTAGCCCTCTACTAATTTGGGAATGATACCGTACCATGTGGGACAAGTGGTCTTCAATGGATCTTCAATCTTCTTCATAGGCATGAACTGCCTCTTAAGGGGAGAGAGAGGGAGGAGAGAGAAATATTGTTTTTGGATCTCCATCTTCAGGCAGCCATTGCATGGGCTGAGATGAGCGATATGAAGTGTAGATAGGGTGCATCAGGCCGATATCATCGGATCATAGGGGTGTATAGAGGTTGCATAGCCGCCGCCGACCCCCCCCCCCCCCCCCCCCCACCCCACCCCTTCATCTGTCCTGCGCCATGGAGGAGGTTTTCCTTCTTTTTTCATCTTCAAAAAACGGTCACCCCCCTCCTAAATCGTAAATTTTTTTGGGGCCCCAAGGGGAGCCCCCAAGGTTCACACCCTTCCACCCTTCTTATGTCTTTTTTGACTTGGCCTCTTTTGGTCCTTAGCTCCGGGCACTCCCTCTTCCGCGTTTGGTGTCTGATTCGCAATCTGGAAATATATCCTTGACCGTCTCAAAGTTCCCCACTTCCAAGCATCTCCCATAGTCTCGCTTGACATGTCAAAAAATTATGAAAATTCACCGATCGCCGTCCAGTGGCTCTTTTAAGCACTTTTTGGGCATTGCCACTTAAAATTGTACTGATTGTAGCTGCTGCCTTCGACGAAGTCTATTTTTCCCCTAAAATTTAGATTTTTGGCTATTTTTAAGCACTTCTTGGTGTCAAAAATAATCTGTCATGTTCCAAATATGAAGCATGTTGCCAAGAAATCTCTTCCATAAGCAAACTCTTTCACTTTATGAGATACTTCACAATAATTTGGTTCCTTAGAACCTTCTTCCGCTTGACAAAAATCTTTTTAGGTTCATAAATGATCAAACCATCTTCATCAAGGGAATGTGGTTCTTCAAGAACTTGGATTTCAAGGTCAACATACTTCTTGAGTTGAGATATATGAAAGACATTATGGAGACGTGTAGTTAAAGTCAAATCAAGTTGATAGGCAAGATCCCCAACTAACTTGATTATTTGGTATGAACTATAAAACCAATGAGCAAGTTCATTATGCCCTCTCTTAAGAGAAACATAACAAGATTTTGAAACCTTTAAGAAAATCTATTCACCTTTTTCAAACTCCACATGCCTTCTTTTCTCATCTTCATAGGCTTTCATTGTCTCTTGAGCTTTTCTAATATTGTCCTTGCATTGTTTCATAAAAGCCTCCATCTTCTCCAACTCTTCACGAGCATGAGGGTTCACATCATCACGAAGCAATGAGAAATGCACTTGAACTTTGTAGCCATATAATGCTTCAAAAGGAGACATTCCAATAGTCATGTGATGAGTATTATTATAACAAAAATCCACAAGGTGAAGCCAATGATCACATGTGTTTTGTGTATCATGGTAAAAGTGATGCAAGTAGACCTCTAGCCATTTGTTGACATGTTTGGTTTACTCGTCTGTTTGTGGATGATAGCCATACTAGGAGTCAAAATTATCCCCATAGAAGAGAACAAGCTCCTCCAAAAGCTACCCATAAATTTAGTGTCACAATCAAACACAATCTTCGTTCGCATTGCATGAAGCTTAAAGACACATTCCATAAACTAATTAGCCACTTGCTTTGCTATAAATTGAGCCTTGGTTGGGATGGAATGTGTTGATATAGTCAACCAGCCCACTACCACATAAATGCTATTCCACTCATATTTTGTTGTAGGCGATTTATAAAATCCATGCTAATGTCGGTCCACTTCCCATGAGGAATAGGTAGTGGCTAAAGAAACCCACCAGGTAGAATCATGGAATCCTTATTTTGTTGGTAGAGAAGACATCTCACGATATAGTCTTTAACATCCCTCTAAATACCCTTCTAATAAAAGCTCTTATGGATATTATTAAATGTTTTGAGCAAACTATGATGTCCTACTAAACATGAAGAGTGAATCTCTCATAAAATGAGGTCTTTAAAAGACGATTGAGGAGTCAAGAAGACCCATCCTTGATACCGTAAAAGACCATTGTGCCACTTATAATTTGGATACTCTTCTCTTTTGCCTTGCTAAAATTCCTTCATCATTTTGGATGCTTGCTCATCAAGCAAATACTCTTCTTAAATGTCATGGATGCGATCCTTATGCACGATTGAAATGATAGAAATGGAACATGCCCACATCCTCGATAAGGCATCCACTACTACATTATTTTTTCCATTCATAAAGGATATCCCAAAGTCATATCCTTTAAGAGTAGCTAACCATCTTTGTTGTTTAGGAGATAAATTTGGTAGTGAAAGAAAGTATTTCAGTATATGATGATCGCTTTTGACCTTGAAAAGGCTGCCATAGATATAATGATACCACTTTTTTATAGCATGCAATATTGCTAATATCTTTTGCTCATAAACATATAGTTGATGCTCCTTGTCATCAAGCTTTCAGCTTTCATAAGCTATGACTCCATGATCTTGATACAAAACAACCCCAACTCCTCTTACACTAGCATCCACACATATGATAAACTCCTTAAAGAAATCTGAGCATACAAGGATAGGTGTTGAAATTAAAAGAGATCTCAGATCATTGAATCTTTTGTTGACTATAGATTCCCAAAAGAAGGCTTCTTTTTTTAAGCCTATCCATCAATGGAGCCACCACATGAGTATAGTTCTTGATGAGTCTCTATATAAAGAAGATAATCCAAGGAAACCTCTCAAATATATCGAATTCATAGGAGTAGGCCATTCTTTAACACATTTCAACTTATTGGGATCCACTCTAATGCTTTGCTCTCCCACAATATAACCTAAGTATTCAACTTCATCTTCTATGAATGAACACTTTGTCATATTAGCAAAGAGTATGTGTCTTCTTAATGTGTCAAAGGCCTCTCATACATGCTTCAAAAACTTATCCTTGGATTTACTATAGATAAGAATACCATCAAAGAAAACAAGGATTTTTTTGAATAAGAAGAGCTGCAATAATTTGTTCTCGAGAGCTTAGAGGGCACATTAGAAAGTCCATATGGCATAACCAAGAAGTAATATAATCCCCTTTCAATCCTAAATGATTTTTAAAACTCATCTCCTTCCTTCATTTGAACTTAATAGTGACCCAAATGAAGATATATTTTGGTAAAGAACTTTTCATATTTAAGTTCGTCCAAGAGATCATCAATGTGGGAAAAAGGATACATATTATTGATCATTGACTTCTTAAAACCCCATTCCTAAACCCCTGTTCCCCCCCTACAGGCACACCCACCAAACCCCTCTATAACCCCTGTTAACTCGCCGAACCCCACACCCGTAGCTAACCCACCACACCTTACCCAAGCTCCTGTTCCTCTGCAGACCAGTAGCGGCCCCACCACTGAAACCCTTCCATCAGTCATGTTCCCACCCGCAGCACCCGCAAGTCCTTTTCTCGTCCTTTGACACGCGCGAGTGGGTGTGGGTGCTTGTTCGTGCTTGATCGTGTGATTGCTCGTGTGCGGGTGCGGGAGTTTGTTCGTCGGTTGCTGCCACACAGCTTATTTCTAGGTATTTTCCCAGATTTTTAATTCAAACACCCGAAACCTTTAAAACACAAAAACTAAAAAAACAAATAAAAAAATAAAAAGTAAACAAAAACCAACCTTTAAAATTCTGAAAAAATTCCAAAAAAATCTAGCAAAATTCCTACTATTTCTGCAACACATTGCCTTTTTTTAAACCTGTACATTTCAAGAAAAAAATTCCAACCATTTTAAAATTCACAATTTTTTTAAAACATACTAACAAAATGCCAAAAAAATTGATTACAAATGCTAAAAAATTCCAAATTAATTTCCTAAAATTTCCTAACAATTTCATTAACATTTTTACTTATTTTTGGTATATTTTTCTAAGCTGTCCCAATATTTCATTTCACACCTAAATTCCTTAAAAATACAAAAAAAAAAACACATTTTTCATCCAAACACAACCTAAACATCTTGAAAAACATCCAGATATTTTTGGATTGCGGAGAGCGCATTCTTTGCATTTACATACACCCACTACCAGGTATTTTCTCTTTTATTTGTTATTTTTTCAGCTATCCCAAAACCCACGGTTCATTAAAAAAAAAAACAAACCCCACAAACAAAAACAAAAACAAACAAACAAGTAATAAAAAATGAACCTAAACACCACCATGGCACGTGCATTCGCGCTAAACATACCATTTTTTTAAAAAAATAAAAATAAACCCGCCGTTCACTTAGTACGCGCTAAGTGCGCTAAAGAGGCACTTTAATATTTTTAATTAAAATGAACCAGCCATCACAAGAGCACGCGCTGGCAAAAAAGCACTCCACATCACCCTAATTTGTAATCAATGAATTTGCATTTAGAGACCAGTCAGGGTATCGAAGTTCGGGATTCGAATTAAAGCACCGCTTTAACCTAATTATTGGTAATTAAATTTTTAAAAAGGAACCGCCGTTTTCTTGTTAAGGTTTATCACTTAATAAAAATTCACCCATTCTTAATAATTTATTAAAATGAACCCTTCATTACATTAATTCCCCCTCACTGCACTTAATTCCCCTTTTTAATAAACCCGTTTCGTAGGATGGGTACGCGAGGTCTTTGGAGTTATTTCCATGGTCAAACACCCGTTTATCAAAGTTGTGGTCTTGATATGTGTAGGTTGTGGTGATGTTTTGGTTTAGTATCTTTGTTACGGTTACGGGTACGGTGTGTCGTTTTTTTTTTCTTTATTGCCTGATATGGGGATTTGGGTGTTTGTATGATGCATAGCATGAAGCTTTCGGTCGCATATGTCTAGAGGTCATATCGAAATTTTTCTAGGCTGTGGTTTGCTTCGGGATAGTTGGTCGAGTCACGTTTTATTGTTTTGGTTGTTCTCTTATCCTTGGTTTTTTGTCTGTTGTTTTGGAGGCATTCTCCTTGATTGTCTGTGTTTGTGGTGTGTGTGTAACCATTTGAATGGCGCCTTCTCACGCTCCTCCCCCTATCCAGTATGTCCCACTAGTCAGTAGGGATTACTCTTCCCTACTCACTTTTAAGCCTCTCACGAAGGCGGGACTCGCTGCTTTTGTAGCTACCTCCTTTCCATTGCTTCCAGAGGATCCATCGATGTGTGATGAGTTTCTGGCCTCCTACAGCAAGAATCGGGACTGGTCCAGGGTATTTCTATGACTTTGACACCTTGAGGCCTAGGGAAGGCTCTTTCTCTTCCTTCCAAATGTGAACCCTTTGTTACCACTCGCCAGCTTTTCTCTAATGACGAGATTTTGAAGCTGTTACAAAAGCAGACAAGGGAATTGCTGGATGTTAAGAAGGTGATCAACTCTTCAGGAGTTTCTTTTTCCATGATCATTGATCCTGTGTGGAAGATGGTCTGTCAGTTTCTCCAGGACAAGTTTATGCCTGCCAAAACGCCATCCCAGTACTTGTCCAAAGAGCTTTTCACAGCTTCAAGGATGGTGTTGAAAGGAGTCGCTATTGATTGGAGCACTTACCTCCTCACTAAGATGGATCAACATTTCGTCAAAGTCACCAGGGGCAATGTTACCAATGTCACCTATGGATCGTATTTGTTTGCCTTCTTGACGTACTCAGGTTTACAGAAGAGTGTGCCTCCACCTCCTCCATCAGATCCAGTACCTCCTCCTCCACCTTCAAATGAGTCAGAACCCATTGATATAGAGGATGATGATTCTCCGCCTCCTCTGGTCATACAGTGCAAACGCTTGAAGCGGGTAGCGGATAAAGCTCCTTCGGTTCTTCCTTCAGTGCCCATTCCTGCTACCTCTGGCAGTGATCTCCCTGGGTATCTCACTTGTAATAACCTATTCAGAGCACATTGCGAAGATTCGTTGGATATATCAGTCCCCTCACTGAACAGTCTAGTCTCAGGAGATGCAATTCCTTTCCTCTGTAAAGACATGAAAGGACACTGTAGTGGCTCTGGTGACTCTTCATATCAGACATACCTCTTGGGAGGGGTATCCACGATCTAAGAGGATTATTGAGAGTTATTATGAGAGTATTTTTAGTGAGGAGATGATGTATTATTGATGGAGAGAGAGAGAGAGAGAGTCAGTGATAGCCAATTCTACTAAAACAGAGTGATTGTATATGAGAGATTGAGAGAAAAGACTATGAAGATATTGAAGATGAATACTATGTGATGTATTTCCATTCAAAGATGGTGTATTCCTTTGCTTTCTTGGTTATATTGATGGATTTTGTGAAGATATTGAAGAATATGGTTGATTCTATCAAATCCATGGGAGATCTACATGATGTTGCATGAAGATTTGTTGTGCATAGTGTTCTTTTTTTCATTGTGATCATATAAAACATAATAAACAAGCTTGTTGATGTTACAAGATAGATTTTCTTGCAAGAGAATTCCCTTCTTCTTGGTGTTCCTCTTGGGGCTCCATGTTTTTGGTGCACAGCCGGGGAAACTTGCCATTAACAAGCACTAGAAGAGGCTGAAAATGAAGGAAATGGCATTGCCAAGAAGAGAAGAATTCAATGGATGTTTGTAAAGTTCCTTCTTCCACTGAAGAGTTGGAGTTTCTCATAATCAAAGCCACTTTCCACAAGAAGTTCATCCCACAATGGCGGAAACACATCACCATCATGATGCATGCTCTATGTGGTGGACAATTTCCTCTTCCTGTTGAAGCAGCAGAAACTTGCATCTTGGTGGCAAACTATTTGGGAATAAACTGAAGAGCAGAAACAGAGAGAATGACCATACATGGAAGATTTGACATTCATTGAGAAGTTTCCAAACATCATCAAGTGGGAGATTTTGAAGAAGCTTTAGGAGTCTTGGTTTGTAGAGGTTCACAAGGACAAGAAGGAAAAGAGTTGGAAGTTGTTTGTGGATGCTCAATAGCAAGATACGTGGGATGCTTGGTGCACTGATAGTCTTCTGTTTGTTCAATTGGCAACCCACTGGAAGTTGGTAGATAGAGTGTTTTTCACAACATACACTGTTGAAACCATCAGAAGCTGGCATTACTATGATGATGGCACCACTACAATGCTCAGACGTATGCATTTTGACACCTTCAGAACCGAATACCTTCCTCTGTGCAATGGCATGAAAGCAGAATTCAGGGACGTTAAAAAGGAAGAAGTAGAAGAAATGTTGGCAAGAGAGTCCTCCAGAGACTGAAGCCTTCTGTTAATCCTCTGTGGAGCACTAACAACATAGTGGAGCCAACCCCCTGATGAATGACACAATAAAGAGGCAAGCGTTAGAACAAGTCCAGAGGTACGTGAGAAGAGAGGAATCAAAAATCAAAGTTGAGAACTGAAAGGTGAGAAGGATCGAAGCTTGCACGCGAGCTATGGCAGGAGAGCAAGAGCAAGAAAAGAGAGAGACAAGAAATGGGAACTCCAACAGTCACAATGTGTGACCGGGCCTTCCTTTATTCAAACTGTCACTAAAAGAATAAAGAATAAAGTGACGTGACGGGTGCACGCCACCTACAGTGTGCAGTGGCGGGTATTGTCAGTGTAGTAATACACGGGGCAGCACGACGGAGGCGCCTTTACCCCCAACAACCTCCCACTTAAAGGCGAATCTGCCCTAGTGAGAGAGAAAAGAAAAAAGAAAAGACAGTACAAATGTACATAGGTACAAGGGATGAGGAAAGGCGACATCTCATCCAACGCCCATCAACCTCCTGAGGAAGGCAAAGCGCTCAGTAGTGAGGCTCTTCATGAGTAGATCTATAGGATTCTCGTCAGTGGAGATCTTGACAAGGTCAACAGACTTGTCCTCCACGACACCACGTATGAAGTGATACCTCACCTCAATGTGTTTCGTCTTCGCATGGAAGACCGGATTCTTAGCCAACTGAATGGCACTCATAGAATCTGAATGCAGTGTAGGTGTAGCATCAATCCCAAGGTCAGCAACTAGACGGCCTAACCATATGGCCTCCTTGCAAGCCTCAGTGGCTGCAACATACTCGGCCTCAGTGGTAGACAAAGCCGTACACTTTTGAACCCTGGACATCCAAGAGACAGCCCCTCCAGCATAGGTGAATACACAGTCAGAAGTGGACTTCCTACTATCTGCATGTCCTACATAATCGGAGTCAGTGTACCCCACAACCCCTGTATCCTGGCTGCCATAGCAAATACACATATCTGCTGTGCCCTTCAGGTACCTCATGATACCCTTCACGGCATCCCAATGTCTGCTGCCAGGTGTAGCCATATAGCATGCCACAACACCAACTGTATGCGCAATATCTGGACGAGTGGCTATCATGGCATACATCAAACTGCCCACGACTGAAGCATAAGGGATCTTGGCCATCTCGGCCCTCTGCTCATCTGTCTGTGGACAATCGGCCTGTGATACCTTCACATAAGAAGGTAATGGACAGCCAATAGGCTTTACGTCCTGCATGCGGAAGCGCTCAAGGACTTTATGAATGTACTCCCGCTATGAGAGATACAAAAGCCCCTGATGCCTATCGTGCTTAATGCGCATCCCAAGTATATATGAGGCCTGTCCCAAATCCTTCATCTCAAAGCTCTTCTTCAGCTGAGATTTAAGAGCATCTAGCTCATCATGAGCTTTCCCTGCTATCAGCATATCATCAACATAGAGTACCAAGATAAGAAAACTGCCATCACGGGCTTTCTTCGTGTAAAGACATGGATCCATAGCACTCCTCCTGTAGCCCTGTGATTGCATAAAGGCATCAAACTTATGATACCATTCCGTAGGTGCCTGCTTCAAGCCATACAAGCTCTTCTTCAACTTGCACACTAGGTGCTCCCTGCCAAGTTCTGCAAAGCCCTTAGGCTGATCCATATAGATCTCATCATGCAAGTCCCCATGTAGAAAAGCCATCTTGACATCCATCTGATATAGATCTAAGTCAAGCTGTGCAACCAAAGCCAAGACTAAGCGCAGGGTGGTCATCTTAACCACAGGAGAGAAGACCTCATCAAAGTCCACACCATGTTCCTGCTTAAAACCCTTTGCTACCAATCTAGCCTTGTATGCCGGCTTGGGGTGTCCAGGGGTACTTTTCAGCTTGTACACCCACTTGCATGGCAAAGCCTTCTTGCCCTTAGGCAAGGCAACCAAATCCCAAGTCTCATTCTTATGCAGGGAGTCTATCTCAGACTGCATAGCCCTCTCCCAGGAGTGGCTGTCACCCCTGCGCATAGCCTCATCATAAGTGAAAGGCTCTCCTGCATCTGTAACCAAAACATAATGCATAGAGGGCTGAAATCTGTCAGGTGGGCGTCTGTCTCTAGCAGACCGTCTCACCGCAGGCTCTACTGCCTGTCTAACTGCATGTCCAACACCCTGGACTTGTGGAGGAACTTCCAATCCACTGCCGTTGCTGAAATCTGCAACCTGGAAATCCAATCCACTAGAAGGCGATCGGTTTATGACATGCACTGCCGTACTAACTGCCTCAGCCCAAAAACTCTGGGGTAGGCTTGCATGGCTAAGCATAGAGCGCACACGCTCCTGAATAGTCCTGTTCATGCGCTCAGCCAAACCATTCTGGGGTGGGGTGTAAGGGGCGGTCAACTGATGCTAATACCCCTGTCATCACAAAACTGCTCAAAAGCATGCGAGACATATTCTCCCCCATTATCTGTCCTAAGGCATTTCAGCCTATACCCAGTCTGGTTCTCAACAAGAGCAAGCCATCTCTGAAAAATTACCAAGACATCGGACTTCTGCTTTATGGGATAAGCCCACACTTTCCTAGAAAAATCATCAATGAAGGTAACAAAGTACTTCGCACCACCCATAGACATGCAAGGCATAGGCCCACAAACATCGGAATGCACCAATGCCAAGGGCTCACTCATGTGTGGCCTACCCGATTTCTTATGCGTAGACCTATTCTGCTTACCATAAAGACAATGATCATATGAGTCAAAACATGCATAATCCAAAGGCGGAAGATACTGCAAACTAGATAACATTTTCATTCCCTTCAAAGACATGTGCCCTAAACGAACATGCCAAAGTGATACATGTGGGATAGAGCCCACTGCCAAAACATGGTCTACAGAAGACCCAGATACAACAAGAGGATAGAGGCTGCCAGCCTTGGCGCCTCTAGCAAGCACAAGTCTGCCACGAGTAATCTTCCAGGCAGAATCCCCAAAACATACATGAAATCCTGCATCATCCAGCTGTCCTGCAGACATAAGACTGCGCGTAAGCGCAGGTACATGACGTACATCCCTAAGCAAAAATGAACTGCCAGTGGAAAACTGCAACTGAATATCACCCATGCCCACAATGTCAAGAGACCTGTCATCTCCAAGTCTGACTGAACCAGATATAGTGCGGTAAGAGTGGAACCACTCACGGTAAGGCGTCACATGGAAGGATGCTCCAGAATCCAATAACCAGCATTGTGCATACATACTAGATGTCTCAGTCAAGTGTGAAGCATTAGAAGAACTAGCTGCAAGTATAAACTCATCACCACCATCGGACTCCTCAGTCTGTGTGACATTAATTTCCTCAATCTTGACGCTGGACTTCGCAGGTACTATGCTGCGATCAGAGGACTTCTCCTGCACTTTATCTTTCCCCTTATCCTTGCGCTTCTCATTGTGCAACTCATGACACTATGGTCTAATATGGCCCTTTTTCCCACAATGATGACAAGTGACATTTGCATTGCGCCCATGCGACTTACTACGCGACTTGCCACGAGATTTAGACCGACCCTTCTGCGAGTCACGACCACGGTTATTACCATGATCATTCCTGTCATTTCTGCCTCTAACTGTCAAAGCATGACTACCACAAGAGGCATCCAAGTTTTTGCGATTCACCTCTTCCTGAAGAAGAGCACTCTCAACATCTGCCAATTTTAGAGTAGCACTAGAAGCACAAAGAGCAGTACGGAAAACATCCCATGACTCATTCAGAGTCCCAAGCAAGAAAAGAGGAGTTACTTCCTCTCCAAAGGTGATATCCTGCGAAGTCAAGTTCTTCAGTATAGCATGGAACTGGCTCAAGTGAGCAGACATAGTCGCATTATCCTTCATGCGCAGATCCATAAGCTGCTTCAACCAGTACATCTGACTCGCCGGACTTTTCTTATCATAAAGATTCTTGATCTTATTCCATAGATCCCATGCACTCTGTGCTTCCTCAAATACATTATAATGTACTTGTTCAGTGAGAGACAATACAATCGTGGACTTGCATAGCTCATCAAGTTCAAGCCAGTCGTCATTGTCCATAGTTTCAGGTTGCTCCCCACTCAACCGAAGTGGCTTAATCTGAGATTTCTGCACCAAGACCTGCCAAATTTGACTCTTCCAATAAGAGTAGTTGGTACCATCCAACTTTGTAATGTTAAAGATGGCACTATCATGCGAAGATGACGCCATTATGCAGGCTGGAAATGCCCAAACAGTCCAAAACTGCTTGGTGTTTTACTGCAGAAATTGCCCAAAAATGACCAAAACGGGGTCCAAAGGGCGAGCAAAGTGTGCCAAAAGTTGCTGCCCACTTAGTACTAGGTGCGGTACACCAAATCAGGATATTTTAGCATGAAAAGTACACCTCAGTCCACCAATAACTGCTTGCTGTAATAAATTGCAGGTATGCAATCTAGAGAGCAAACTGTCCCAAAATAGGATTCAATGTTAAGCAAACAATGCTAGGTCCAAAGCCGGCATGAAACGGACATAAGCAAGGCCAATGACAGTGAAAAGAACATGAGCTCAACACCGAAGCATGTCAAAATAACATCTGCCAGTGAAAGGCATACCCCCAGACACTCTAGGCAAAGTGTTCCTGTAACTGTCAAAACCTGACACAAATAGGTGTCTGCTCAAAGAGAACGATCCAAATATGAGACTCAGCTCATAAGCATCCTGTGAACCAAGAGTACATCAATGCATATCCATAAAGATCGGAGTATGATCCCAAAGTCTCAATGCGTATGTAGTTGCTCAAGACATAAACTGCTCCAAATACATGTAAGTGCTCCAATAGCATGCAATTGTCAAAGGTCAAGCAAGCATGTAAAATGCTCCCATTGGCACAAAAGGCGTACAAAGCGAGCTCAGAAGCTCAAATAACCCAAGAGAAAGCACCAGTGATAAGTGACCCTGTCAATGCATCAAGCGCATCCAAGAGAGCATGACATACACGAAGCACCGGTCGTATTAACCATGAAGCAATACATAAGCCCAAATAAGCTCTTGGTCAACTCAATGACATCCAAATAGCAACCAAGATCAGTGATCAAGTAAGCCAGGAATGCTCAAATACATCCAAATCCAAGCTCCAAATGTCGGTATGGCATACACGAACCAAATAGCATATGTCACGAACCAAAGCATGTAATGCAAAAGCCTAACTGTCAAGCAGAGACATGAGGCATAGGTGGTCCACGAGCATGCCAAGTCGGTCCAAATGCCAGTGAAGACGGAGCTAATGCGAAGCTCAAAATCATCCCATAATCTCATACATATGCTCCAAGTCGTCCCCAAATGTCAGAGACATCATGCCAAAGCTCAAAGCATACATCCGGTATTGGTAGGTAAGTGCCAAAGCCTGTAAAGTACCTTCAGCCCACTGTTATTCCAGCATGTATTTACTATTCTAAATAGTAGATTTCAGCCCCGAATTCAAGCCAAAATCATGGTCAAACCAAATGCATACATCCCCAATACATCCGGGTAGGAAGTAGACCGCATACGGGCATCAAATAAGGTAACCGGAGTAGAGTATAAGCATCAAATGCCAATGCCAAGTGTGGCTGCCCTGTTTCCAGCACTGTATAACAGTAAATAATAGTCCCAAATCAGCCAATATTTCAGGCCAAAATCATGGCATAATCATGTGCATACATTCCCAAGGCAGTAGGCATCATGTAGACCGCATACGGGCATCAAATAGCACAACCGGAATGGAGTATAAGCAACAAATGCTAATGCCAATGGTGCTGCCCTATTTTCAGCCTGTTATGATAGTTTATGACAGTCCCAAATCTGAAGAGATCAGCCCCGAATGATCAAGACCAATGCCCAAAGCTTGAATGACATCAAACATGAAGTCTATAGCCCTCTTGATCAAGGTAGAGAGCAAGAAGCAATGGCCAAGTGTGGAGCTGAAGTAGATGAGTGCTCACAGCCTGGAAAAAAATGATGCAATCTTCCCTGTTGGTGTTGAACTTGCTGCTGCTCCACATGGGCTGAAAAGGGGGTAATGGGGGGCTCAAGAAGGGCCTATCAAAGGCCTATGACAAGCCTCTTTGAGCCTTGATAGGTATAAGGCACAATATGAGGGGAATAAGCTTCAAGAGTTTGAAGCCATGGCTGCCCTTGTTATTTGCAACTTGTAGACTGAAATAAAACCCTAAAAGAATGATCAAATACCTCAGTATCAATGCCTTGAAGGTGCCTCAATAGGCTGGGAAGGTGCTCGGGAAGCCGGGGAGTGACGGGAGCTCGGGGAGATCGGATATGGCTGCCGGGATGGAGACCCAATGCGTGAAGCGAGTCGATGCGAAGGTCGGGAAGTACCGAGTCGAGCTCGAGAAAGAGAATGCCAAGCTCTGATATCAGTTGAAAGGTGAGAAGGATCAAAGCTTGCACGCGAGCTATGGCGGGAGAGCAAGAGCAAGAAAAGAGAGAGACAAGAAATGGGAACTCCAACAGTCACAATGTGTGACCGGGCCTTCCTTTATTCAAACTGTCACTAAAAGAATAAAGAATAAAGTGACGTGACGGGTGCCTGCCACTTGCAGTGTGCAGGGGCGGGTACTGTCAGTGTAGTAATACAGGGGGCGGCACGACGGAGGCGCCTTTACCCCCAACAAGAACGAGCTCGCAGCAGAAGCCGCCTTTGACGCCCTTGCGGAACTCTTTACAGAAGTCTCAATGGCACATCAAGCCCTTCCTCCTCTTGTTGGAGGTCCACTTCCAAGCCAGATCCGTCCTGGAAATATTGATGATAGGCCAGCGAATGTAGTTCCATTGCCAGTTTTTAAGGGAGAATACAATGAAGACCCCAATCTTCATGTAGCAGAGTTTATGGTAGCGTGTGTAGCTAACAATGCCAGAACCCCTGAGCATTGGTTAGCAATATTCCCCGCCACTTTCAAGGGCACGGCGTTTCAGTGGTATGAGAGACAAGCAACAGGAACTTTTGGCACATGGGACGACCTGAAGTTGGCCTTCCTCACTAAATTCAGGCGTGAAGGTTTTGAAGAGCGGATGCGAGAGGAATTTATGAATTTAAGTCAGTCCTCTGGAGAAAGAGTAGAAGCTTATGTCTCACGAATGGAATCCATCCTGAAGAGATGGACTAACCATAATCTAGATGATGGCATTCAGAAGGGGGTGTTTCTCAAAGGATTACAACCAGAAGTCCGTAAGTTTGTGGAGCTGCAAAGACCAGCCACACTACAAGCTGCAACAGAAGGTGCAAGACTGTATGATGAAGTGGAAGCTAGATTGGTGTTGAATCCAGGAAGAGGAGTCCTACCTCCTCTGATGCCAGGAATGATGTACCCACCAAATGCAGTTCCAGGGACAGTCCCCTACCCTTACCCACAGATGCCCTCAGTATCACAGTACAGTGCACCAAATCCACAATGGCCACAATCAATGCCTCAAATGATGGTTCAACCACAACAACAATGGTCCCAACCAATTTCCTCAATGCCAAATCAGCAGCAACAGTGGAACCCTACCAACTGGAGCCAACAGCCAACAGTTCAAACATGAGCTCTGAATCAGAATCAGAACAGAGATCCCTCTGCACCAGCCCAACCTGTTTATGCAGTGATTACAGAGACTCCGCAAAACCCTACTGCCAGTATCTCCGGAGGAGAAAGCTTGAAGGATTACTTATCCAACTCAGTTGCAAATATAAAAAAGGAGTTGATGGATGTGATTATAGAACAGCTACAGACGCTGAAAGTGAATACCACTAGCATATCCAACGTTGCAGGAGTAGGAAGAGATGTGATGCGGTCAAATACTTGGTGTGGTAAGTGTCATCAAGCAAGCCATTTAGCCACTGAATGTACACGAAAACCAACCATCCCTGGAGCCTTATGTTCCTGCTGTTTACGGAAGAACCATACAGAGGACATTTGCTCTCTGAAGGAGATGCATGATAGGAGAAGGAAGGAAGAAGATGCAAGATTCAACTTGCTGGAATCCAAAATGACAACACAAGATATTGGACCCAAGCCTAGAGAGTTTGGTCCTAATTTCGGACCCAGAACATTTCCATTCCAAAGTTACAGAGGAAGACAATCTAGCGGTGGTCAGAGATCAGAAGTGGAGTGTTACAGATGCAGAGAAAAAGGACACATCTCACCAAATTGTCCAAATCCCAGAAGGTTAGTGGATTATAAGCCCTTACGCAGTCGATGCAAAGGTGAAGACCACACTACAAAAGACTGTCCAAGCCTAGCCCAGTGAAAAACAGTGCTACTGATAGTCCGGCTAAGGCCCAAGAGCCTACCTCCAATTTAGTGGAATTGGAAGTTGTTGCCATAACACGTGCAAAGAAGAAGGAACCACCTATCCAGAAAGAAAACAATCCTCCTACCGGAACAGTGAAGTTCAATCTTCCACCACAAGAACAGAACAGAACCGAGCCTGACAGTGCCGTACAGAGCACTACAGTGCCACAGAGAGTTACAGAGACAGGACCAGAGGTCCAGGAGATAGAAGAGGAGGAGGTGCCACAAGTGGCCGAAGAAGTTCCCATGATGCCTCTGTTAGAAGAAAGAGGGAAAATGAAAATGGGTGTTGCCCCATTCCCTAACCGGTTAGAGAAGCCAGTGGATCCTATTAAGGAATACGATCTGGTCAGAGATCTAGATACCTTTAAACCAAACCTCACATTTCGACAATTATTGATGCTGTCTCCCAGTTGCCGAAAAAGATTCAAAAGTATACTGACAAGAAGACGTGGCTTAAGGATTGCTCCCTCAACAGCAGCAAAGTCCAATAAAGCTTCAGAGCCTGTAAAAGAAGTGGACGTGGCTAATGCATTCCTAGATCCGGGTACCCCAGAGACTGGCGTGTGGATAGAAGGCTGTTTTATTGCAAATGCACTAATTGATGGTGGTTCATCAGTGAACATTATGACGGATGTGACAATGAAGGTTCTAGGCCTACAAGGTGTGCAACCAACTTAATGGCTCATCAGACTGGCGGATCAAAGCAGAATCAAGCCTTTGGGCATTCTCCCATATGTGAAGACTATAGTGGCTGGAAAATATTATTGGCTAACCTATTTGGTGGTGAAACCAAACTCTTATGGTACATCCTACCCTTTGTTACTGGGTAGACCATGGCTTTTTGAAGCCAGAGCAAGGACGGATTGGTTCAAAGGAACCTTGACCTTGGGTAGAGGACCCAATAAAGTAGTAATGAAGCTATATGGTTCTCAAAAAGGACATGGATCCACCTCCTTGGAATTATCTTTTGACTCGCCTAACGAGGCTACAGATGGAACATCAACAGACAAAGATGCTGTCAAACAGATCCTTCCCAGGAAAACAGTGGCACGTTCCTTAACAGTGGATACTGTAAGCTGACTTCCAAGAGATGCAAAGCCATTATCAATGGGTGAATACTTCCTGCCTGAACCAGGAACAATTTCTGAAATCACTTCTGACAGTGAGATAGAAGCATGGATGTACTACTCTCCCTATTACATGGCCATAGCAGAGCCAGAGACAGAGGCAGAAGAGGAAACAGAGAATCTGTTCTTCTCTTACAGAGCTCCTATAGAGACAGAAGTAGAGACAGAGACAGAAGCAGAGATAGAGCCAGAAGAGGATGGAGATGATATGGAAGAAGAAGGTTATGAAAGCGAGACGGAAGAATCTATCCCACCCGAAGAGGTTATATATGAAGAAGAAGTTCCAGAAGCATCAGAAGCAGACGAGCTCATGCTATGGGACAGAATGGCGATGGTACCATTTGGTCTGGTAAATGGATCTTCTCATATGCAAAAACTTTATAAGAAATGGATTAAGAAGACTAAGCCGTCTTTCAGCAGTGGTTCTTGCCGTCCTCACCCATCCTTGCCAAAGAAAGATGATGATGATGCACCGTGCCAACAAGCACTAGTCCCACAAACCCAATAGAAATCAGAGGGTCCCTGTTATGTGACATTCCTAGACGTGTCATTAGAAGATGAGTTTTCAAGCCAAGAGGTAACTGATCATGAAACCAAACCCGAAACGGATCTAATCCCATTTCAACATCTCCAGAGGCAACCTAAGTCTCCACCAAAAGAAGAAGTTGGTTCTAGTGGGACATCAGAAGAGGATACCACTCCCTTGAAGGAGTCAGATTTGTACCCAGAAGCAGTCCGTGGGACCTTCATCCATGAAGTAGAAGGTGAAAGGCAGTTAACTTTTGTGGATGCAGATGGCACTGAACGCCACTTGAAGGTGGGTGGCAGCCTCCCAGAAGAGGAGTTGTCAACTTTGTACAACTTGTTGAAAGAAAATTTGGACATGTTTGCGTGGTCCTACAAAGACCTAAAGGGGATTGATCCCACAATATGTCAGCATCATATTGACTTGGAGCCTGATGCCAAGCCAGTACGGCAACGACAGAGGCGAATGAACCCGAATTATTCCACATTGGTGAAAGCTGAGCTGCTGAAGCTTCTGGAAGCCGAGTTCATCTATCCAGTGGCAAATAGTGAATGGGTCTCACCTATCGTGGTCGTTCCCAAGAAGAATGGCAAGCTTCGTATATGTGTGGATTTCCGCAAGCTCAATTCAAAGACGAAGAAGGATCACTTCCCGATTCCTTGTCAAGATTTTGGGAGAGAAGGAAGGAGTCTCACTTGAAGCTTTCTTGCTTGCGCAATGGGGGAATACACACAAAGGTGGAGGCTGAAAACAGTTTTCCTCTTCTTAGTTGTGTAAGCCAAAAAAGAACTCAAGTACAAAGAAATAGAAGAACCCTATATATGGGTCTCAAACCAAACTCAACTAACTAAGGTGGCATACTAACTGAGCCACGAACTAGAGTAGATAAGGATAGATATCATGTAGCTATTATTCATGGGCGGTGTACCAACCGCGTCTGCAACAACTGACAAGTCGGTGACATAAATACACAACGGTCACCCTGGCGTATCACGAGTGGAGCTCGATATCTCAACATTCCTTTCACATACCAACTGTTGGACACAGTGTGGTAGGACATGAGCTTTATTCCCTTTTGGATGGATTCAGTGGATATAACCAAGTGTAGATAGCAGAATAAGACCAATCCAAAACAACCTTCACCACAGAATGGGGGACCTACGCTTACCAAGTGATGCCATTTGGGCTCTGTAATGCCCCTGCTACTTTCCAGCGAGTCATGATGGCCACATTCCAAAATCATCTGCACGACTTTATTGAGGTATATTTAGATGACTTCTGTGTCTATAGTTTGATCCGTGAATACTGGGGACACTTGGAACAATGCTTTGACCGATGCCGGGAGTATGGGATTTCCCTTAACCCCGACAAATGCATCTTTGGGGTCTCTTCTGGAGTTCTGTTGGGCCACATTATCTCAGCACAAGGGATATCAACAGACCCTGCAAAGATCGAAAAGATTGCAGCTCTGGCAGCACCCACCAACCTCAAACAATTGAGGGGATTCCTAGGCCATGTGGGTTACTACAGAAGGTTCATAGCTCATTTCGCAACAAAGGCAACCTCCTTGCACAAGCTTCTGAGGAAAGATACAGAGTTTACTTAGATGGAAGAATGTGACAAAGCCTTCAACACTCTGAAGCAATGTCTGATTGAGGCACCCATTCTGCAACCTCCTGATTGGACGAAGGAGTTTCATGTACACACTGATGCATCCATTGAAGGCTTAGGTGCAGTCCTATGCCAGAAGGGCTCCTCGAAGCTGGATCAGCCCATCTATTACGCAAGCCGAAAAGTCACTGATCGGGAACAGAACTATACAGTGACAGAGCTGGAGTGCTTGGCAATGGTGTTTGCACTGGAAAAGTTCCGCCACTACCTCCTATCTACCCACTTTAAATTTTATGTGGATCATGAGGCCCTGTCCTTCCTGATGAACAAAGCAGATGTGAAAGGACGAATGATGAGATGGCTCCTTCTATTCCAGGAGTTTGACTTTGAGGTGATTACTAAGCCAGGTTGTTCCCATGTTCTGGCTGATCATCTGTTGCGTATCCCACAAACTGCAGACGAGGAGCAGGATGATCCAGGCCTCCCTGATGCTTCCCTATTCATGGTGAAAAAAAGTAACTCCCTGGTATGCAGACATTGCCAATCTGCTGGCAACCCAACAATACCCTCTTGGCATTTCTAGTCGGGAGAGAAAGAAGCTTATGTTAGAATCAGCCCCCTACACCCTGTTAGGCGGTGCGCTGTACAAGAAAGGCAAAGATGAAGTGCTCAGAAGATGTGTTGCAGGAGATGAGATTGGGATTGTTCTAAAGGCTTGCCATGACGAGCCATGTGGGGGCCACTTTGTAGGAGAAGCTACAACCAGGAAGGCTTTGCTAGCAGGATACTGGTGGCCTACCCTTCATAAGGATGCGTATGATTACTGTAAAAGATGTGATGCTTGTCAGAGAATGGGGAAACCACCAAGACAAGTGTCATGCCACTGCAGCCTATTCTTCCTTTGAAGCCGTTTGAGAAGTGGGGCATCGACTTCGTAGGTTCGATCGATCCTCCTACCAGAAGGAAATAGAACAGATACATCCTCGTATGTACGGATTATGTCACAAAGTGGTGTGAAGCTAAAGCCCTAAAGCGGGATGATGGTAACAGCGTGACCCTGTTCATATACGAGAATATCATCACTCGTTTTGGTTGTCCCTTAGAGCTGGTAAGTGACAGAGGCACTCATTTCATTAATAAAGTCATGGAAGAATTGACAGAGTTGTATAAGATCCGCCATCGCAAGTCCACTCCTTATTACCCCAGAGCCAACGACCAAGTCGAAGTCACCAATCGCATCCTCTGCTCGATTCTGACAAGAACGATTGCCGCACATCGTCGTGATTGGGATGATCGACCTACAGAGGCCCTCTGGGCGTACAGAACCTCCCATAAAGCAGCAATAGGACAGGACACCCTTCCAGTTGGTGTATGTTACATAAGGTGTTTTCCCTGTTGAATTGGAATTACCCTCTTTGCGAGTGGCTATCAAAGAGCGTTTGGGGGACGATGATTCACTACAATGCCATCTCCTACACCTGGAATGTTTGGACGAAACTCGTAGGATGGCTCTATAGTGCATGGAAGCCACGCAAGCTCGACGCAAGGCTTACCATGACAGCTTCATCAAGCACAAGGAGTTCAAAGAAGGTGATTTGGTCCTAGCCTATGATTCACGATTTGGCAAGTTTCCTGGCAAGCTCCAACAGCGGTGGATGGGCCCATATAAGGTACTTGTCGTCAACCCTAATGGCTCTGTCCAAGTGCAGACCGTTGATGCCTCTAATGATCCCTTCTTGATCAATGGATATCGCCTGAAGAAGTACTTCCCTCCTTGGGGATCCTGACAATCATGGTCACCTGATCCTTTCCCTCATTGGTGTGGCACTGTAACTCTTATGATGCTACTTCTGATAGCCGTTCTGCAACCACTCCTGATAAGGTGGATGCAACCCTCTGTCTCCTCAGCCCCACCTTCCAGCCCTAATCTTCTATCCTCTATTTTCCACCAGCGACAGTGGCGAGGTTGGTTCTAATAAGTGGTATTTCTACCATTCCCTTGCTTAAATCGAAAAAAAAAGCAAAAAGAAAAATATACATATCGGTCATGGGAGAAAAGGACTTAGGTCCCTGTCATGCCGACCTATTCTTCGAGCAAAGGTGGAAACACCCTCAGGAGTAGGAGAACAAGAAAAAAAAAACAAACAAATCTATTATGAGAGAAAAGGAAGAAATTCTCTGTCATAGCAGGCCTCGTTCCAAGAAAAGGTGGCAAACATCCTTGGGCGAGAAGCTGGCTGTGGAAAAGGTGGCAACACCCAGCAGTCCAAAAAGTGGACTCATTAATTGATATTTCTAGGATCCAATTCCGAAGCTACCTCCCTTGATACGCTGTGTCCTGGGTCTCTCTGCAGAGCGTCTAACTGTCCTCTAGCAGACGCCATGTCCTATCCAACTCAACGTTCGATTTGATGGCTACCTCCCTGGGTACGCCTCTTCAACAACTGACGACGCAATCTTCATTGACAAACAATTGAGTGATGCGAGCTTTCATCCTAACCGGATGGGGACGTGAGTATGGTTGCCCTCTGTAACTATCAACAACGAGTGAGACAGAGGGTGGGGTGAGTGACCAGTCTTTTCCCTTCAAATCAAATGAGAGGTGAGAAGTGTGAATGAAGTGTTGCACGCACGGGACGGGCCTCTCAATGCACAAAGTACAATTTGTTTCTGTGCACTGCACCATAAGGCTCCCTGGCCTTCCTTCTCACACCGTATGCCAGCACAGGGCTAGATGCACAGTTGCACCATCAAATGCACACAAGGCATACAACCCTTGCACAAGTGACTGTGAGGATTACATCAATGGGTGTCATGACATGGTTGCCCTCCTGTATCTATCAACAGAGCGTGAGACAGAGGGTGGGCTGTGTGTGACTGGAGTTTCTTCAATCAATTACCGAGAGGTGAGATTGAGGGACGTTACGACACTTGGAGTCAAGTATGTTCCCATCTCCCTATGCACCTACGGGCTGGGTCTCTACCATCAACACAAGACACGTCACCCTGTTCTGTACACTGCACTGTAAGGCTCCCTTGCCTTCCTCCTTGCACTTATGCCAAACGGGTTGGACACACTAATATACCATCAACTGTGCACCCTGGCATACTCCCTCTGTACCATTCCTTTGTCAATTCCTAAACTGGATGCGAGATATGGGTTTTCATCCTGTTTTCCTCGAGTGATATTAGTCCTGGGGCGAGTGACTGTTCTTTCATTCCATTTGAGTGACTGTGAGTTGAGTGTAGTATCCCTCATCATCGACAAATTTCCTGCGATCCCTTCAATCAGCTACCTCCCTGGGTGGTGCTGCGTGGTCCCTACCATGAAGGACGTGTGTCGAGGAGATGCCTTGGTACCTCCAGCAGCCGACAACGACACAGGAAGTGCCATTGACAATCAACTTTGATTCCCGACAACATGGGCCAAGTTTTTCTAACCCTAAAACTTCTGTTTCTCAGTGACGATCATGTCTTAAGTGTGGGGACGTTAGTGGATGGTCTGTGATGTGGTCCTAGGTCCCTGTTGTTCGGTTAACCCTATCCGTTAATGTTTTAAGTGTGGGGACGCGTCCCTGCGCGTCTACATTGCATACCCTTCCGCATATGCCTCAACCTGCTCATGCATCTATGCCATGCCTTGCTTTTACCCTGATGGGGTTTTAAGTGTGGGAGGAAATGATGACCAGGAAATCAGTGCAAATAAAGGCACAAAAATGTGCTGAACATGGAAACATCCTTTGCAAATTGACACTTTTCTTTTGTACTCTTTTGTAAAATTTCAAATATGAAGCAATGTAAAATGTGTAGTCCAAAAGGCTCACATTAAAAAAATGTTGAAAGGAAAAGGAAAGGTCAAATCCTTTTGTCTCATTCCAAAAATTGATAGGTCCTTAGACCTTAGCCAATGTATGCAAATTTGAATTTTATAATTCAAGAACGGAAAATGAGGTGGTTGCAGCCGTGGGATTTGGGGAGGTGGGAGGTTGAGGTGGTTACACCCTCTCTCTTTCTTTATCTTCTCTTGTCACGGTTCATTCCTTCCTCTCTCTCATTTTGGCACAACACTTGCCTTCTTGTTCTTGTTTCCCTCTCTTGTGCTTTCATTGCAAGATCTCATGGAGAGTGAGGAAGAGGAAGAGGGTGAGGATGGAAGACTTTCTCTCAATTTCTTGTGTGCCTATCTCTTGTGTGTTTGGAGAGCATGGTTCTTGGTGAGAAGAAGGAGAGTTTTCTTGTAGGTTTTCATGGCCAGCAAATGTATTTGCAGCCTCTCTTGGCCGGTTCGTGGTTCGATTTGTGCCGTGGCAGGGTGCTCTTCATTTCGGGGTCCCTTCCCACCCACCCGTTTATGTTCCACCCACCCTCGGGGCTGTCCCCTTGCAGTTTTCCTTCATTCCCTGATTTTGCGGTCTTGCCATGTGAACGCATCCTACGTTCACCGAAGTCCCAATCTAACCTTATAGCCCTGTTCCTCCTTCTGAACTGACCATTTTTCCTTTTTACCTACCCTTGTTCTGGTGCACGGTTTTCAAGTTACTAATTTTTGAAGCATTTTACGCAAATTAGCTGGTTTTTCCATGTGAACGTGCTTTTCTTGCTTCGGAACCGTGATCTGACATCATAGCCCTGACAACCACTTTTCCCCTGACATTTTTCCTTTTTACTCCGAGTCATCCGATGCACGGTTTGTCCAATATTAATTTTTCGGTTTTTTATGACTTTTTCGTGCGTCTTTTTGACATTTTTCCATGTGAACCTACCCTGTTTGCATCGGCATTCCAATTTGATTTGATAGCCATATCCCCTGTGCCTTCCCCTACCTTTTTCCTTTTTCCTCCACCCTCTTTCGCCTTCTGGATTTTTTACTTATTAATTTTTAAATGTGTTTTTGGGTGTATTTTTGGTGTTTTTTGCATGTGAACCCCTCCTACTTCCATCGGAACTGCGTTTTAACATGACAATCCTGTGCCACCCCTTCATGCGGACATTTTTTCTTCTTATTGCATGTCATTCCAGTGAACAGTTCGTCCAATATTAATTTTTGATCTCATTTTCGGGTTTGTTTTTTGGGTTTTTCCCACATGAACGCGTCTTATCTTAGTCAGAACTATGTTTTGATGTGATAGGATTGTCGGGCACGTCTTTCTGCACATTTTTCATTTTCCCTGCACCTTGTTCCGATGCACGGATCTTCTGATATTAATTTTTAATTACATTTTTAGACCCGTTTTTTACATTTTTCTACACGTGAACGCCCTGTCTTTCCCCCGGAACTCCCATTGCACATTTTCCCTGTCTTCCCCCTGCTTTCCTGCCCATTTTTTGTTTTTACGACATTTCAATTTGACGTCTGGATTGGGAGATTAATTTTTCTTTATTTTTATGTGTTTTCACGCGCCCCGTCCTGCGCATGAACGCGCTCGTTTTCGATTTTAGGCATCTTAACGCGCCCCGGTTGCATCCGCGTGCCTCGTCCCCGCATCGGGGCGCCCTGTCAATCCCGTCACGGCAAATGTTTTTACCCCCGCCCCACGCACGCGGGGCGGGACGGAGGTACGCCTCCTTTTTGGGTTCTAACACTACCCCTAACCCTCACCCCTACCCCACCCCTTGGGCACCCCCCCTATGGCCTACCCTACCTCACCCTACCCCTACCCTTTCCCCGGCACCCCCAACCCCTACCCCTACCCTGCCCATTGCCCTTCCCACCCCTACCTTTCTCTATCCCCCCCCCTCTCATGACCCCTTCCCCTCCAACCGCCTCCCTCCCGTTCTCCCTCTCCCCCATCTTCTTCTCCCTCCCTGTCGTGCCTCTCCCCTCCCTCTCCCCCATCTTCTTCTCCCTCCCTGTCGTGCCTCTCCCCTCCCTCTCCTCCATCTTCTTGTGCCTCCCTCCTCTCCCACCTACCCTCCTCCTTCTCTTTGTCCTCTGCTCCCCTGCCTTCCGCCGTGTGGCCTTGCCCCTCGCCTGTGTCCTCGCGGCGCCCTCGCCCTCTACTCTCGCCGTGTGGCCTTGCGCCGTGCCGCCCTCCAGGCCGCCTTCGCCCTTCTCGACGAGCCCTGCCCACCGTGGCCCCCGTCGCCAGTGCCACCCACGCTTCACTCGCCGTCGCCGTGCCGCGCTCCACCTGCCGTCGCCAGCCCGCCCGAGTTTGCCGTCGCCCCTGCCTCACCGTGCCGCGCTCCACCTGCCGTCGCCAGCACCACCTGCGCTCCACCTGCCGTCGCGCCGCCAGGTCGCCTGCGTTGCAGCCGCTGTGCCCGCCACGTGGAGCTGCCGTGAAGCCTGCCGTCGCCCTGTTTGTGCCAATCACCTGTTGCCACGACACGCCGTTGATCGACCTCCCCCTCCCCACCACGTGCCTGTCCCATTACAACCTACCCCTACCCCCTTACACAAGCCCCCCTTTTACCCCCCCAACACCCAACACCATACCCCTCCCCCAACCAAGCCCCCCTTCCCCCCATCCAACCACACACCCCCCATTACCCCCCCACTAACCCCCCTTTCCCACCTTCCTACCATCCAACCCCCATCCAACCACACACCCCCCTTCTAAACCCCCATTCCCCCCCCCATCACCTACCTTTCCCCCACTAACACATTTACCCCCCCTGTAAGCGCCCCTTCCCCCCAAACACACACACCAACCCTCCCACCCCCATTACCCCACCCAAGCCCCCCATCACACACACCCACTCAACCTCTCTGCAGGCCCCCTTCCCCCCCACCGTTACACCCCGCAGGACACCCCATTCCTAAACCCCTGTTCCCCCCCTACAGGCACACCCACCAAACCCCTCTATAACCCCTGTTAACTCGCCGAACCCACACCCGCAGCTAACCCACCACACCTTACCCAAGCTCCTGTTCCTTTGCAGACCAGTAGCGGCCCCACCACCGAAACCCTTCCATCAGTCATGTTCCCACCCGCAGCACCCGCAAGTCCTTTTCTCGTCCTTTGACACGCGCGAGTGGGTGTGGGTGCTTGTTCGTGCTTGATCGTGTGATTGCTCGTGTGCGGGTGCGGGAGTTTGTTCGTCGGTTGCTGCCACACAGCTTATTTCTAGGTATTTTCCCAAATTTTTAATTCAAACACCCGAAACCTTTAAAACACAAAAACTAAAAAAACAAATAAAAAAATAAAAAGTAAACAAAAACCAACCTTTAAAATTCTGAAAAAATTCCAAAAAGATCTAGCAAAATTCCTACTATTTCTGCAACACATTGCCTTTTTTTAAACCTGTACATTTCAAGAAAAAAATTCCAACCATTTTAAAATTCACAATTTTTTTAAAACATACTAACAAAATGCCAAAAAAATTGATTACAAATGCTAAAAAATTCCAAATTAATTTCTTAAAATTTCCTAACAATTTCATTAACATTGTTACTTATTTTTTGTATATTTTTCTAAGCTGTCCCAATATTTCATTTCACACCTAAATTCCTTAAAAATACAAAAAAATAATAATAATAAAACACCTTTTTCATCCAAACACAACCTAAACATCTTGAAAAACATCCAGATATTTTTGGACTGCGGAGAGCGCATTCTTTGCATTTACATACACCCACTACCAGGTATTTTCTCTTTTATTTGTTATTTTTTCAGCTATCCCAAAACCCACGGTTCATTCAAAAAAAAAAACCCCACAAACAAAAACAAAAACAAACAAACAAGTAATAAAAAATGAACCTAAACACCACCATGGCACGTGCATTCGCGCTAAACATACCATTTTAAAAAAAAAATAAAAATAAACCCGCCGTTTACTTAGTACGCGCTAAGTGCGCTAAAGAGGCACTTTAATATTTTTAATTAAAATGAACCAGCCGTCACAAGAGCACGCGCTGGCAAAAAAGCACTCCACATCACCCTAATTTGTAATCAATGAACTTGCATTTAGAGACCAGTCAGGGTATCGAAGTCCGGGATTCGAATTAAAGCACCGCTTTAACCTAATTATTGGTAATTAAATTTTTAAAAAGGAACCGCCGTTTTCTTGTTAAGGTTTATCACTTAATAAAAATTCACCCATTCTTAATAATTTATTAAAATGAACCCTTCATTACATTAATTCCCCCTCACTGCACTTAATTCCCCTTTTTAATAAACCCGTTTCGTAGGATGGGTACGCGAGGTCTTTGGAGTTATTTCCATGGTCAAACACCCGTTTATCAAAGTTGTGGTCTTGATATGTGTAGGTTATGGTGATGTTTTGGTTTAGTATCTTTGTTACGGTTACGGGTACAGTGTGTCGTTTTTTTTTTCTTTATTGCCTGATATGGGGATTTGGGTGTTTGTATGATGCATAGCATGAAGCTTTCGGTCGCATATGTCTAGAGGTCATATCGAAATTTTTCTAGGCTGTGGTTTGCTTCGGGATAGTTGGTCGAGTCACGTTTTATTGTTTTGGTTGTTCTCTTATCCTTGGTTTTTTGTCTGTTGTTTTGCAGGCATTCTCCTTGATTGTCTGTGTTTGTGGTGTGTGTGTAACCATTTGAATGGCGCCTTCTCACGCTCCTCCCCCTATCCAGTATGTCCCACTAGTCAGTAGGGATTACTCTTCCCTACTCACTTTTAAGCCTCTCACGAAGGCGGGACTCGCTGCTTTTGTAGCTACCTCCTTTCCATTGCTTCCAGAGGATCCATCGATGTGTGATGAGTTTCTGGCCTCCTACAGCAAGAATCGGGACTGGTCCAGGGTATTTCTATGACTTTGACACCTTGAGGCCTAGGGAAGGCTCTTTCTCTTCCTTCCAAATGTGAACCCTTTGTTACCACTCGCCAGCTTTTCTCTAATGACGAGATTTTGAAGCTGTTACAAAAGCAGACAAGGGAATTGCTGGATGTTAAGAAGGTGATCAACTCTTCAGGAGTTTCCTTTTCCATGATCATTGATCCTGTGTGGAAGATGGTCTGTCAGTTTCTCCAGGACAAGTTTATGCCTGCCAAAACGCCATCCCAGTACTTGTCCAAAGAGCTTTTCACAGCTTCAAGGATGGTGTTGAAAGGAGTCGCTATTGATTGGAGCACTTACCTCCTCACTAAGATGGATCAACATTTCGTCAAAGTCACCAGGGGCAATGTTACCAATGTCACCTATGGATCGTATTTGTTTGCCTTCTTGACGTACTCAGGTTTACAGAAGAGTGTGCCTCCACCTCCTCCATCAGATCCAGTACCTCCTCCTCCACCTTCAGATGAGTCAGAACCCATTGATATAGAGGATGATGATTCTCTGCCTCCTCTGGTCATACAGTGCAAACGCTTGAAGCGGGTAGCGGATAAAGCTCCTTCGGTTCTTCCTTCAGTGCCCATTCCTGCTACCTCTGGCAGTGATCTCCCTGGGTATCTCACTTGTAATAACCTATTCAGAGCACATCGCGAAGATTCGTTGGATATATCAGTCCCCTCACTGAACAGTCTAGTCTCGGGAGATGCAATTCCTTTCCTCTGTAAAGATATTCAGAGTTCCATTGAATTGTCAGTGACAGCCTGTGTTCAACAGCTGTACGCTTCCTTTTATGAAGAACTCATGCAATCTAAGGACCAGTTGCATAAGGCAACATCCGAGTTAGCCTGTGCTAAGGATACCCTAGCAGATTTGTTTAAGCAAATGGAGCAACAAACCCACCTGGTTGCAACCCAAAGAGATGAGATATCTTCTTTGAAGATCCAGTTACTAGAGGCTCAATCAGAGGTTACTAGCCTTCCAGAGGAGAAGGAGAGGATGTCCAAAGAAGCGCAAGAGTTCCAAACTCTTTTAGATGTCAAACTTTTAGCCTTACAAACTGCTAATGACATAGTGGAATCACAAGCTTCCCAAATCAAGCAGTTGCAAGATCAATTGGCAAAGTCACAGTCTGTTCCTCCAAGCCCTAATGTTCCCTTGATCCCTTCTCTCTCACAGCAGGACTTGGCTGCTCTTCAGAGACTGGCTACCTTGTGTCCTCTATTCCAAGATAAAGTGGAAAGATTGCAATCCAGAATGGATCTGTTATGGTCTACATTTGAGCAGTTTCAGGAATATGTTCCTCCGGACCATTCTTTCTTTGTCCACTACCACTTATAGAAGTTGGCCTTCTACATGAAGCTTTCCACGATGGATCTTCCTCTTCCAAATGATGGTTGGAGTGGGGCTTGGTCTGTTGAGTTGCTGACAGAGGTGGTAAGGATGGTGTTTGAAGATTCTGTCATGACAGATACCATGTTGATGTCATACATGTATCTACGAGGAGACTTTTTAATTCCAGATGAGGTGGATATGGCATGGTATGTGGGAGACATGGTTTTACAAGATGTTTTGTATGTCAACCATTTGGAGTTGCGCATAGTTGACATGTTCCAAAGTTACTCCTCCAAAGTGGCTAATTGCCATGATAATTTCTGGCATACCATGATTGATTCTGTGGTCCTGAATCAAAGACAGAACACAGCCCCTACCTATGCCCAGAGTACTAATCAACTGAGGGTGGATCTCTTAGCTTATTTTTCAACACATAATCCGTTTGATTCTACCTTTTTTTATGCTTATCATAGAAGATCTCTCTTACGACCATCTGTTCCTACCCTCCTGTATTACCAACAAATGGCTCACTGATATGATATATATCTTTCCCTTTGTCAATCCAATTCCACAACTATTTTACCTCTTCTTTTCCAACCTCAATCTTTTCCTCAAATTCCCATTTTTACATACTGCTCCTTTATTGAGGATAGAGTCTTTTTCTTTTCTCCACCATGTCCTTCTCCATCCATTCATGTACCTTCCACCTTTCCTATTTATCAGTTAACACCCTTCTTAAGTGATTCCATACAAATTTCAGCCACTCCTTCTTTAACCTCTTCTTCCTTTTATGATTTTGCCTATCCCTCACTTCATCCACTTTTCCTTATTCCACTTCCCTCTTTTGCCACTTCTATATCTCAACCACCTCAGTTGGTTAGTGACTATGACGGGTTTGATCATCAGATTTCCAGAAGACGGGGATGGAGCTTGAATGATTCCCTTACAGGACCTCAGATAAATTGGCCAGTAATTCTAGGAGAATGGACAGTTGCCAGTCAAGCTTATCAAAACTATATTCATTTTGCTCAGCAGTATTCACAGTCTACAGATCCTTCGGTGAGATTAACTGCTCACTTTGCTTGGTATTTGGCGTATATGCATAGGCACTCTCATAATGATTCCAAGCCTATTCCAAAGTTGTGCATGAATGTCAATGTGAGCATTGATTCCTGACAGCTGGATATATTGTATTTTCATGCCCTTTGTTTGCCTAGCAGATACCTGGTCATGTTGGAAAGGATGTGCTGACTTCAGTTTTTTCAGAATCCTCCCAAAACATTTGTAGATGAATCCTTGTCTATGGATCGTTTCCGAAATCATCAATCTTTCAAGAGAGATCATCTTCATTGATACCTTTTCCAATGTATGGTGGATGCTTTTTAATGAAAATCTCTTTTTGGAGAAGTCATTTAGATGGTTGTGTTGTGTGTAGTGTTTGTGTTGTGAGTTAATTTATGTAAAAAGAATGTGGTGATTGCCTATTGGATTGGATTTCATGGGAGCTACATTTTTGGAGAATTGTGGTGACGGGGTCGTGGTTGGAGAGTTGAAGATGCAGAAGAAGAAGCAGAAAACTCTTATATCCTTTACAAGTTTGTTGTAATTTCTAGTTTGATAAGCAGTGTTAATGTATAAAGGGTTTTCCTTTCGTTGTATTTTTATATCAAATACAGGTGATAAGTTGGGGTCGTGGTTGGATGGATTGTTTTTGAAGAGATATTGAAGATCAAAGTTGAGCTTTTGAATGAACTTATATTCCCTCTTTCTTGGGTTGCGAGGACGCTTCCTTATTAAGTGTGGGGATATGTTGAGTGTTGAAATGACTTGTTTTTTTGGCTGATTTTTGTTGTTTTTGAGAGCTGAATGGATGATTTTATGAGATGATTGATTGGTTTGGAAGTGGTTTGAGAGTGTTTTGGATGATATTGATTGTGTTTTGGAAGTTCATGATGTTTATTAGTGGAGATATGAGGTTCTGTGATGTTCTGATAGGTTCTGATTGGTTCTGTATATCTTTTGTATAGCTTCTGTTTTGTTCTATTTTGTTCTGATTGTCTTCTGAAAGGAGGGATGAAGTATTGATTGATAGGGATTGAGATATTGTGAAAGCTTATTGAATAGTTTTTGAGAGTTTGGAATGGTTTGAGTATGAGTTATGAGGTTTTGATGACCTTTTGTAACCTTCTGTAGGTCTTCTGTAGAGCTTCTGTCTCTATTATGTTCTATACTGTAGTTGTTCTGGTACTGTTCTGTGACTGTTCTATATGCTTCTGTATGTGTTCTATTGGATGAGAGTGTAGCTTGGGAAATTTTTCTAGCCTTGTAAAGAGGTGAATACAAGTGCAAAAGAGCTAAAAGAAGTAGCTGCTGAAGACTCAAGTAAAGACTGGAGTGAAGTGATAGTAGTGAGCTATGAAAGGACACTGTAGTGGCTCTGGTGACTCTTCATATCAGACATACCTCTTGGGAGGGGTATCCACGATCTAAGAGGATTATTGAGAGTTATTATGAGAGAATTTTTAGTGAGGAGATGATGTATTATTGATGGAGAGAGAGAGAGAGAGAGTCAGAGATAGCCAATTCTACTAAAACAGAGTGATTGTATATGAGAGATTAAGAAAAAAGACTATGAAGATATTGAAGATGAATACTATGTGATGTATTTCCATTCAAAGATGGTGTATTCCTTTGATTTTTTTGTTATATTGATGGATTTTGTGAAGATATTGAAGAATATGGTTGATTCTATCAAATCCGTGGGAGATCTACATGATGCTGCATGAAGATTTGTTGTGCCTGGTGTTCTTTTCTTCATTGTGATCATATAAAACATAATAAACAAGCTTGTTGATGTTACAAGATAGATTTTCTTGCAAGAGAATTCCCTTATCCTTGGTGTTCCTCTTGGGGCTCCACTTTTACTGTAAGATGGATATCTATAAGAATGTTGCTTCCACGAATCGTTATTCCAAGAGTGTTGCCTAAAAGTAGGCTGCCCAAAACCATGAGATGAGGGTTGACCGTTTGAAATGTGCTCTTTATTTGAGAGATCATGGGATGATCGTGATTGTCAACTACAATCCCTTTTTACACATTAGAGGTTGGTGGTAAAAACATTTGTAGAAGGGGTCACATTCATGATAATCATCATCCCATCTATTGTCATCTTGTTACCCTTCATGTTTAAGACTAAATTTTGGGCTGTTGAACTGAGGCCTTGTGGGATTGATATGAGCTTGTGAAGAGTAGTAGTTACCCCTCACCCTTGATGGTTCACCTCTTTTAAAATTATTCATTAGAGGCTGAGAACTTTCTTTATTTGGATAGGATAAATTTTCAACACGAGGGACTACATGTGGGTCTTCAATAGGTTGAGGTTCCCTTTATGGTTTGCTACCAATTTCTCCTATGGCTAAAATGAGTTCTTGAAATAAATATTTGTTGCTTTGCAGATCAGAGATACCCTTATTTACTTGTGATATGCCTTGCAATAAACCTTTATTCATATGTGTCAAAGCTTCATTCAATGTCTTCAAATCCTTGGAAATACCATCATTCATATGCCCCAACCCTTTAGATGGTTAACAAGTAGCCATTGACTACATGTACTTTATATGTATCCTCCATTTCTTGATGTGTGCTGTTATAGGCAACTCCAATGCTTAAGCCTTCATCTCTTTGCTCAAAATTATTGGCTTCATTTGTGTAATTTTGACCCTCTTGAATTCTCTGACATCATCATTCATTGCTTCTATAATAAACACAATATTAGTGAGTTTGGAAATTTTCCAATTCCCATTTTTTGAATACTAAAAAGGTGGCAACTAGATAACATGCCCATACGTTTCTCAAAACCATATGATTTGACCTATCATTGGAAAGTGCTTGAGAAATGGAATCTATTGAGCTATAGAGCGCTTGATTTGGAGTTAGTGTTCAAGTTATGACAAATCCAAATATTTGACCACGTGTCCCAAACTTATGGGAAATTCTCATATTCCCCAATATGGTGTTAATATAGCCATTGGAGAAAAAGTGTTATATTAGGAGACTATCCTGTCAGTAAATCCCTTGTTTCTCCCTAATAAATATAGCTCCAATCTTGATGCTTAATAGCTTGACAACATAAAGCTCAAGATATGGAGATATATTATATTTAAAAATATTTCGACTTGGATTGAAGGCTTTAGGTGAAATAATGACAAACAATGTTACCTTATATGCTATCTAGGTGCTATCTCACTATACCTACTATTAGTAAATCTGCAATTACTTGAGCTCCAATATTAGATCGATGAGCTTTTTGATTCAAAATGAAGCTTAGAATCCTCTCTTTGTAATAAGCTATCAAGCTCCCAATATGGATTAGTATAAAATTTTCAATAATAAGATCTTCAGTGTTGTATACAAGTTTCCTCCACCCTATCCACAACCTTGAAGTGCCCAGTTTGAACCTGTGGGAGTTCCCTATGTGAGAATAAACCTTGCACACCCTTGCTGAAACCTAGATAGGATTTTGGGACACATGTAGGACTCAAGAATTACTTGTAGAATAGTATGTACCTACTCTATAAACCTATGAAGAACTATGACCACTTGTAGATATCAAGAGAGCATGAGATGCCAATTACCTCTTAGACTATTTGTTCCCATGGAACTTCAACCACCTGTAGCTCTCTAAGTTAGATTGAAATTATATTGTACCATGTAACGTGTCCGGTTGTCCACTTGTGGGACACGTCTTAGCAGCACATCGGGAGGGGAGGCTAGAAAGTGCCACCTAGCACTCGTAAGGAATGTCATAGGGTTTGCGATCTAGGTCTTCCTGCAGAAGCGGAAGTATCCGGCCGTTCCCACTTAGGATTGACCTGAAGTTAGGGTTTCTTCCCTATTGGCCAAGTCTCTAGGAAGTAGCTAGCGTCGAGGTCCAGATGAACCACTTTGCATAGGAACAACAGAGTCGAAGCGGATTAATGCTGCACTTGGTTCATGGAGAATGGGAAACGAGAGGGATGCAAAGCTCAACCTCTCTGCCCATAAGGCATAGTCCCATTCCGCTCTCCTAAAACAACATAAATCGGGATTCTAACTCTACTGACTCTAGGTCTTCACAGTTTCGTTATCACGTCTTTTGAGAAAAGTTCCCAGCTAACTGGGACCACCCTTCTGTAGGACGAACCCAAGTCACGTCCACTGCACTTTCCTCGGTTTGCTTAGTTATCTAATTACCTACCACATTATGTTTGACATGCAAAAGTAGTTTTCTTAATTAATCAATTTAAACATAGGTTCCTTCATGTAACTTAGGCACTGACATTTAAAAAAAACAATGTCAAGCAAGTTCCTTTTCCAAATATTTGACCTTTATTTATCATAGTCTTGGAATACATCAAGTATCATGCCCGAAGGCTATCCCAGCAATTAACAGGATTGTTGCTCCAAGTTTCGCCTGTAGACTAGTACACGGGCCTTGAGATCCCATCTCGAGTCACGTTGGCCTCTTGTGTGGGATCCGGATGCAAGGAATTTACGGCCAGTGCCTCCCCTGGCACCCAAGCGCCCTCCCGCTCCAAGCAGCACCCACGGAGAGACCTCTCACAACGGGTTCAGTCCATGTACCCGGCACGGCTAACAACCCCCTTGGATAGGGCCAGGTAGGCAGTCAGAGGTAACTAAACATGCCTCTCCCTCTAGGCTATTAACCTAAAGCATTAAGTGTTTGGCCTTGAATTAGTTCCTTGAGCAAAGAAGTTCAAACAATGTACCTAAGTGTACAATCACGATCATTTCTATGGTCATTCGTACGACCGACTGCTAAGGTGTGATTCCTTTTTCCTGAATACTCCTAGCATTTGATCCTGGATCGTTCGCGACTTGGCGAGATTTCAAGGGCTTGGCAAGCTAGGTTGCTTATTTCCCCTTTTTCTTTGGGTTAGGGTTTGTACCCTACTGACCCCAATTATCCTTATCTTAGGTCTCCTTGTAAAATAGATTCATGGACAACCCCGTCGTCCTCGGTTGGTCAATTTGCTTCTTGGCAATTTATAATTTCCCTAAGTTTGACAAATTGATCCCCAAGAGAGAGAGTTGTAGTAGGGTGACTACTCGACTTCTTAACGAATCTAGCTTGTAGTTAGATCTCGCCTCTCTTGGCCTAAGATGTAGTAGTAGCATTTTATGGTTTAGTTGCAATAGCATCTAACCTTGCAGACTAGTTGCTTGAGATAGGTAGCAGTGCCTATCTTGAGGAATTACATCCCTTTGTCTATCGATATTACTAGTATTCGTGTCCTAAGACCTGGTACCCTCTCTCACTCATAGCATAGAATTGTCTAAGTACAAGAATGCTGGATTAACTCTGCAATTGCAATACTAAGCAACATTTTAACTTAGCTTAACCTATCTTTCATATTGAATGTAATTGTCATTTCATGCATATTATATGCTTCTCATCAAATGAAATATAACTCTTTTCCTTTTCATACATCTACTTATGCATGCAAGTTATGATACGTAAATTTATAATGCTATAAAAACATAATCTTTCCTTTTCCCGTGCAAGTCACACGAATAAGAATGCAGTTGCTTATGCGAATTCTAAAATATAACTCTTTTATTTATCTCCATAGCAACTATCTAATTCTTTAATTAAACATCCTTTTATGAATTAACCTATTTACGGTCGTCACAAGGGATTTTTATTGCACAAATGCATTGTGTACAACATCATTCCTTCCGGGGTAAATTACCCAATGTAAAACTTCAAATGTACATGAACATCGCAATTTATATTTAACCTACATGCGAGATGCAACTAGGACCTTATTGCATAAGTGCATATTTTAACCCCTAAATCCATACATTTTAAAAATGCAACAACCTTTCATCATGATGGTGCGAGAAATATAAGTACCTTGTCATGCAATTTAAAACTTTTTCGAACATTCCTATGATCTTTTTAAAACAAAGCGTTCTAATAATGCAATTAAGTTTTCCCTATGCGAATTTATACTTAATGCATCCATATCATGCGGAAACGAAAAGGGTGAATTTGATGGAACCTGAACTTCTGCAGGAGGGGTATTATCAATTCTTGCGCTTCGGGTGGGGACTCCTACATGTGCTTCTCTTACTCCCACGTGTGCTCCTCTTGTGTGTCTCTTTGGGGCCATTGCAATCGGGACTTGGGAATAAGTCAGCAGGTAGAGGGTGTGCTGAAATTCTCTGCAAACTGGCAGTCCTTCCTTCCCCCAAGAGAACTTCCTTCGCAAGTGAGTTGTGCCCTTCCGTGGTCTGTGGGAGAATCACCCCCTAGGAAGCTTTTTTGTGCAAGCTTCTTGGAAGATTTTATTTTTTTCTTCTTGTTTTCTTACAGGGGTCGTGCTGAGAAAGGAGATGGAGACGATAATGGTGTTGATGAGAAAGGCGGCATCCTAGCAGCTTGGGGGGTGGCGCTGTGTGTCAGGTAGAGGGGGGGCGGCATTGCTGCTGAAGATGGGGGGCACTGCGTCTGAGACCATGAGGGAGGGGGGGATCCCCTTTTATAGTGGGGAGGGGGTGGTTTATGGGGGGGAGACGGCTGTTTAATGGTCGCCACCCCTCCACCTAGGGGATGTATGTCCCCCCTCTCCCACTCTACTCCCCCTCTCTCTCTCTCTCTCTCTCTCTCTCTCTCTCTCTCTCTCCCGCCATGCTGTTGGCAGGGGAGAGAGAGAGAGAGGTTTTAAAAAATAAAAAAATTTAAAAAAAGGGGAGGGGGGTTCTCATGGGGGGAGGTACGGGAGAGATGTTACATACCACTATCAATCTCTATCAACGAGCATGTACTTGCACCTAGACTTGAAAATTACATGGGCTACTAAGGGAGAGAATGAGCACTTGTGGCCTCTACACAAATAGTATCAATCTCTATATATTAAGGGATGTTCAAGGGGGGCACCACCTAGCCAAATTGAAAGTGGATTAGGATACTTTTATACACATGAGTAATGAGATGATGATGTAAAGGAAAAAGAGAAAAGAATGTGTAGTACAATATGAAGTGAATGGTTAAATCTAAATTAGGCTAAAACATTATTGTACCACTGTCAAGATCTATTAATAAGTATGTACATGCACCTAAACTTGAAAATTACATGGGATACTAAGGGAGAGAATGAGCACTTGTGGCCTCTACACAAATGGTATCAATCTTTGTACATTAAGGGATGTGCAAGGGGCACCATCTAGCTAAATTGAAAGTGAGCTGAGACACTTTTACACACATGAGTAGAGAGATGAATGCATCCCAGCCTAAAAGGGTACATGGAAACATACATATATAAGTGGAAGGATAATGGTGGTGACGATGTAGGAAGAGAAAGAGGATGATTGTTCGGAGAGGTTTGGGAAAGTGGAATGGGAAGAATGAGGGCAAGAGTAGAAGAGGGTGAGGGTATGATGAAGTAGCAGATAAGAAGGGTGATGAAGTTGAAAGATAGATGGGGGGTGAAAGAGAGGGAGATGGTGTGTGTGATGAAGTGGGGAAGAAGGGTGATGGAGTGGAGAGAGATGGGAGAGTAGTGAAGGAGAGGAAGAGAATAGAGGTAGTGAGAATGGTGGTAGAGTGGAGTATGTATATCTCCCCTTTGAAAGCTCAAAGGGGTCTCCTTTTGTAGGCACTTGGCTAGATTATATTGTTTACTAACCCTAATTAATCAATCATATTCTTGATTGATTATAGACCCAAATTTGTGATGCACTAGGTGATGAAAGACAGTACATGAAGTTTTCCTTCATAATACATTTTGTTGTCTTGTGTGCATAAGTCTTCATAGTTAAGCTTCCCAAAATAATAAGAAAGGAAAGATAAACTACAAAGATTGGAAAATGTGAAGGAGAGTTATGCACATGCATTACTAATATAATGTGATACTTTACAATATGGGATGGATAGTTTTACAAGGTTTTGAGTAGAGAGAATGTGAAAAGATATATACACTTCTTACAATATGGGATAGATAGTTTTACAAGGTTTTGAGTAGAGAGAATGGGAAAATGTATATATACTTCTTACAATATATTCTATCCTCCAAAAGAAGATGAAGCTTGCTTTGAAGAGAGACTCATAGAGAAAAATGCTTTGAATAATAATTGAGAATAGTCTCAAATCTCCACCATTGTAGATGTGGCCTTTGTTACGACACCAATATATTATTACATTTTCTTCTTTTGGTAGCTAAAATTTTTTCCATGTATGCACCATTTATGAAGCTCAAAATATTAAAAGGGATAATATCATAGTTAATAGGCTAGGGAAGGTGACATGCATGAAATAAAATATATATATGAGAGAAGAAAAATAAAAATAAATGTATGTACCACATTGGATAGTTATTGGAGTATTTCTTAAAATACTCAAAGGCATGTGCGCCCAGGCTTTGTCTCACCTTCTCCTTTCATTTTTAAAGATTTTGGCTCCAAGTAAGTAACTGTCAAGTTTGAATTTTTATAGAATGTGTCTTCATATCCCTTTGTCCTTATGTTGACTTTCTTGTATTGGTACAATTTTCTTAAATATGAGGAGACTCTTATACACCACTCCAAGGTTTTCTAATATCACATGGCTCACTTTTGAATCCATCCAAGCCCAATGCTAGAATTATTGTAGAAAAATATTTCCAAAGAGAATTACTTCTAGAAAGAAATTTCCTAAGGGAAAAGTAAACCGCTCTTATTTGGTAGAAATGTGTAAGCCTTTATAAACATTGGTTCTTATATAAGACTTAAACTACATATCCAAAATCTATGTATATCTTGCATGATTCTAAGAGGAGGTTCATATGGAAAAATAAAGAGTTGTGAAATGCACCCATCACTACAAGACTTCAGGGGTATGCAAAGTTCTACCTCAAGCCATGTTGTGCACCCCGTCAACATCATAATCAAGAAGGGAGGGTCACCTCACTATTTTCTTTCACCGACTTGCTTGGCATTTTCTTTTTCCTCATGGGCATTAACATGGCAAGTAATTGGTATTGGCTAATCAAACAAGGATGTTATGGATTGATTGAAAGAGTCTGTTGATATTTTAATGATATGCATATGGAAATTAGAAAATGATTGAATTGGAAAGAGTTAAGGATAGGGAATTACACTTTGCAGTGACTCACAGCTTTTATAAATATCTCGCTTACCATTTTTATCATTATTTCAATCCTATATCATCAATGTTCAATCATGTAAGGAAAAACATAGAGCAATCACAATCAACCCTAGGTCGAATTCTACATGCTCTTTAATAGTAATTTTAAAGGATCTATTACATTTAATCTCTCTTTATCAATAATAGGACAAGCTCAACAATAGGATAAAAAGAGAGATTAAGTTGAAAGCAATAGGATTATATCTTAATGTTGATGAAGACTAGTAGATAAGTCACAACTGATCAAATCTCAACACAATCCATTATCAAATGGACCAAGATTGAAGAAAATAAGCTCAGCTTCAAGTAAAACTTGGTCCCATGATGATTGCTTCCATGTAACTTCAACTGCCAACCATACAAAGAACTCCAATGAATCAAGAGAATCCCATGCTTGACTAGATGTACAAAATGATTTTTGAAGGAGATCCTTTGAGCCTTGAAGAATCCAAATTCTTGAATAGAATCAAGAATTCTAAGAATTTCCATACATTACCATATTCAAGAGGATGAAAGTACCATCAATCCTGATATAATGCTTCAATGTGAGCCAATCCTTGATAAAGTAGCTTCAATCTATCCTTCTCCAAGTTTTAGACAACAAAATCCCCATGGTTTGAGTCTCAATCAAGCAAAATTTGATAAAAATTGATGGTTGTCTTATTTTTCCCAAATTTTAAATGAAGATAATGCTTCTAATCTTACTATCAAGCTCCAATGTAAGCCAAATGTCAATTGTAGATACTTGCCTTTCAGTTCTTGAAGCTAAAAGGCACCAAAACAAACTCAAATCTTCAAGAAATAGCTAGGGCTTTGACGAGAGCTCAAAGGTTCAAGAAGAGTGAAAGATCAAGTAAAAGATGATAATTAATCCATGTTAGAGCTTCAATTGATCAAGCAAGTGAGGGTATAGCTTCTTGATGACCGCTCTTTTTTATTTTAGAGTACAAGAGAATGCTATAAATAGCACAAACAGTCCACAAACATGAGATGAAGATAAAGCATATAGGTACACGAAGAATAGAAGCCATGGGAGAGAGGTAGGAGAAGAGATCTCCATGGAATCTCTCATAGAGAAGTTTGGAAAGAGGAAAGAGAAGCCTACTTCAAAAAGTAATCCTAGTTTAACTCTTCCAAACCCTATTTAGACTCAAGTTAAGTCCAAGAACCTTCAAAATGGCCCCCATATTGACGATGAGCCACTAAAATGACCTTGCACCCACCATTTATCCTCCATAACCTCTTCAAGATCCTCAAAATTAGTCCTAACTTGCTATAGAAAACCTTAACTAGTCACAATTTTAACCATGTCAAGTCCTGTGAGTAAGTCTTGTCCTCCAATTACCCTGTGCCTAGTCTTATAACTAAATCCACCATGGAAATAACCTTCCCCTTGGATAAAAGACATGCTCTGATCATACCAATGTAAAGAAGCTAATTCCCACAACAAATTATAAAACTTAAAATACATGAAAATAAATTAAATTGCCAAGAAACCATAACCAAGGTGGCTAGATTGAAAATTGATCTATAAATGGCAATAGAAAATGATATTTGTGTGTTTTGATGTTAAGATTTCTATAATCAACACAGATGTGAAATTTTTTTTTCTTGGGTACTACCACAATAGGGGATACTTATTCAATATATGCAATTGGATATATGAATCCAGTATTTAAAAGCTTAGTAATTTTAGCCTTCACCAAATTTGCATACACATGATTTGCCCATCGTTGACATTGGCATATCGGTTTTGTGCCTAGTTCTAGATCAATGTAGTGCTAACCAAGTTCAGCTTTGATACCTTTAAGGTCAATATAAGACCAAGAAAAACCCTCAACATGCACTCGTAAAACTTCTCCAAATCTCTCTCGATCTTGGGATTCCAATCGAGCTCCTAGATTTAAATATTTTTCTTCTGCCATTTTAATTTTAACTATTTCCACTTCAGGCTCCGCGACATGTAAGGAAGCTATTTTGTGGGGTTTAACCATAGGTACATCTTCCGATATCTCCATTGAAACATTTTCAAGTAGATTATGCCTTGTACTTGGTTCTAGTACTTCTTCCCGAGAATGTACCAATGGGAGAACCCTATAAGTTACAATAGTAAGGTTATCCTAAATATCACCACTAACTTCTATCTTATAAACACTTGCTACGTCAGGAAAGAATTTTCCAATATATCTCCCCCAATTTTTACTTAAGAAGCCATTAGTAGCTTTTAAATTCTTGCTAGATTTCACTATAAATTAGGATTTTATAGAACTAATTACACAGAATCTACTCTAGACCACATGGATATTGAGCATGTAGTGTTCAATGATACTAGCATAAAATTCTATTATGCATTTCTAAACATTCTTCATCATTCAAACTCTAGGACCATTGGTTACATTTAAGCTTGGGGATTAATGAATACAGATCCTTATCTTCCTCACCTTGAATCTGACAACCCAGATAATGAATGACTCATTTAAGTTTCAATTTCCTTAGGTGTCACAGGTTTGAACCATTTAAGTTGTGATTCCACCCCATCCCCATAGACAGTAAAATCCATCACTCTTTCTTTCGAATGAGGCAACATCACCACTTGTATATTTTGCATATGGATCTTAACTGGTTTCCATTGGGTTCATTGATAACCAACTAGCAATCCCTTAGAATAATGATACATCTTCTGTTGTTGTGTCACTATGCAGACACAATGTGAAAAACCCTAGAGTGCATCATCATCTGGCTTTCTTATTAATCTAGAGAGTCAATGTCATATTAGTCATTAGTGTTAGTGTCCATAGTATAGATAGTTCCAAAATATGGAATTTTTGGACAAGTTTAACCTATTTTTGATATTTTGGATATTTTTTCTTGTAAATATCCTAAAAAGGTATAGAAACTTCTAGAATAGGGTGACATGCAAAAAGCAAGTGGCTTTTCAGCTAGTTTTGGGAGATCTCATGCAAAAAGAAGGGCCTTTTGAATTCTCACGGTACGTGATTACAATTTTTAGGCAACAAATAACACTCTGAATGGGGAGAAGAAGAAGGAGTGATTTAGGAGAATTCTGAGTAGGTGTCCTAACAATTTACCCCCCTTTTAGAGTCAATGGAACCATCAGACTTGCCGTATGAGTAGCAAAGAAGAAGCTAGTATTTAGTATGCATTTTTAGTCTACTAGGAAGCTCTAGGAGATCTAATTCTTGGAGATTACTTCTGATTAGTCTCAGACAAAATTTTGTTTATCTTCTCAAGTTCTATCAATGTATAGTGCTTTGAATCATTGAGCTTTGTCTTTATACTATGTAAAGACTTTAGTAGATTTGAATCCCTTATCTATTCTTCTTCTTCTCTTCTATCTCTTATTCTCTACTAAATGTTCTATCTGATCAACGATGGATATGACATTTCAATGAAAACCCCTTTGACATTGGTGAATCTGACTTGAAAGGTTGTCAGAAGGAAAGACAAGATGGGAGAACCTTCAAACATGGTTTTAGTAATATTTTGCAACAGTTGGTGCATAATATGAACATGCTTATGCAAGTACAACAACAACAACATGTGATGCCAACGTATAAGGGCTACAAATAATTCTTCAAAGGAGCTCTATGCTGCATGCAGTAAAAGTGATAGATTGGTGATGTACAAGAAGAGCAGTACTTCTTTGTGCAAGATAGTTCCTCATATGCAGTGATTTTGGGATAGCCCTATATTATAGGATTGTGTATGGAAACAAAGGTGCTTGATGATGGTTCAGCTTATGCAAGAGTTAGAAGCAAGGATGGGAGGATTGAAAAAGTCTAATTATTCACATGGGAAGCCTATCCTTATTACTATTGATAGGAGCCCAATTAGGATTGGGTGGGAAATTGGGCAAGATGATGAGGAAGGGCAAAGATATGCAATTCAGTTTTGTGCTAAAGTATTGACCGAACGATAGAGAAGGTATCCACATGTAAAAAGAGAATTATGGGGAATTGTGACAGTCCTTAATTGTGATAAGGAGCATTTTATGGGTGATCATGTAGTCATTGAGACTGATTGTTTGCCGATATTAGGCATGATTACTAGTTGTGCTACCCCATGCTCCAATGGATTGCATACATCAAATCTTTGAACCCTAAAATTTAGCATATTGTAGGAAGAGATAACCCAGTGGCAAACATGTTATCTTGGGCACACTATGAGAATGAAGATGGGATGATGGATGGGAGGAAGAAGATGACTTTCTTGTAGTTGAAAATGATGTTTTGATTGGTGAAATTGAATTGATAATCATTGTAAGTGTAATATTTTCACACAATAAAAGCTAGTTGGTTAGTTTGAAAGTTAGTTAGTCAACTAATAAGTTAGTAAGATTACTAACTTTAAAAAAAACTAAATAACGTTAATAATTGAGGATTTTTATTTAATTGAAAATATATGTTAAAAAATCGAGAGTCGTAAATTCGATATTTTACTCGGATTGATAAGGACCGTAGACACCCTTCACAAAAGTTACAATGTGAATGAGACTTATGAGCTATATTAATCACTAGTATTAGTGTGTATAGCTTGTATGCTCCAAAAATATTAGATTTTGGGCAAAATTAGTATATTTTAGATATTATCCTAAAAAGATTTGGAGATTTCTAGAACTGGATGTCATTTAAAAGAAAAGACAAGTGATCTATCTTTTAGTTAGTTTTGGAGATTTTACCAAAAGAAAAAATAAAGAGAAGGATTTGCGAAATCGTGCACGCCGTGATCGCAGTCTACAGATAGAAAACAACACTTCGAACAGAGAAAAGAAGGAGTAAACTAAGAGTTTTCTAATAAAGTGTCTTGGAGTTTTACCTCCCTTTCGAAGCCAATGGAACCATCAGATTTAAGATCTGAGCATTAGATCACTGATCTTTCCAAGATCCCCCTCCATAAAAAGCTCCACTTCTCAACCACAAGCCCTCTTCTCTAATACACTATAAATATGAGGCATGGGGAGGCATAAGAAGCATAAGGAGACCCCGAGAGGCTGCAAGAGAGAGGTAGAGAGAAGGATATCCCTCCAAGAGATTGTGAGAGAGAGCTTGAGAGAGCTTGAGAGAGAGAGAGAGAGAGAGAGAGAGAGAGAGAGAGGAGTTACCTTGAGAGGTTGCACAATTCCCTCTGTCTCGATCCTCAACTTAGCCATCTTCACTTACACTCTCCCATCTTGAATCTATTCTGCCTTCTTTATCTCTTGAATCTACTTGTGGACAATGGCCTCCAAGCAAAGAATGTTGCATGTGGTTGGCAATCCCACAACTAGTAATGAAGCTTCGAGCAAAGGCATCATTGTCAATCCAACTATGGCTCCAGTTGTAAGTAATGTATTTCCAAATTGATAGATGCTTGTTTTGATTCTTGTATGAGATACGTTAGGCCCCATACTATGATGTACAAGTATAGGTCATTGGACGGGATAAATTTTATCTCATGTATTCAAAAGATCGAGCTTGCAAAGTGCATGTATTAAGGAAAGTTAATTGCACCTAACTACATATGGCTTGTTCGTTGATAGAGAAATTACAAGGAGGAATCAATCAAGGGTTATGAATGGCATAATCATGACATTAAAATTTATGCACACAATTGTTAAGTAAATTTTACATAGAATCTCTCTTTGATCCCAAGGGGAAGAACATATATGAGATGGTAATGTTATCACGACTATTCTTACATTGTTTGGCAAGAATACAATTGGTTTTTTTTTTGGTTGATCTAACAATATCCTAAATGCTTTTACATTCAACTGGTTGTTAGTTTGTTGTTTGAATGATTATTCCAAGTGCTAGTGATTTATGCTAAATACATGGCAAGGGTCTGTGATGACAAGTTGCCATGGGGATAAAGGAATGTTTTCCTAGAAAATGATCTTAGGGCTGAATGCCTTGTTGTGATGGATTCCTAAAGGATTTAATTAAGAAAGGATATATTGCATGGGTGGATCACCTCCATGATCGCACACAGTGGATTAACCCAAAGGGCACTGCTCGATTCATGGGCCGAAGGTCGAGTGGTGAAAAGGCCAACCACGGGAATGATGTTTCACTCCTAGACAGCTTGCGAGTCAAGTGGAGCTCTAGACACCCCTTGCTAGGTCTAGAATGGAGTTGAAGACCTCTGTGGCCCCTAACGTCTGGGCATGTTGGGAGATCCTATTCTAGATAAAGAATTGAATTTGTGGTGCCATGTGATTTGGACCAGTTACTTCTGCAAGGCAGAAGGGATACTTCTGTTGAACAAAAGGGACACATAATTTCTCCTGTATGGGTAGGAGACAAAGATTAACTTGAAGATAAGTTAAAGAACTTGTTTGAATTTGTTTGTCAATAGATTGCTTTGCTCTGTTTTTGTGTCTATGCTATAAGTTATGCGAATGAACCCTATTCCCTAAGGAGCTTAATTAATGAAGCTGACTTTAAGTGTTACACATAAATGTGGTAGGACCTAATTAGAAAACTAAAGCTATTAAGGGAAGTGGGTGGGTGAAACCCCCAACGGGTCTATCCTACGGCAGGGTGGTCCCAGAGAACTAGGAGGCTTCTCACAATATTTTACCATCGTTCAACCTTTAGGTATTGTTAGGTTACAACCCGACTCATGCTATTTTAGGGGACCATAATGGGACTATGCCCTACGGCCAAAGAGGTTGAGCGGTGCATCCCTCTCTTTTCCCGTTTTCTTTGAACCAAGTGCGGCATGGGTATCTCTGTGTAAAGTAGGATGTTCGAGATCCGATGCTAAAATGCTGTTAGGAGACCTTGGCCACTAGGAGCCCAAATTTTAGGTTGATCCTAGTGGGTCAGTCATGAACGTTCTGTTGCGAGGTGGATTCGGGAAACCCTAGGCAAAAAAACTCAAAACATGTCATGGGAATGCAGGGCAATGATGCTTAGATTCGTTTTTCGATAGATCGCTAAAAGCATGCCTGGACAGCCGATGGGGCGAGCACCTTACAGTAACTACAAGTAAAAATCTTATGAATTCAAGGATAACATTAAATAACATAAATACAATAGTTGGTAAGTGTTGTCGAAGTGAATTTAGCAATGCAAGGAGTTGCTACAACACTAACATAAGCTTGGATAACAAAGAGAAAACACTTTAGATGTTATGTATCTTGTATAGAAGTGTTTTTAAAAGACCAATATGAAGGAGAGTGGATGAGAATTTGTCAATACCTCAACACATTAACAAAGAGAGACAAGTGGTCAGATGAGGAGTTTAAGAATATCAAGAGGAAAGTATATGGGCTTTTCTTAAAAGATGGATACTTGTGGAAACATGCTAAGAAGAAACATGGTATGCCATTCTGAGTTCTGGGTGACAAAGCTTTACAAGTAAATGCTATGCAATAATTTTATGAAAGCTAATGGGTTGGCCATAGAGGTGTTTGGGATACTTTTGCAAAGATCGAGAAAGATATTGGTGGCACGACATATATAAGAACATTGCTCACTTTGTGAAAACATATACAACATGTCAAATGTGTTCATTTGTGAGACGTCGGGATGGATTGCAGCCCACACATCCCTTATCTCTTCATTTTAAGTGGGTGGTGGATTTAGTCATGATGCCTATAGGTCTTTGGCAAATGAGATATCTTCTACTTGCCCATGAACTCTTGACTAAGCAAGTGGAAGGGAGAGCTCTGCGTATCATGACAACAAATATAGTGTGTACTTTTCTCTTAGAAGAGATCTTTTGTCAATACATCTATATGGGAAAATTTATAGTAAATAGGGGTGAATTGAATGCAAATGAAGCCCGTGATTTCTTTACACAGTGGGGATAAAGCTTAATTTAACTTCAACTTATAACCCTAAAGAAAATGGCAAAAGTGAAAGAGATCACGTACTTAATATTGTGAAGGCATTGGCAAAAGCATGTGGAGAGAAGATAAAAGAGTGGCCATGATTGCTCCCTTATGCTTTGTGGGTTGACAGAATAACTCATAATGATGTTACAAGATATATGCCTACTGAATTAATGTATGATCAAAAATATATCATGCCAATAGAAGAAATGATAATCACATGGAGTGTGCTACCTTGGGAAGAGGAGTTATGAGCTTTACATATTAGATAATTAGAAAGAAAGTCAGAAGGCATAGAGTCAGCAGTTGCAAAGTTAAGGGCAGCAAGGATACAGAATAAGAAACGGTTTGACAAAAGACATAGGTTGAGACCAAGAACCATATAAGATGGGGATTGGGTGCTAGTTTATGATAGCAATTTAGACAACCAGTATACTATCATGTATAAAGTCTCCAAAACGATGGTTCGAACCCTGTGGGGTAAGACATGTGTTTGATAATCCTACTTATGCATTAAATGAGCTAGATGGGATAGCCGTAAACTTTTGGTAGCAGTGAAAATAATCAAATTATTCAAGAGTCGAATCTACTACGTGTGAGTTGCCAGAACTAGAAGAAAATAATGGCCATGATACAAGGGCTAGCTAGCAAGATATGGAAGATGAAGAAGCAAAGGATATGATTACAGAGGATGAGGAGGACTCAGAACTTGGTGACAACTAGGACTTTGGCACATACCGAAGGATGTGCAAGTTCAAAGGGGACGGGTGTCGTATCACTACATGGACACAATGTGAAAAACCCTAGAGTGCATCATCATGTAGCTTTCTTATTAATCTAGAGAGTTAATGTCATATTAGTCATTAGTGTTAGTGTCCATAGTATGGATAGTTCCAAAATACGAGATTTTTGGACAAATTTAGCTTAGTTTTTATATTTTAGATATTATTTCTTATAAATATCCCAAAAAGATATAGAAAATTCTAGAATAGGGTGACATACAAAAAGCAAGTGGCTTTTCAGCCAGTTTTGGGAGATCTCATGTAAAAAGAAGGGGCTTCTGAATTTTCACAGAGTGCGATTGTAGTTTTCACATAGCAACCATCACTCCTGAACATGTAGAAGAAAAAGAAGAAGAAGAAGACGTTATCTAGGAGAATTCTGACCAAATGACTTGCCATTTTACTCCCCTTTTAGAGCTAATGGAACCATCAAATTTGATGTATGAGTAGCAAAGAAGAAGCTAGTGTTTGGTGTGCATTTTTGGTCTACCAAGGAGATCTAGGGGATATAATGCTTGGAGATTGCTTTTGAGCAGTCTCAGATAAGAATTTTGTTTATCTTCTCAAGTTCTATCAATACATAGTGCTTTGAATCATTGAGCTTTGTCTTTATATTATGTAAAGACTTTGGCAGATTTAAATCCCTTGCCTATTCTTTTTCTTCTCTTCTATCTCCTACTCTACTTCCTTCTCTCTTTGATCCCCAGTGGATACAACCTTTCAACTAAAACCCCTCCAACACCATGTATTTCCATTAAAGTACTTAAAGGAATGATACAACCAAGGGACACTAGTAGGATTTTTCACTCAGGTGTCCATTTCAAGAGTGTACATGGATTTATCTTCTTTTCTAAATATATCAGGTTGTGCATGTCCAACCTACTCCTTATCTATGGGTAAGGCTTGTTCCATTTTTAGCACGCCATTATTTAATTTAGATCTTTGTACTTCTAAATACCACTCTAGAAGTGAAATTTATTCTAGATATCACCTTTTTCTAAATTGGAATTCTAACTTTTCTTTTTGTAACTCAATAATTTTCTTCATCGCTTCATTCATAACAGTCTCACTATTGCCTCATATTCTATTTCCAATGCCTCACTTAATTCTCTAATTATCATATCATAATTACCATGATATTAATTAAAAGTCTATGTAGATCTATTTAGGTTGGAGATGGGTCATCCCTATCATCATGTAATATTGGCCATTGTACAGGTTTGCAACTATCTATGTTTCTCCTTTCTCTTTCCTTCCTTTCCACTGATGACAATAAGTCATTTTAACTATATCTAGAAATTGTTCAAATCTAAGGGATAGAACATCTATGTCACAAGGAAAAGTAGTAAATACCCTACTCTCATGCTTTTCATTATTATTTTCAGTAGTGTCAAGTTCTTCCATATTTTCCAAAGGTGTTATTAAGATTGCATCTACATTAGATATCATTATCTCAACCATCTCATCCTCTTCTAATTTTTCAGTAAAAAATGTTTCTGACCTGCTACACATAAAAAACTGCATCCTCTTGATCATTTTCTTCCTTATTTGTAGATAATCTAGAATGTTTTTCAATTGAATTATCAAGGTTTTTATATTTCCTAGTAGCAGAAAGCATTAAGCAGTCTAGGGTTGTATCTTCTTTTGGCATGGATATCCAGTGGGTAATATTACCATCAAAATCATTATAAGAAGAAAAGGTTATAGTGTATTGGTCAATACACACTAGTTCTACCTGGTGAGGCTAATGTATCATATTCACCACTACTTTCTTTACTCTTGCTGATCGTTATGTTTTACATAACCAAGCATAAGGCCCTTTATTATCAATCCTCTCTAGTTCCAAATCATAGAACTCTATTAGATTTCTCATCCATTTCACTAACCACTTTATCTCCCGACTCCTTCAAAAATCCTTTTGAGATAACTTGTATTTTAACCCTATCATTTCAAGGACCAATTACAATTGAACCTTTGTACCAATCTTGAGTGTATCTTGCTTGGTATAACTAAGGTCGTCCCAACAACATAGAATATGAAGAGATATTTGTGGATGAACGGACTATCAAATAGCTCACATGAAACTCTAATCCAACTACTACAGATTTAACATTTTGGAGTAATCCCAAAGGAGTCACTTTTCTCTGATGAGCTAGATGTAAAACAATATGAGTAGGTTCTAGATTCTTCAACCCTAATTCTTGCATCATTTGTTTTTTCATCAAATTGACTGCTCAACCACCATCCAATTGCACTTCATTCAACAAGTGGCCATTAATAGTATTGTTTATAACTAGAGCTCCTAGATCCACGAATAAATCTACTACTTTTACTTCCCTAGTTATTTTCTTTTGAATGCATTTGCACTTACTTTAGAAGCATTAGTCTCAATCCTTTTTCTTCTATTCCAAATTAGTTTATGGTAAAGCTACCTTTGGCATATAGGTGCTATTTCCAACAAGTGTCTGATGCTAATTGGTCAAAGATATTTCCTCTAATGTAATCCAAAGATCATAGGCATTGTTCACTTCTTCCACTTGCTCTTTGCCCTTTCTTTGGAGGGACCAGTCCTTCAAGAAGAAAAGGAGCTACCCCCACTTGAAACTTAGGATTTGCCAAAGGCACAATTAATAATAATGGGTGGTCAAAGGAATGGTGAGGAGAATCAAACTCAAGTAGCTCCACATTAGGATCTACATCCTTACATCTATTCTTCACTACTTCTTTTAATTTTGGACTCTCTTACTCTAGACCTTGCTCCTTTTGTTGCTGCTTTTGTGCCCTAGTAATGACACCATGTTTTGTACTTTTTGCTTTGAGACAGGGCATTCGGATGCAAACTATTGGCATAAGATATGCCAAGAGCAACAACAAGCTCGTTCAATGCAGACAAATTATTATTATATGGATCACCCAATAACACTATTTATGAGATCGGACCGCCCAATCAATCTTTTAAGCCATGTGGATTACCAACCCAAGGTAGACCTCTAATACTCTTCTGAAATAATTATAACAATGATGGCAATTGAGGGAGAAATTCTTCTTTTAGGAGAAATAATGGTAATTTTTACAATATCATGAGGTAGAGTCAATAGCAAAGGCCTAGAGGACCAATAATTTGTTATCGATGACAACGGGAAGGCCATACTATCCAAATGCATGCAAAAATCAAGACTATACTCCTCTTTGTAGGAGGTGTAGTGGGCGAGGGACATTATGAAGAGAACTATCCCAAGGAAAATGAGGACAAGAGTATTGACAAAGCTAAACAAGTCTCTAATGACCATTCAACTTTGTCTGCAAATTTAGTCAAAGTAGAAATAGAAAGGCAAGAGATTAGAGCTAAGTCCAAATCCATACCCTACAGAGAGTGAAGTTTAAGGTTGAATGGATGGTCATGCATTAATCTTGAAGGCATTGGACACTCAGTAGCCACATGTCCATAAACATGACACTTACCACACCACATATTGGATCTAGTTGGGTTTGAAGTTGAGCTACTCAAAGTTTGTGCACTAGCAACTTGTGTTGTTATTGAATAAATTTCTTTCAAGGGTGCTTGAACTACATCCATGATTTCCTCTTTCAGAATTCCTAATGACTTTGCAATAATATTTGCTACTTTAGCTTCATCAAGAGGGGACTGAGGTTGGGGCATAGATGGGATGACAGTTTGCATCATATAGGTTGGAATTGAAGTGTGTGGATTTAAAGGTACACTCGATACATTGGAACTTGCAGTTACAAATGGATTTAAGGGAACAGTCACATAAGACACATTTTTAGGTATCCCAATTGCGGTGCTTAGATATTCCACCTGAGGTTCTTTGAATAAATCCATCTAGCATTGTTGGCTAAGTTGCACCTCCTCCCACCATCTAGCATGTGTTTTAGCATCTGCCAATATAGTTGGTCTTTGCAGACTAGATGTTGATGAGCTTCAAGATTAAGCCCATCAATAAATTTATGCTTTTGCATAGGCTCATCTCAAGATCTGGATTCATGTTTTGAATAATTGTGTCCATATGCAAAATATAATGCTTGAGACTTTTGGTTGCTCGTTGGGATAAATATTCCAATTCAAGGGCTAATCAATCTTGGAAACCTTGCTGTCAAATTTTTTCTAAGAACGCTCTTGATAAGGTAGCATAAGTCTCCTTATTTTGAGTGGCTAGATCACCATACCACCTTGTTGCTTCATCTTTTAGTATTACAAGAAAAATATGAAGCTTTTGATCATCGTCTACTATCTCATTGTCTATGCAAGTAACCTTAAACCCTTGCAAATGCACATCAAGATCTTTGTTCCATAGTCCCTGAAATTGTGTTAAATTAGCTAGTTTGACTGGGTTGTGAGCCATTGTTACTTTAAATAATACCTCTAGCCCAAAATCTGGAGTAAGGTCAAACCACACATGTTCCTTAGGGTCTTTGAGTAGGGATTTTAATCCCAAATCGTATACATCTCTTGATTGTTCTCTTTGATGGGGAATATGAAACAAGGCCCATAATCCCAAATCTACCACTTGATCTATCCACAAAGGTTCTTTTGGCTCTTTAAATAAATGGTTTAATCCAAAAGTATATTTTGAATCCCAACTAAATGAAGATTCATTACTCCCTATCATGGCATTAGCTTCACTTTCTATGCTCTCACTTTGCCTACTCCTTTCCACTTGGAGAGACTATTAGTGCTTGAAACCACACGGTCCCACTCATACCAATCTACTTTGCTCAATTTTGATGGTGTTTTGTCAAGTGATATGTTAGGCCCAAAAGGCTCCTCGTTTGAGCTTGATGTACCATCTATCCCTAGGTTTAATAGTGTATTCACCCTTTCCAACCTCTCTAGCAGCCAAGCCTCCTATCGGGGCTGCTCGTTCCCTAGCTCATTTATCTCAGGCTTCATTTTGTTGTTTTCACCTCTCCTCAAGATTCATTCACAACTGATGCAATACGTACTACTATCATACTCTACAATTTCTTTCAATTTATGTGATGGCAATTACATATATGGGCTTCAAGCTAGGTGCATTGGCATCGTAGGTGATTTTTACATGATTGTAGGGCTAAGAGGGCACATTACTTAGGTGCACAGTTCTCCTCTAAAATAGACAGAGTATGTAGCATGTGTGAATATATTTCTCATTTTCTTACTTTAATTTAAACTTAATGCCTCTCTAGCAAAAAAGTAAAAAAAAGAAAGAAAGTCCCATTGAAAATGGCATCTTAGGCAAATGGGAGTAACTAATCTTTTGCTATGACCAAAATAGGTTGCCTTTGTTTTTCTTTTGATGCCTTTCCATCTTTGTTAATGGGCTGCTATGCAATAGAAATATCATTGAAACTAATAAAGGGAGCCAAATGAGGGTTTTTTTGAATGCAAGAAGTAGCATCACGCAAAGGCATGGTGACTAACCATGTCAAGTCCTAAAAATGTGGCATCATTGACCATTATGAGGGGGTTGCTAACTGCCACACGCAATGGAGACATGAGCTAGTAGAGGGTGGCTGAGGTAGCTATTTACTTATAACAAGGCACCTCCATATAATTGACATATAAGTGGGCCACTTGTTTTCATTTTTGTTAAAAATGAATTATCTATATCTATATGAATACTCTCTCTTATTCTAGCATCATCAAAAGCAATCACCAAACCTAATAATACTTTTCAATTCCTACCACTACAAGGGAACAAGGGAATAGTGACACCGAGTTCCGACGCAAATTAGCGGCGTCGCTATTTGTGACGCAAATAACAGCAATACTTAGACAAAAAAATGGTCGAAACTCGAGTGTGGCATTTTGCGAAAGATTTTGCGAAAGACATAGCGAAAGAGGGAGGGAGAGGGAGAGAAAGAGAAGGAAGGAGAGCTTCTCTTCACTGTTGCCACCACTGTGTCATTGTTTGTGAAGAAGAGGAGCCGTTGCAAAGAGGAGATGAAGAATCCATCTTCAAGCCTTTGCAGTGAGTACATTGCTTGGTCGTAGTTCATTATTGTTCTTTCTCCTTTTCTTTTGTTTGTTTTTCTTGAGAATGAGGTGCATTGAGGGAGAAAGATAGGAAATGAGAGAGGGAGAAGAAGAAAGGAAAAGGAAAAAAGAACAAGAGACACAGGAAATAAACATGAAACATAGTAAAGAAAGAGAAAAAGAGAGAGAGGGACGAAGGGACAAAGGAAGAGAGGAGAATGAATGAGAAAACAAGAGGGGATAGAGAAAAATTAAGAGAGACAATAGTCATGCAAGAGGAAATTTCATGGTTAAAAGATTGGTGCAAGAAACTTCCTACACCTTGACATGTCACAAGGGCTATTTCACTTGAGAAGGAGTAACCAAGTCTTCACTAACGGGAAGCTCAACTCAACTCACTTGTTTGGACACCTTTAGAAGTGTTTTTAGAGTTCTAGATAGAGGCAAAAGAGATCATGCCAACACTTCTGATACGCTACTTCCAAAGTAAGTGATAAAGGCTCACTTCATATATCGAGAAGTGAACTTGAGTAGTCAGCCTAAAACTATTCTTAAGCTCACCTAGAACCATTTGGCGAGAACAACTGCAATGGAGGTAGCACTAATAGTGATAGTCAAGCCCTTGGACCTCATGCAGCTAGGTCATCAAAAGTGACTACATCTAAGAGATGACAACCCTAAGAAGAGTAGGATCTCACCTTAATTAGCCTACAAAATCACTCACGAGTGGTTGGATCATCAAAAAGAGAGTTCACACATTGTGTAGTGTCGTAAAAATTGTGATTGAATGCTTGTTTGCATATGTCATAATTGAATTGGAAGTTTGAGCACCATCATCATGAAGATACTTGCATTTATATTGAATCACATTGATTGTGGAAAAAAAAAGCCTAGTTGTGCATGGTGCACCTACATACATTTGCAAGTTAGTAAAATTACAAATTTCCAACAAAGGAACACAAGATACATAAAGAAATAAATAAAAAAAGAAATCACAAAATACATAAAGAAATTTGAGAAATAGAGAGACCAAATATTTACAATTATAGCTTAGACAAAGAAAATACATTGTGAAAAATGGACCTTATCATCAAAAATATTCTAAAGCTTACACACCATGCAATAGAGACCACATCACTAAATGAGCCTTACAACCCAACAATGACAAATTAGGCAACAAGCTTTTTAGCACCTAGCATACAACACATCGAACATATGGCAAATTTGGAGAGCAAGAGGTGTCTTCCTCAGAAGCCACCACTTCCTTGCCTAAACTAATCACTTATTAAGACCATAGTTATGCAAGAGGGGGTAGAGAAAAGTAGAGAGAGGGGGAGAGAGGGAGGGAGAGAGGAAAATGAGTGAGAAAACGTAAGAGGGTGGATAGAAATAAAGAGAGGGGCAACAAAGAAAGAGAGAGAGAGTAAGAAAGATAGGAAATGAGAGGGAGAAGAAGGAAAAGAAGGAGAGGAGAGAATGAGAGAGAATAAACTTGAAAGATAGCAAAGAAATGGGGAAAGAGACAGAGAGAGGAAGGGAGGGAGAGAGGAGAATGAGTGAAAAAACATAAGGGGGTGGAGAGAAACAAAGAGAGGGGCGACAAAGAGAGAGAGAGAGAGAGAGAGAGAGAGAGAGAGAGAGAGAGAGAGAGAGAGAGAGAGAGAGAGAGAGAGAGAGAGAGAGAGAGAGAGAGAGAGAGAGAGAGAGATGGGAGAGAACATAAAACAAAAAGCGCAAAGAAAGGTGTAAAGAAAGGGGGAGAATCAAAGAAACTGGGAGAAAACCAAGATGACAGTTGACATTACTTTTGTTAAGTTACAAGGGAAGAAATCCCTTCTCAAATAAATTTAGAAAGAAAAAGAGAATGAGAACAAAAACAAATTGTTTGTCATAACATAGACAAAATGGAAAACGATGAAGGTCGTGATGTTCAAGAGTGTGAGGTGTATCTTAATCAGCATGTCCCATGTCCTTGCTCTCAATGCATGCTGGCAATCAAATGAAACCGTCACTTGTCTATAGAACACATACGACACTTCGATGAGTTTCAATCGAAGATCATTGATCAGGCAATCTCAAACTTTGAGCAAACGGTAAGAAAAGTGTGTATCAATCATGCATTATATTCACAAACTAATTGAATATCATATACAATAACATTGGATGTGAACGTAAAATTTATATAGGGAGTTGACGTCTCATCTCAAGGAGGAGCGCACCTATTGCAGCCAATTAGAAGAGTTTGTGAGTGTGCGATGGATGGAGTACGTGAGTCAATCTACCACTTGAAAGGCACTACCTAATCTATACCGTCAATATCGGAGGAGACATGCAACCTTTTAGACTTTCCTACAATCTGACCTTCTTGGACGACCTCCAACATGAATGAGCGCCCAAAGCTGGTATGAGTTGAAAATGGTCCACACGGAGTCGCATCCAAATGGAATGCGATAGTTTTCAGTATTCTACGAGTTTTCGTATTGGACCCACTTACAAATAAACCACTTATTGGATCCAATGCATATTTTCAAGAATGCGGGCAGCTTACTATGGGACCATATCACATGAAAGAGAGACACTGCATGGGCATGAATGGATTTGAAGGAGATAGGCAAGATAGAGGCGCTTTGGCCACCACAGTCAAGTGCTGATGGTCACTTGCAACTATCTCATGCTCCTTGGGTTTTGTCCACTTAAGAAGAGCACATTGTGAAGCAAATTATCAGGTCTATCCGCACTCCAATAGATATGATGCGTTCTCTCAGATCCGCGTTTTCTAAAGACGACCAACTAACAGGGCTAAAATCCCATGATTGATATAAGATATGTCAGGTTTGTACTATGAATGGATTGTACGTGACCTACGTATTTTGCTATTTGGAGTGTAGTCGTTGTTCGTAATGTTTCTTCATTTGTGGCAATTTGTACTACAGGGGGCGATTTACAAGTTGTCAAATTTAGTGCAATGGATTTCATAGAAGGAGATCAAGACATCCTCTATTGAATCTACAAGGCGGCGAGCAATGGAGACGGTCTGTCTCTTTGAGAAGTCCTACCCATCACCATGCTCATGATACAAACCCACCTCTTGCTGCATCTTGTAGATGAAGTGGAGATTGTTGGACTTGTCCATACACGATGGATGTTCTTCTTGGAGCACTTCATGAAAACCCTAAAAGGCTTTGTGTGATAACGAGCTCGGCCAGAAGGTAGAATGGTTGAAGGTTGATTGGTGTCTGAGACGTTAGTGCATATTTCATCATGGCTACCAACATTGGATTCAAACAACAGTATGCTATGGTCTCACTAAAGGACGATGATAGACTGAGTGGAGTTGTGGTGGTTGGAAATGGGATAGAAAAAAGGATGGGTGCTAAAATGGAGGAGAAAGTGAATCATTTTTGTATGTTGCACAATGCCTCCATGAAGATGTGGCTCGCTAGGTACGAGCAAGCCAGGAAAGATCAGGAAGAAGCGCAATCCAAATTTCTACATAGTATGCACTAGCGACCAATTCGATATTGCGAGGGCATGGAGGAGATGCCACGGTCTATGTTTATGTGATGGTTGCATTGAGCTTTGATCACAGCCTCTTGTGAAGGGGTGGAGGTCTCTACTGTGCAGTGGGAATTCTCAAGGGGATGTAGTCCAAAGGTGACCATATATTTTATAAGTTATCATATCTAGATTTTATATGTGACAACTTATTAACCGCTTCAATATACAATACAAAATATAAAGTGCAACATGGTCATGTGGATGATATTTTCATGTGGAGCGTATCGACAAAATGCACTCCACAACGGATTGTGGTGTCATGGCAAAGTTCAAGCAAGGGAGCTGACGGTGAGCCACGGATCCAAACATTGTTATAGAAGAGATGGAGTATTTTGGGAACTTGCAAAGTATTATCACGGTGGATTACCATAGCTTCTCCATGATCACATTCGATGTGCAGTGGTTCAAAGTGGTACTAGAAGGAGCCATGGCAACTGTTCAACAAGGTCCATCTGGATTTCTCGAAATAGATTTCAAAAAAAGATGGATGAATTTGTGCAACACATTTGTATTGCCAACCCATTGTGAACAAGTGCATGAAATCATGTTTTTTAAACTTTTATTACAACATGGTATATGTCACAAATGTTAAATCTCTCTTGTATGTGATTTTGAATAGGTAATTTTCTATCCAAACCCTTGACAACCTCAATGGTGGTGTGTTGTACCTTCAACTTCCCAAAGTGCGAGAGTATATGATGAAGCAATGTTCCCATCGTATATGAGGACAATATGTAGATAGAGGGATTGATATTGCAAGGGGTGGATTCTGCCCAAAGCTTGGAGCATGTAGAGGAGGTAAAAATGGGTAACAATGATGGAAAGACAGGTTGCCAAGAAATCTTTGAGAACGAGGTGGACTCATACTTTTGTGGTGACCTTTCTATCGACCTTCTAGTGTATGCATAGTTATGTCAGGAGATTGACATGGGATCATAAGCTACATCATACTTGGAGCATCCACCTACTCAATTTGTTGATGAATCGCTTATAAGGGTACTCTAGAATATGCAGTTTAAGTTAGATCATTTTTTAAAGAGTTATATCACAGTGCTCTGCTTGAATCTTTATGTTGGTTATGCTAACATCAATTTTTGTCTATGCAGGTGACCTTTGTGGATATTTGGACAGCACAATGAGTCGAGGATGAGCGGCAAGGAGCTACATGATATTTTCACACATGTCTCTAGATTAGATGGCTCGATTCAGAGATATAATGGACCAAGAGCTGTATTAGACACCATCAAGCCATTCCATTCGATCTACTTTTGCAAGCTCTGATGCTTTGGTTTCGTTGACGCTCCAGACTTGGGCCAGAGACTTGGACTAGACAGAGGGAGTGATTCTGGGGGATGCTGCAAAGACATGGATGCGGTGAGCTTGCGCTCGGCTCGAGATACTGATGCTACTCCTCGTTGTCATGGAGGTTTGAGAGAGGATGGCTCAGGTGGTTGTTGTGGAGGTACCGGCGCAACTTCTCCATCTTGTTGTTCTACTAGATTTGCGTCACCTGTGGGAACATCTACTCTAATCACTCCAACTTTTGCTAAGCTGTCCACAGGTGGCACCCCTATGGGTGCTACTCCAAGAGATATCACGCCTATGGCTACACCAGATGTACAGGGGTCTCTTGGATATGCCTAGGAGCGCGATTGCAGGTGGGAGAGGACACATCTTGGACATACCTCAAAGGGGTATGGATACCTTGTAGATGATAGGACATGAGCTGTCATCATAAATGATGAGGGGAGAAGGGTGATGGCTCGTATGAGAGAGTTGTACCAACAAGTTTTTTGACACAACGTTTTGGATCATTCGAAGAATATACCGAAGGGGAGCAAGGACTACATAGTAGCATCCTTGCATGAGGAGTTTCCAGTACCCACCATAGTAGATAGGTTCTCCATAGGGTGGATTGTTAGAATATCAAGCTCTTTCATATGTGTTTGACGGACAAAGCTAGTCTAGCTATATTAGTCAGGTATATTAAATAAGTCAGTACTCTAGTCTTTATGGTTGGTCTGAATGGTCCTTCTGGACTTGTAAATACTTGACTTATGTTCTTTCAGTAAATGAGGAGAATAAGAGAGGAAGCATGTTGCTTCACTCTGTGTGTTGCTCTCTATCTGCATCCATGAAAGCCAACATGGTATTAGCGCCATGAATGGGCTCATTGGTGGAATGCACTGATGAAGAAGACTTGAAGACTGACCTGAAGGGCTAGAAAAAGAAGAGGACTGACTGTCATTTCCATCAATGGTCACATAGAGGTATGCATTGTTGAGCATTGGATTCTCATTGCTTGAAGGAGGAGCTATGGCTTGCTGAGGAGTCTCCCAAGGATTTGTTAAGCACTAGTGAGTGCTTCATCATTAACATAACCATCAAATCGTGTAGCAACAGACGTCAGTCCTGACAGCGTGATTGTGCTTGTTTTGCAAGCTGAACTCCATGGCTGGGATCTATCATATGGGCTGCCCATTTTGTGGTATAAGCAATGTGTGTGGCTTGTTTGGAGGCTTACCAAGGCTCCATTAAGCATCAGCAAGTGGGCATTCATCATCATTACCATCAAATCTTATTTGAATATACTCTGAACTGTCTGCGTGGATTGCACCTGTGAACAGGCTACTCTCATTGGCAGAGATTTAAGGTGAAAAGCACTTGTCAAGTGGCATAGAGCATGGATGCATACCAAGGAAGGTTCTTGAAGGATATACTTTGCTATTGCCCCTGTGGGAGCTCATGTGTGAGCTGTAATAGAGTTGTACAGTTCTAAATACATAGGGTTGATCTGTTATTGGAGTTACAGGGACATTATACACTTGTGGTGTCTGCATTTTGGATGCTCTTTGGCAAGTACATTGAGCTTGAATGTAGCACATGATGCTTGGTAGAAGACATCATGTCCAATTGGTTACTCTTGTTCTTGGAAGAACTAGTTGATTTGGTTAGCCACATAGGTACTTGAAGACTTGGTTTGTGTGACTATTAAATGCTTGACCATTGGAAACGGAAGTGATGCAAATGTTTTATGGTTTTTTGGGACTGAAATCAATCCCTGTTGCCAGTGCATTGGCTGTTTGAAATTTGGGAATGTATTTACGACATTCATATCTGCTGGTTATATACTGTTTTGTGCTTATATGCCTATATACGGCTTGACACATGTACTAGCAGCTATCTATGAAAGTTTGGGACATGTATGACATGTATACCACTCATTTTTGGGCTTGAAACCACTGCTGGTCACTCACAGAATTACAGTTTTCAGACTACATGTATGTACCCTAGCAGTGAGGTTGTAGGAGTTCAAACCAAAGTAAATACATAACATTTGTACTGGTTGTTTTACCTACAGGTTAGGCCACTTGTTTGTGGGCTGTTTTGGGTTGTCAATGGGCTGAAATACCCTGGTTTTTTACTACAATTAATTGCAAAAAACTTTCATAAACAGTTGTGGGCTGAAGTTAAACTATTAAGAAGATCTTGGATTGCAGGTAGTCAGGCAAGGTCTACAACATGGCAAATGCTGATAGAACTGATAACATAACCCAGATTGTGGGAGAAAAGCTTCATAGCAATAATTATGCAATATGGAAGTTTCGCATGGAGAACTTTCTGATAGGCAAAGGATACTGGGACTTAGTGACAGGTGTTGAGGTTGAACCTGAAGTTCCAGAAAGGAATCCTACAACTAATCAAAGACAAGTGCATCGAGTTTGGACGGAAAGAGCTCGCAAGGTTTTACATTGGCTGTCATTATGTATCTCGGATGCTATGGTGATGCAAATCATGAACTGTAAATCCCCAGCAGATGCATGGAATATATTGGTCAAATACTATGGCACAACCACAAGTGCCAGGAAGATACAATTGAAGCAGAAATTTAATAACATGGAGAGGAAGAGTAGATCCATACAGGATTATGTCACAGAGGTTAAGACCATAGCAGATCAGCTAGCATTTGTTGGTTCACAGGTTGAAGATGAAGATATGGTTGCAATGACTTTGAATGGCTTGGGTCTTGAATACAAGTCTTTTGACACTTCAGTGTCTGTGCGAGCTGAAATGCCTGACTTTAATGAGCTGGTTGCATTATTGATTCATGAAGAAGTGAAGCTTGGCTTAGCTATAGGGTCAAGCAGTTCAAAGAATAAGGATGCAACTTTTTACTCGAATCAACACGGTCGTGGCAGCCGTGGTAGGTGTTATGGATCTAGCAGAGGAGGCCAGCAGAATGCATCCTATGATAATAGCAATCAGCAATCATCAAATGCAAGAGGTGGTGGAAATTTTCGAGGCAGGGGGAGATCTAACTCTTGTGGCAGAGGCTCATGGCAGCAGCAGCGTCAGTCAGACAATCCAAATAAGGATAAGGATTGTCACTACTACGGAAAGTATGGGCATATTGCGAAGGATTGCTGGAAGAAGCAGGGAAACCAGAAAGGCAAACAGCATGGACACTATGCTACGTCTAGTCAAGCAGATGACTCTGGTGATAGACTGTTTGCCATGCAACATGTCAAAGATAAGGCTACTGAAAAATCATCTGATGATGTAGTGTGGTACATTGACTCAGGGGCATCGAATCACATGACCCCTCATGGTGATTGGTTCACGGATATGGTGGCTGAAAAACATGGCTACGTATGCACAGGAGATGACACGCAGCATAGCATTGAGCATAAAGGCAAACTGCCTCTTATGGTTCATGATGGCAGAAAGAAAAATTTGCATGATGTATTGCATGTCCCATCGATTACAAAGAACCTAATGTATGTCGGTCAAGCAGAACTTGCAGGTTAGATTCAATAAACATGGATGCTTTATTGAAGAGTTTGGCAATGGATGCAAGTTGATAGCTCATGGTCACAGGAATGGCCAAATGTTTACTCTTGATGCTTCTTTGCCAGAGCTGAATTCAGTTATGTTTGCCCATGGTTCTGGCACTGTTAGGGATTTGGAAAAATGGCACAAGAGAGTGGGGCATGTCAATTTGCAAAGGCTGCAAATTATGCAGAAGAAACAGCTGGTTACAGGTTTACCAAGTTCCAATATTCAGATATTGGTCATGTATGCAATGCTTGCCAATTTGGTAAGCAGTCTAGACTGCTGTTTGTCGTCGTTTTTCAGGCATGTAAGGTAGAGTACATGTCCATTGAAGTTAGTGCACTCTAATGTTTGGGGGCCAGCTCATAATGCATCTATGGGAGGTTCTAGATATTATGTATCTTTCATTGACGACTACAGTCGCTCTACCTGGCTTTACATATTGAAAATAAAAGATGAGGTCTTTGTTGTTTTTCAGCAATTTAAAGCTCAGATTGAGAAGGAGTTTGAATGCTACATCTCTTGCTTGAGATCTGATAGTAATGGAGAGTATGTATCAAATGAATTTGATGATTTCTTGGCAGAAAATGGCATTCGTAGGCAGCTAACCTGCAGCTACACTCCGCAGCAAAACGAAGTAGCTGAAAGAAAGAACAGGGTTCTGATGGAAGCTGCTAGGGCCATGATGAACGAAAAGGATATGTTTATTTATTATTGGGCAGAGGCTATTATGACAGTTGTATACATTCTGAACAGGACTCCCACTGCAGGTATTCACGAGATGACGCCGTTTGAGAGGCTGTATGGCTATAAGTCGAATGTAAGTCACATGAAAGTCTTTGGCTGTCTTGCTTATGTGCATATTCTAGATGAGAAAAGAAAGAAGCTGGATCCAAAAGCGCATGTGTGTTTTCATTGGATATTCTCAGTAGAAGAAGGCATACAAATGCTATGATCCCTCTACCAGGGAGACTTTGGTGAGCAGGGATATCATCTATGATGAGATGGGCTCTTGGTATGTATCACCAGTTGCAGTGCCATCCTATATGCCTTCCACTCATGTATCTACAGTTGATTTGCAAAAGAGCACTGCTATGACATGACCTAGTAGTCAAACAGTATCCCCATGGACAGGAAGATTGAGGAGCTCACCGTCCACTGACACCAGTATGTCAGTGAGGGGGAGACATGATGTCTTGGACAGCAAAGGAAAAGAGAAAGCTATTGAGGATGCATCTGGTATGATGACACCTGGCAAAATGACTTCTGGCTATGAGTCTGCTGATACTTTAGACAGCGAACTTGGTATTCTGACTGTCTATACGCTTGGCATGAGGCAGAGTAGGTACATTCTGCCTCATGAGAGAGGGGAATCGAGTAGTGCACCATAGCCGAGACGCTTGCAGAGGGTCAGATACCCCGTTGACAGGTTGACATGCAGTGGCTACTCTGCAAATCATTATACTTACATGACAAAAGTGATGGAGATCAAAGAACCAGGTACATATGCTAAAGCAGTGAAAGATGAGAACTGGTGTGTAGCCATGGATGAAGAAATGAATGCCTTGGCTGAAAATAAGACATGGGATCTAGTGCCACTGCCTGAAGGGAAAAAGACCATTGGCTGCAAATGGGTCTACAAAATCAAATGCAATTTAGATGGCAGTGTGGAGAGATACAAAGCCAGGCTGGTCACAAAGGGGTATGCCCAACAGTATGGACTTGATTATGAGGAAACATTCAGCCCTATTGCCAAGATGGCAACCATTCGTACTGTGATTGCCTTGGCTGCTGCTAAAGGCTTGAAATTGCAGTAGATGGACATTAAGAATGCATTTCTTAATGATGACCTGGCAGAGGATGTTTATATGGTTCAGCGCGGGAAGGGTATGTTCACCCTGATTTTTAGCATTATGTATGCAGGCTGAAAAAGGCATTGTACTGGATGAAGCAGGCTCTAAGAGCGTGGCATGCTAGGATCACTACTTGCAGAGATTGGGTTTTGCTGTTGGCAGGGCTGATCACAGCCTCTTTACAAAGAAGAATGATAGTGGCTTGGTAGTGCTGGTCATATATGTTGATGATTTGATAAGCACTGGTGATGATGACTTGGGCATACAGTATGTAATGAAGATGCTGAAATCTGAATTTGACATGAAAGACCTAGGAGAACTGAAGTATTTCTTGGGCATTGAGGTAGTTCCAGCTGAAAATGGTTTATGGTTGATGCAGAAGCACTATGCCATGGAGATGTTGAAGAAGTATGGCATGGCTGAATGCAAACTGTTGGATACACCTCTTGATCAGAATGTCAAGCTAGACATGAACACTGGGGCTGAAGTAGAGGATGTGACTATGTATAGGCAGATGGTTGGCAGCTTGATTTACTTGACCATCACTAGGCATGACTTGAGCTATGCCATAGGGCTCATAAGCTAGTTTATGCAAAAGCCTAGAAAGCCACACTTGGATGCAGTTAGACGCATTATGAGATATGTTAAGTCCACTGTAGAATATGGGCTATTCTATGTCAGAGATAAGCCCTTGATATTGATTAGATACACGGATGCAGATTGGGCAGGTTGCTCATATGACCGTAGATCTACGAGTGGATATGAATTTGGATTTGGTAGTGGCATGATTAGCTGGAGCAGCAAGAAGTAGCCTACAGTTGCTTTGTCGAGTACTGAGGCAAAGTACAGGGGTGTTGCATTGGCGGCGAGATTTCATGGTTGCTCAAGCTTATGGCTGATTTGGACATACATGTAGATGCTCCAGTGAGGTTACTATGTGATAATCTGAGTAGTGTACTCCTGGCTATGAATCCAGTCTATCATGCCAGGATGAAACACATAGAGGTACACTACCATTTCATCAGAGAGATGGTTCTTTCAGGACGAGTGGATCTTATGCATGTAAAGATAGATGACCAGGTTGCAGATATCTTTACCAAGTCTTTGGGTAAAGATAAGTTTTGTGGTTTTAGACAACTGCTTGGAGTACAGATGTTGTCTTGAGCTTGAGGGGGAGTGTTAGAATATCAAGCTCTTTCATATGTGTTTGACCAACATGAGCTGGACACGGCTAGTCTAGCTATATTAGTCAGGTATATTAAATAAGTCGATACTCTAGTCTTTATGGTTGGTGTGAATGGTCCTTCTAGACTTGTAAATACTTGACTTATGTTCTTTCAGTAAATGAGGAGAATAAGAGAGGAAGCATGTTGCTTCACTCTATGTGTTGCTCTCTATCTGCATCCATGAAAGCTAACATGGATGATGGAGTGCATGCATGCATACATATCACACAGATGATCAGATGCATGCAAGGCACTTAAGAGTGGGGTCTCAAAGCCCAAGTGGCTAGATGTAGATGACTAGCGCTGACTCAGGGAGGAAGCTACAGATTCTCCAGGATGTTGGAGACAGCAATGTGAGGCAGTGAGGGCATGGCTGGAGGTAGGAGGGGTCCATCATCTTGGGAGTGGCAACCACAGGACTTATCTGGAGGACTTTGTAAGTTTTTCTTTTGTTCTTTTCACTTTTTTTTTTCAATATCGCTTACACTAACAATCGTGCTTCTAACAATTGTATTTTGTTTTCTTTGCAGCACTCCATTACAAATCGCAATTCCATTGGCCTAGAGACTCGATAAGCAGAGAGACACATTCTCACTGCATTGATCGATAGATTGTATGCACATGGCAGCCCAGTAAGTCACTCATCTTTCTTGTCCATAGTTAGTAATTTTAATTAAAATTTATTATTGTATGGTGGACTAATGTGTAGTTGTTTCTTTTTTTGTAGAGTTTGTTCAATGCTCCTGTGCAACTGCACGAGCTTTCAGATGGCAAGGATATGTAGCTCGCGCTTGCATCTATGGAGCACACATCCTCTTCTTTTTTGGTCGTGATTTATGTAGGCATTTTCTATGCACTATATTATTATCATCCTTTGTATCTTGCTATGATTCCATGAGTTTTTTCATTGAGCGATCTTGTATTTACTTTATGTATTTTCCTGTTGTGGATTCAAGTACACTTTGCCTTCATTTTGACGACCATTGTACACCTTACTGTAACCCTTTTGTATGGCCCAAATATAGCACAAGCTGCCCTGCCACAAAAAAAAATCTATGTAACCATCGCTATTAGCATCACAAATTTATTACATGATCGCTATTAGCATCGTAGTTTGCATCGCAAACAGCGCAAATAGCGATGCCGATAGCAATAGTTCTATGATGTCGCTAATATCGGTGTGTTTAGCGATGACGGGGGCAATTTTCTTGTTGAGCATTTTCATTGCTTTAAACATTGATATGAGGCCTGTATCTTGTAGTGTACATGGCAACAATCTAATGTTTCCAAATGTGAGAATTTTTATCTTTTTTGGAAGATTAATTCTTAAAAAATGGTCATTTGAATTTTAAAGGTATTCCACTAAATAACACATATGTATACTCTATGTGTGTGTGTCTCATGCTCTTCATCAATGAAGGAGAGGATGGAGAAGGTACAATGTTGGAGCAATCTCTCTCTCTCTCTCTCTCTCTCTCTCTCTCTCTCTCTCTCTCTCTCTCTCTCTCTCTCTCTCTCTCTCTCTCTCTCTCTCTCTCTCTCTCTCTCTCTCTCTCTCTCTCTTTGTATGGAAGCTAAAAGGGTTATTTGAAATTTTTAAAAAGGGAGCATTAAATGTATTGCAAAAAGTAAGACAGAGTTTGTATAGTGGAGGGGGTTCAACCCATTACCCAGGACTTAGTTTATTCACATAGAGTACATAGCCATATGTAAGCCTTTGTAGTACAGACAGAGGGGCATTGTGTTGGACTAGGGTCCCAACCAATGTGTTGGGGAGTGAATTTGGGTAGAGCCATGGAGCAGACCCCTATTGTGGAGGGTCCTCCATATCTGCTTTCAAACTTCATGCCACTTAGTCCAATGCTTGACCTGCTTATCTAGTATGCTTTTAGGCCTAAGGGTATCATCTACTAACTAGGGCACTAGTGAGAGTGTTTCCTCTGGTTAGTTTGTTGTCACATTATGCAAGACCATATCATCCAAAACAAGGATGGTATAGTCTTGAGAAGTAGTTGATGAAGCAACAATTGACCAAAACACTTCTACAGTATGCTTCTTAATCAAATCTGCTTTGGATGCTCTTTTCCTTGTTTTCTTGATGATGATTGGAGCTTCTTGCGTGGCGAGAGTTCATGATCTTCTTGCCACCTATAAGAAACAATCAACTTTAAGTCAATGAAGTCTTAAGATCAACATGCTTTTTATTAAATGCCTACTCATTATGGGAACACCAGACTGTCCATACATAGAGGCTTCGAAGGAGAGTCCAAAGTGACAGGGGAGGCTGTTGGCCTCGCCTAGTAATAGTTCCTTCCAAGTAAGTTTATAGGGGTTGCTAGGGAGGATAAAGCCTTGAAGCCAACAATTCAAGTAGTCATGATTACATGGGAAGTTGATGAATAGATGCACTAAGGTTTCCTTGCCCTTGTAGCATTGGGTGCATGGGTGCATAGACCATTTCCAATTCCAATCACCTCTGCTCTTTCATGTGTCCAAACAGCCTTGTATAGGATCATAACCATAGCAGGACTAATATTTTGGGGGGATGTAACTAGCCCAGATTTGCTGGAACTGATATTCCCACTGTTGAGGGTTCTAGCTAAGCATCCACCTACATTTTAGGTTAGATATGAATGTAGTGTTGTCTCTAGGGAGAATAGGCAACGAGGTAAGGGTGGTTTTATCTTCCTAACCATAGTTTGATATGTCCATCAAACTGAATCATAAGAGGGTTAATGTTAGTTTAGACATTTTCCTTTACCTAAATTAGCCTTAGATTATCATGGTTGAGCCTAAATTCATTTTTAGTTCATCATTATCTAACCAGTTTTTGTTGTCCCTATCCCACAAATCAACCCAGATATGTATTCCATTTCAGTTGTTTGGCTATGGTTTCAAATTGGTTTTCATCAATTGGGCTGGGGGGAGGGAACTACTCAACCAGACTGAGTCCTTGCTAATCCAATTCAAAGCACGCAAGTTAGGCTTGTGTAGAGAGATGAGGGATTTATATTTTTCCAAGGCTTCCCACACCCACCTTAATATCAAAGAGGCATTTGTTGGTTTAAACTTGGTGTCTGAAAGAAATATTGTGTGGATGGGAAGATTTCTAAACCATGTGTGGCCTTCAACTCTGAATGCCCTGAGTTGCTCAAGAATGAGGGTGGCCTAGTCTTTGTCCTCATTCAACAGACACCTAATGATCAATTTAGCTACCAACTTATCAGCCATAGAGCTCAAATCAATAATCCCGAGTCCTCCTCTTTAGGGAATGTACAAGTAGACCAAGCTATCTTGGGACACTTAAACTTGTTAGGGTCCCCCCCCCCCCCCATAGAAATTTCATGTACAAAGCTTCTAGTTGTTTGAGTGTCCCTTTGGGGGGTCTCCGGCATGCTAGGAAGTAAATGCACACATGGACGAGAATTTGCTTTGACACTATGCATCTAGGCGCAGTGTGTTGCTAGAATCACTTCCATTTTTCCAGCTTGCTTTGGACTTTTTCTATTACCCAATACAATCTTTTTTAAAGGTAACCCCAAATCCCATTGGGATACCAAGTAGCCTGAAGACTTTCCCCTCTAGGATGATTTCAAACCTTGCTTCAAGAATCCATTGGGGTGGGTCCCAGATAAGGGTCCTAATGCCCCTTTTCAAATGGTTGATTTGGGAGCTAGATGCCAAACATAATGTTTCTAGACATTCCCAAAATGTTTCTAAGGAATCACTATCATTATTAAGTGTGGCCTTAATATCATTAGCAATGAGTTTAAGGATCATATCTCTAGCATTAGGGAGTCTTATACCCCTGATTTTGCCCGGCTGAATCTTGTAATCTACTAGCTAGCCTAGACCATCCACTACAATTGTGAATAGGAAGGGGGCCAAGGAACATCCTTGTCTTACGGATCTCCTCAATCTAAATGGGGCTGTGAGCTCACCATCGAGCGGTATTGAGGTTGCAAAATTTCCAAAGAGGAAAAATACAAATTTGACAAAACTTCTTCCTAACACCATATCAACTAGAGATTGTAAAATAATGTCCCATTCTAATCTATCATATGCTTTGTCAAAATAGATTTTGAGAAATACAAAGTCATGGTTGTGCTTCTTAAACATGTTCAAAACCTTTCCATAGGCTAATGATTGCATCCAGTATATATCTTCCTTTGATGAAACCTTTATGTTCTCTTCTTATCCAATAGTGGAGATGATGGTTTAGCCTATGAGCTAGGGATTTGGCAAAAATTTTATAAGCTGAGTTAAGGCAGGTGATAGGTCATCAGTTACATAGTAGGTCTCTATCTCTTTTTTTTGTATATAAGCTTTACCACTCCCTCATTTATGGAGAGGGGGAGGGCCCCATAGTGAACAACCTCTTTCCAAACTACAAATAGGGGGTAAATTAGGCAGTGTTTGAAGTGGTGAAAGAATTCATTTGGGAGGCCATCCAAACCAAGGGGTTTGCCTTTAGCTAGGAAATATATTGTATTCAAAATTTCAGCTAGAGAGAGGTCCATATCTAGAAGTGGTGCTATCTATGGAGGAACTACTCTCTTTCTGCACTGTAAGACTCTAGCCTTGGCTACTATCTCTACTTCAAACACCTATCTATGGCTACCAAAAATGTGAAAAAAGTGGTCAAATAGATACGGGCTCTATGCTCCTATCCAACTCTCATGAGTGCCCGGGGTCTACTAGGGTTTACCATATGGTACCACGTGAGTGTAAGGGAGGGGGGTTATTTAAGGGAAGGAAGGTACATTTTATAAGGTAAGGTCCCATAAATAAGGGGTATTCTCATATATTTCTTGCACGCAAGTGGCCTCTCCTTATTACTACAAGTGAATCCCCCGTGTGTGAGTGTAACATGCCCACCTTTTGGCTATCTAGGTGCGTTTTAGCGGTCTATCGAGAAATGAATCTAAGCAACGCCACCCGGCACTCCCATGGAATGTCACGGGGTTTGTCGCTTAGGGTTTCTCGAGTTTGCCTTGCAACAAAATGCTAGTGGCCAAACCCACTAGGATCGACCTGAAGTCTGGGTTCCTAGTGATCAAGGTCTCTTGTCGACATTCTACCGTCGGGATCTGGACATCCTACTTTACACAAAGATGCCCAATTTGAAGTAGATCCATGTTGCACTTGATTCAAAGAGAATGGGAAAAGAGAGGGATGTGCCGCTCAACCTCTCTACCCATAGGTCATAGTCCCATCCCAGTCCCCTAAAACGACATGAATCAAGTTCTAACCTAACCATACCTAAAGGTCGAACAATGGTAATCCTTGTAAGAAGCCTCCCAGTTCTCTAGGACTACCTTGCCGCCGTAGGACTCGTCAGGGTTTTGCCCACCCGCTTCCCTTGATAGCTTTAGTTTTCTAATTAGGTCCTATCACATTTATGGCGACATTTAAAAGTAGCTTCCTTAATTAAGCCTTTTAGGAAACAAGGTTCGTTTACGTAATTCACAACACCGAGACACAAACAAAACAAGCACTCCTTTTGACAAACAAGTTTCTTAACTTATTTTCTAGTTAATCATTGTCTCTGTCCATATAGGAGAATTATAAATCCCTTTTGTCCAATAGAAGTACTCCGTCCAAATCACATGGCACCATAATTTCTATCCTTTATCTAGAATAGGATCTTCCAATGCCCCAAATGTTGGGCTCACGACAATCTATTAAGACTTCAAGCTCACTCTACTATATTTGGTATGACCATGCCCGACACTTAAGTTGTCCAGCTGTACCACACTATGCGGACATTAAATAAGTCGGTGCTTAGGACTTAACTACTCTTGGTGTGAATGGTCCTTTGTGACCTTAGGTTGTACATTCACTAAGTAGTGTGTGGAATGATAATGGAAGAATGTGAGAGCACTCTGCTCTGACTGTTGTCTCTTCACTCTTGTCTCTGTCCCTGATTGTTAACATGGTATCAAAGCACCCATGACTAGGCTCTGTGGAGTGTATGCAGGAAGAAGACCTGAAGACTAACCTGCCAAGGTTGAAAAGAGAAGAGGGCTGTGTGTCATTTCTCACCATTGCTCACACAGGGTATGCATTTTTTCTTTTGGTTTTGATCTTGCTCAAGAGTTGTTCTTGGCTTGTTTGGAGTCTTTCAAAGGCTCTATTGAACATCTTGGAGAAGGCATTGAACATCATTTGTGAAGAAGCTTGCTACTGTGAACTCCCCAGGCCGCCAGCATGTTGTGCCATTTTTTTGCAGGGTCATTCATGATTGAAACTCATGATGATAAGCACTAATCAAGTCACTTGGGAAGGGAATTGAAGTCCCTGATACAAAAATGCATAATGTAAGCTTAGTTATGAGCTGTGACACACATGTACAGATCTGAAATTGTGACAGGTCTACTGGACTTTGTGGCAGGGTAGCATATAGTTGCCATTGAAGAGCATTTGAAGCTCTCTGACATGCTTGAAAGGACTTGATACATCATACATATGCTCAAGAAGACATATGTATTAAATGTCATGCTTGGAAGGTGCATTTTTTTGCTGAAATTACTCAGATCTGTGAGCTCCTAATAGTCTGAAAACGTCTTGATTATGTGGGCTACATGTATCACTACACTCTGAAGTGTATCAGTCACTCTAGTTAGCTCTAGGTACATGGTGACTTGCATATGTCTCTCAAATGATGTGAGCATTGAGAAGGGAGTTGAATGCAAATGTTTGGAGCTAAAGCAAGATGTTTTGACATGGTTCTTGAATGTCATGAACAGTAAATAACCAATAAATGCCTTCATTGTACTGACTCTTGGAGACATATCATTCTTGGATGAGGTCAAGATCATGTATTGAGTTCTATGCATGGTAGCATAAGGTTATGGCATTTTGCAAAGTCTTTGGGACTGAAATACCTTGACAGTGACTGTTTTTTTTAGTGGCTGAAATATATAGCTGGTATATCTTGTTTTGTACTTGCAACAAATGTCATACTCTATGTCAGAGTGACTTGACTGGGAACTCATATGCAGAGATAGATCTCTGAACTGCTGTAAGCGTTATGGGACATGTATACTCAATGTTTTTGGCCTTAAAATTGCAGTTGGTTACTCATAGTTTACAGTTTTCAGACTGTATGTATTTACCCTGACAATGAGGTTCAGGAGTTTAAACTGAAGCAACTACATAGCATATGTATTGACTATTATACCTACAGGTTAGATCACTTGTTTGTGGACTGTTTTGAGCTGTCATTGGGTTGAAATACCCTGGTTTTTTACTGCAATTAATTGCAGAAACTGTCATAAACAGTTGAGGATTGAACTTGGTCAGTCATACTTGTTGGCTTGCAGGAAGTCAGACAATGACTAAATATTGTCTAGTACAATATGGCTAATGCAGAAAGGACTGATAACATAACCCAGATAGTGGGGGAAAAGCTTGACAGTAACAATTATGCCATATGGAAGTTCCGCATGGAGAACTTCTTAATAGGGAGAGGCTACTGGGAGTTGGTGACTGGAGCGGAAGCTAAACCTGAGCTCCTAGAGATCGACCTACGGCTGATCAGAGTTGATTACACCGAGCTTGGATAGAAAGAGCTCGTAGAGTCTTGCACTAGCTCTCTTTATGTATCTCAGATGCCATGGTAATGCAGATAATGAACTGCAACTCTCCTAAGAATGCATGGGACATTTTGATCAAGTACTATGGCACAACCACAAGTGCCATGAAGATACAGTTGAAGCAAAAGTTCAACAACATGGAGAGAAAGAGCATATCTATATAGGATTATGTCACAGAGGTTAAGACCATTGCAAATCAGCTGGCATCTGTTGGTTCACACGTTGAAGATGAAGGCATGGTTGTTGTGACTTTGAATGGATTGGGGCCTGAGTATAAGTCTTTTGACACTTCTGTATCTATGAGGGCTGAAATGCCTGATTTTAATGAGTTGGTGGCATTGCTTATCCATGAGGAGGTTAAACTTGGCTTGGCTATAGGGTCAAGCAATTCTAAAAACAAGGATGCAGTTTTCTATTCCAATCAACACGGTCGTGGCAGCCGTGGTAGAGGTTATGGATCTGGCAAAGGAGACTAGCAGAATGCATCCTATGGCAATAACAACCAGCAAGTATCAAACACAAGAGGTGGTGGAAACTTTAGAGGTAGGGAAAGATCTAGCCCTAGAGGTAGAGGCTCCTGGCAACAGCAGCGTCCATCTGACAATCTGAATAAGGATAAGGATTGTCATTACTACGAGAAGTATGGTCATATTTCCAAGGATTGCTGGAAGAAGCAAGGCAATCAAAAAGGCAAACAACATGGACACTTTGCTACGTCTAGTCAGGCAGATGATACTTCAGGAGATAGATTGTTTGCCATGCAGTATGTAAAAGACAGAGCTGTTGAAAAATCCACTGAGGATGCAGTTTGGTACATTGATTTAGGGGCATCGAACCACATGACCCCTCAGGGTGATTGGTTTACTGATATGGTGGCTGAAAAACATGGCTATGTCTGTAAGGTGATGGCACGCAGCATAGCATTGAGCATAAAGGCAAAGTTCCTCTTGTGGTTCATGATGGCAGAAAGGAAATTTTAAATGATGCACTGCATGTTCCATTGATTACAAAGAACTTATTGTCTGTTGGTCACATGACGGAGTAGAACTTGGAGGTTAGATTCAATAAGCATGGCTACTTTATTGAAGAGTTTGGAAATGGATGCAAATTGATAGCTCGCGGTGATAGGAATGGCAGAATTTTTACTCTTGATGCTACTTTGCCAGAGCTGAATTCAGCTATGTTTGCCCATGGTTCTAGCACTATCAGAGATTTGGAAATTTGGGACAAGAGAGTGGGGCATGTAAATTTTCAAAGGCTGCAAATTATACAAAAAAAACAGCTCGTTACAGGTTTACCAAGTTCCAATACTCAGATATTGATCATGTATGCGATGCTTGCCAATTTGATAAGCAATCTAGGTTGCCATTTGTCAAGCATGTAAGGCAGAGTACATGTCCATTGCAATTAGTGCACTCTGATGTTTGGGGGCCAATCCATAATGCATCTATGGGAGACTCAAAGTATTATGTGACATTCAATGATGATTACAGTCACTATACTTGGGTGTATATCCTGAAAACAAAGGATGAGGCGTTTGCTATTTTTCAGCAATTTAAAAAGCAAGTTAAAAAGGAACTTGACTGCTACATCTCTTGCTTGAGATCAGATAGTGGTGGGGAGTATGTGTCAAATGAGTTTGATAACTTTCTGGCTGAAAATGGCATACGTAGGCAGCTTACCTGCAGCTACACTCCTCAGCAGAATGGGGTAGCTGAAAGAAAGAACAGGGTCTTGATGGAAGCTAATCGTGCCATGATGAATGAGAAGAAGATGTCGCTCTATTATTGGGCTGAGGCTATTATGACAGCCATGTATATCTTGAATCGGACTCCCACTGCAAGTATTCATGAGATGACACCGTTTGAGAAGTTGTACATACGGCTATAAATCGGATGTAAGTCACATGAAAGTCTTTTTCTGTCTTGCCTATGTGCACATTCCAAATGAGAAAGGAAGAAGTTGGATCCAAAAGCGCATGAATGTGTTTTCATTGGATATTCGCAGGAGAAGAAGGCATACAAATGCTATGATCCCTCTACCTGGGAGACTTTGGTAAGCAGGAATGTTATCTTTGATGAGATGGGTCCTTAGTATGTATCACCAGCTACATTGCCATTGGTCTACTCATGTATCTATAGCTGATTTGCAACAAAGCACTGCTATGACAAGACCCAATAGTTAGACAATATCCCCATGGACAGGGAGATTGAGAAGCTCACCGTCCACTGACACCAGTATGTTAGTGAGGGGGAGATATGATGTCTTGGACAGCAAAGGAAAAGAGAAAGCTACTGAGCATGCATCTGGTATGATGACACCTAGTAGAATGACTTCTGGCTATGAGTTTGTTGATACTTTAAACAGTGAACTTGGTATTTCGACTGTCTATATACCTGGCACAAGGCAGAGCAGGTACATTCCACCTCATGAGAGAGGGGAATCTAGCAGTGCACCACAGCCTAAACGCTCAAAGAGGGTCCCTGTTGACAGGTTGACATACAGTGGCTACTCTGCAAAGCATTATGCTTACATGACAAAGGTGATGGAGATCAAAGAACCAGGTACATATACTGAAGTAGTGAAAGATGAGAACTGGTGTGCAGCTATGGATGAAGAAATGAATGCCTTGGCTGAAAATAAGACATGGGATCTTGTGCCACTACCTGAAGGGAAAAAGACCATTGGCTGCAAATGGGTCTACAAAATCAAATGCAAGTCAGATGGTAGTGTGAAGAGATACAAAGCCAGGTTGGTCGCAAAGGGGTATGCCCAACAGTATGGACTTGATTATGAGGAAACATTCAGCACTATTGCCAAGATGGCAACCATACACACTGTGATTGCTTTCGTTGCTCCTAGAGGCTAGAAATTGCAGTAGATGGACGTTAAGAATGCATTTCTTAACGGTGACTTAGCAAAGGATTTCTATATGGTTCAGCCGCAAGGGTATGTTCACCGTGATTTTCAGCATTATGTATGCAGGCTAAAAAAGGCATTGTACAAATTGAAGCAGGCTCCGAGAGCTTAGCATGCTAGGATAAGTAACTACTTGCAGAGATTGGGATTTGTTGTTGGTAGGGCTGATCATAGCCTATTTACAAAGAAGGCTGACAGTGGCTTGGTAGTGCTGGTCATATATGTTGATGATTTGATAATCATTGGTGATGATGACTTGGGCATACAGTATGTAATGAAGATGCTGAAATCTGAATTTGACATGAAGGGCCTAGGAGAACTGAAGCATTTCTTGGGCATTGAGGTAGTACCAGTTGAAAATGAAGGACCTAGGAGAACTGAAGTAATTCTTGGGTGATGAGACCTAAAATGGGCCGGCATTGGCTATAGCACTAGCCGGACCTCATGCTCATGACACACAAACACCCTCACGACCTCGCGGACCAGGAGCGTCAATCAAATGCTAAAGGAAAAACTGCCCTAAAGCTTAATCTATGCGTTTATAGTTCATAGTCCAACATTTCCCTTAAATTCCTCAGAGAGAGAACCCTTAGTAATTAGGCATAACACCTCGTCACACACACATAGGAGGCACTCCACCGACTAATAGTCGAAGCCCCACTGCAGCTCTCCTACGTCGCAGGGATTGGCCCTTTGATGTGCTGCTAAACATATGACACAAACGAGCACAAACTCCTCTCTTTTATATTTCTCGTATTTCTAGGAGCTATACCATGCTTCCTCACTTCACAGTCCCTTAGGAAACCGACCCTCTATCCTACAGCAAGGGATAACCTCACATTGTGGGTCAAAGTCCTAAGAAAACAATTTTTATGCAGTCCATGAGATTTTCCTTCGATACCATGAACCATGCATAGTGCATAATGTGAATGGTTTAGTGCACAAACAATAGAAAATCAGCATTGTGTGTCGTGCGAAACCAATCTTTTCATGATTCCCATGCTAACGTTTATGTATTGAAATGAGAAGAGACACCGAGCTTTATGCTCATGCTGCCTTTTCCTTTATTTTAAAACTATGTCCTATAGCCATGATGCAACACATAAATCAGATTTAAGATTGTACTTTGACGCTCAAACTCCCCTCTCACCCTACCGTTTAATGTTTTGCAATCGTTGATAGGTGTAAGAATCGTTTTATGTGGATTTCTTTGTAGAGAAAGCAATAAACACAAACAAAAACATAGAAACGACGGTAAACCGAGGCTAACCTCGTGCTCTACCTTCATTATACAATGCACAAACACTTATGTGATTTTTTGGAATTTTTCTTTTATCGTTTCCTAATTTTCTTCCATTTAAAACCCATTTTCCACCTTTTTTGGTATTTTTCCTCTATTATCTTCAATAAAAAATGACTAGAAATTGAGATTGATTATGGGCTGTGGCCCTTAGGTTTCTTGACAGCAAAATTTTAGGTTTTATTGATGTTATATCTCATGTTTCCCCTTTATTTTGCAAAAAACCCCCATTTTGCCTCTTAAACGCATGTTTTACGGGTATTATGCTATTAATTTCAGCCATAACACTTATGATTTTCTGATTTTCTGAGCATAAACTGATCAAACTCATAGGAAACAACAACATAATGCATAATTAGCCCATGGGAACAATATTTCATCACCCAAATAGCATAAAAACTCATTTTTCCTTCATAAAAATTGAATTACCGCTTAGGCTTTGTGTCTCGGGATCTCGGTTTTGCTATGGGACTGCGTGTCAGCCCTCATTCAATGTCCAGCATCTTCAAGAACAGCACTCTTCATGTCTTCATCCCCCCGGAAGCAATCCGGTCTCATTCGGATAAGCTTTCCTCCATCATTCTTCATTGTCTTCTTCCACACAAAAACAACCCCTTAAGGGAGAGACAGGGAGGAGAGAGAAAGACTGAAATCAGAGATCTCCATTGAGGCCACCATTTGACGGGTGAAGCACGGCAATAGAGTCAGCATCCAGGGGGGAATCAAGGCCCATAATCATTGGGGGTGGTTGTTCACAGCCACCAGCAATGATGATCATGGAGGAATGAGGCGCAAATTTCGACCACCTGATGGCGCCATGCTCTTCTCCTCTCTCCATGTTTTTTTTCCATCTTTTGATGTTACATTAAAATTTTGGCCCCCAACCTCCAAAAGGCACATCTCATTTGGCCTCTCTAATGTCCACCCTTTCAAATCTTGCCCAACTTGTGGCCATTTCTCCGTCCGGACTCCGAATCGAGATTTGAAAAATCCTAGGCGTTCGGCTTGACATCCCGCATTGGTCGGCAACTCCTGACAACCCGCACGGTAGTCTGAAAAATTATCAAAAATCAACAAGTGTTGCTCAGGCGCCTTTAAAGTACTTGACGCTTAAAATCGTCCTAGGTCGAGCCACCACCTTCGACATTGAATATTTTTCCCTTGATATTCGTAATTTTTAGCTATTTTTAAGCACTTCTCGGCATCAAAACTCCGCTCTCATTGGCGACCACGGGATAAGGTAACTCAGCCCATCGAATCCCACACTAGATCTGCATAAAACAACCAAAGGAAGCATCAAGCTGATACAAAATAGATACATACTAAACACAACACAACGCACACCCTACCCCTTGACAAAACCAAGGCATGACATCCACAAGGAGTAGGCCTAGCATAATCTGATAAAAGGTCCAAAGCTAGTCACTGACCCACTGCTCCAACACGACCAAACTAAAAAGAACTATCACAGAGGTTGCCCTAAGTAGTCGTTTGAACTACCTACCTAACTAAGGACAACACAACTAGGAGCTCCTACTAGGCGAGGACTCCTATAGCCTGATCAAGAAGTATTTTCTTGTAGCACATTTCTTCTTTTAGGGTTTTATTTTATTGACATACTTGGGCATGTAAAAAGGAGGGAGCTGAGCGTAGTGACCCAAGGAGAACAGGGCATCGGCCTCAGGTCCTGTCTCGGTACCCAAGAACCTACCAAGCCCTCACAAGGAGACACTGAATCCTTTTCTGACGCTCACTTTTATTTTTGCTCCAACCTTCCTTAATTTCTTCTTTTCTAGCAAGAAGCCACCTCTAGGAAGACAAGGCATCGGCCCCGGGTTTGACTCATCCCCAGGAACCTACTAGGCCCTCGCTAAGCGATGATCAACTGCTTATAAAATTTTATTTCTTTTCTTTTCTAGTTCTATAGGGGGTTAGAACCCCTTTTTACACACCTTCGTATATATTTATTATCTTTAAGATATTCAAAGTTTCTTTTCCTTTATCATCATTATTATTTTCTTCTTCTGGCATGCTTCTCTAACTGCCTCACAACTAACAAGAACTCCTGGAATAGCTGCCTAGCAGGCTAGCAGAACGGGGTCACTAGGATGCCCTTCTAAAACAGGTCTTTCAATGCTTGACAATGTCTTTACAGGAGGCAATGACAACTCAAACCTCCCTCAAACATACTTAACCTAAACCTGGGACTTTATGCCTTGGACGCCGGTCCCCAACAAGAAAAGAAAATCCCCCTTAACAAGTACACAAACACATATAGCATGAAAACCACAGTACTCATAAAGGAAAGATATCACCTGGATAGGGCCACGAGAAGCTTCCACGCAACAAAAGGCTCCTTCCAAGCTCTTCTTCCGAACTTGTCTAGCACAAAACTAAAACAAGAAACCATTAACCGCACTTGCACTAAACAGAAAACTGGCCCTCTTGGCCTAATGAAATAAAGCACTCAAAACCTCGCAAAACGGGCCCTCTTGGCCTAACGAGATCAAACAGAATAACACCTACACATCCCTCCCTGAAATTGTACAGATATACAATAATAAGCTCCTTTCCAAGGAGGAAAAACAGGCTCGTAGCCCTAAACTAAATGCATAAGGTTATGACCCATCCCTCCTGCATATATAGCAAGAGGTGTACGCATAACATGTTGTCTAATCAACCTATGGGTCCAAGATAATAATGGTAGATTGGTCTTGGCGACTCTTTGCATCACCCATCTCAACCATCGTCTGCCATATATTGCATGCTCTGATAACATTCCCCACAAGCGACCGGGTCCTGTTTCATCATTGATAACAATATCCAGACTAGGACCACAATTGAAGAAAATGTCTTCTTCATAAGCAAGATTTGCCAATGAATTCGCAAACTGATTCCAGTAACGTGGAATCAGCTAAAAAGACACACTCTCAAACTTATCAAGTAGGGTCATCGCAGTCCGATGATACGTACAAAGAATGGGATTTCGCACTGTGTATGTCCCATCTAGCTGATTCAGGATCAACTAGGAATCCCCTTTTACTAACAACCGACGAATACCACCTTGTTTGGCAATATGCAGTCCCATAATCAAGGCTTTATACTCTGCCATATTATTAGTGAATCCTACCCCGAGATAAGCAGCTAACTTCATCGTAACTCTTCATCGAGGATCTCGGATTACTACTCCAACACTCCCTTTTTTATTAGGGCCCTAGATGCTTTATCAAAATATAATGTGTACATCCACAATGGGTTTACACAGCATGCCATCACGGACTCCTCTATTCGTAATTACAGTAATCAAAGTTTAGCATGTTGAGAGGATGAACTGACGGCTCCATCCCACCTTCATTGAACTCAACAGGGATACTTGTCAACAATCGTAAGTCGTGATGGCAGAAGACTTTGATCTCCCACACAAAGGTTCCATCTTCTTGCTCAATCACTTTGTATCCTTTGCTCCACCAAATGAGTTTTCCCTGATGGTATCTCTACTCTAGATATGGGTGCTCCAAATAAGGAATTAACCGCCCCATCCACCAGCTTTTAAGCTCTTTTGCAGGTCTCAAATCATCCCCAGCATGGACCTGCAATGCATTTTCTTTTGTCTTAGTATACTTAGAAATAATAAGGTTTAATCTTATTAAGATTCACCTTATTTTTAAACTCTACTCCATGTAGATCAGCTAATAGGGCCGTAGACCTATTTTCTCGAAGCCTCACAATCTTGTAGGGGCCATCCCATTTAGGTTCCAGCTTCCCTGGAAACAACTCCCTACGCACATCATAATATAAAACTAATTGCCATTTTTTAAAGGTATACTTCTTTGCTCTAAGGTCATGCAACTGCTTCATCCGACGTTTAGCTACCTCCTTGTGTAATAAGCTCTGCAACTTCAGCTCATCCAGGTGGGCTATGGTCGTGAAACGTTCAAAAAGGGAATCCTTATCTCCCAAAGAATGGTTGATTGCAAACCGTATGGTTGGCAATTCGATTTCAAGGGGTAACACACACTCTTCCCCATAAACCAATTTAAATGGAGTATGGCCGGTAGCTCTCTTGAACGTGGTATTATACGCCCATACTGCCACATACAACTTCCTGTCCCAGTCTCATTTCTTCTCAGAGACTATCTTAGACAAGATACCCACAAGCTGCTTATTAGTACTTTCAACTTGCCCGTTTGCTTGCGGATTATAAGGAGTCATTTTATTGTGCTTGATTTGCCAAGCCTCAGTCAAGCTTTTGGTCACCTTATTCAGAAAATGGGTTCCACGGTCCGACACTAATTCTTTCGGGGGACCAAAACGGCAGATGATCTGCTCTAAAAGGAACTTGTAGTCTCTTTTGCATTGTCCCGCCTCGTCGCCCGCGCTTCTGACCATTTTGTAAAATAATCAGTGGCTACTATAATATACCTCTTCTGGGTAGTAGACGACGGAGTAATAGGACCCACAAAGTCAATGCCCCACTTCTCAAATGGAAGGATAGCCATGATAGGCGTAAGTGGGTGTTTCCTATTCTCTCTACCGTCATGCCTTTGACAGGTATCACATTTCTTAACATACTCAAAAGAATCTTGGAAGATAGACGGCCACCAATATCTAGCTCGTAAAGCTTTGTGTGCCGTCAACCGTCCAGCGAAGTGCCCTCCACATGCAGAGTCATGGCACTCTTCTAAAATAAAAGGAACCTGGTCAGGCATCACACATCGGCAATAGATATCATCAACACCCTGTTGATATAGTATCCCTACATTCAAGAAAAACTTCAAAGCCTGTTGTTTGATTTTCCTCTTTTCAGACTTTGACAAACCGGCTCCCGTCTCTCCTATTGATAGATAATGCGTAATAGTAGCATACCAAGATGGGATAGAAGCTGTATCAATTTTAAAAATTTCCTCAATATCACTTCCTTTAGCCAAAGTCTCTTTCGGCTCTCCGAAATCCACAAGGCATTCCACAATACCCTGCAGCCTCGGTGGCTTACTCTTAATCTCATAATCGAACTCTTGCAAACTGATTATCCACTTGGCCAAACGATCAGGCGACTGCAGCTTCTTCATAAGCAATCTAAGCCCTTTCGCCTTTGTATAGAACACTACCTTTTCATAGAGGATGTAGTGCCTGAATTTCTTAGTCCCAAAGACCATCTCAAGACACAAATTTTCCATGTAGGTATAATTGATCTCTAAAATGCCCAATTTCCGACTAGCAAAAGCTATCGGATGATACTACTTGTCCTCCCAAATTTAGGCTAAACAGCAGCTGATACTATGCATGGTGGCTGTTGAAAATATATAGAACACCTCACCCCTTTTAGGTGCTTTTAAAATAGGTGCTTTTACTAGCTCATGTTTCAAATGAACAACTAAAGGATAATAAATTCTTTAATGGCAACGTCCTTTCTGCCAATGCATTTATAAATCTCCGATAGTACCCTATCGATGACAGAAAGCTATGAACCTCTTTTGGAGTGCGTGGTGGACTCATAGCAACTATGACCTTGATCTTTTCAGAGTCAGTTGCTATTTCCACTTAACTGACCACATGGCCTAGCAATAACCCATAAGGTACTCCAAAGACACACTTCCGTGGATTAAAAGCGATGCAAAATTGTCTGCAACGCTCAAAGCATTTTCTTAAAATAATCAACATCCTTTCCCTTACAGTGGCTGCCCCCAGGTCATCAATAAACACTTTCAACTCATTTGGGGAGATGTCACCAAAGATCTTGTCTGTTATTCGTTGCCATGATCTAGGTGCATTGCATAAACCAAAGGCCATCACATGGTACGCAAAAGTACCAAAGACAATAATAAAAGTCGTTTTCAACTTGTCTTCCTCTGCAATTGCCATCTGGTTATATCCTGCAAAGCAATCCATGAATGAATATATCTCCCTACCAGCTAATTGATCCAAAATTTGGTCAATAAATGGCAACGGGTAGTAATCCTTAAATGTCTTCTTATTTAGCTCTCTAAAATCCACACATAATCGGATCTGGTTATTTTTATTCTTCCTGATAACAACTGGTGAACACCATTCTGTGTGTTGTACCGGGAAGATTAAACCAGCTTTCCGTAACTTCTGTAACTCCTCAAACAGACCGTCCCTCAATTCAAAAGGCATACGCCTTACCTTTTGACGCACAGGACGACTGCCATCTTTTATAGGAATAGTATGAATAGCCAGGCTGGGAGGAATGCCTCTCAACTCATCATAACTCCAAGCAAAGATATCGCAGAATTCTTGAATCAAGGACACATAGTCCTCCCTTTCTGTTGAACTGAGCATGGAACCTAATTTAATTGGCCGCGAATCATTCAGCTTGCCAAGGTCTAACTTAATCACATCCGCATCTCTTATCCTATCTTAAGGCTCTATCGGCTCATTTAGAGTTATCTGATAGATATCCTCTATAGTGAACCCCTTCTTAGATTCATCACTGGATGATGTCTCACTACCTGATGGATCATTTATTGTCTCTAATTCAGTGGAAGATAAAGGAGCTCTCTCACTTTGAGGAGACTCAGGATAAGCATCAACTATTACTCAATTAGCACCTCTACCTAGAACCACTCGACCGACAGGTATGTCAACTTGATAGTCTGTTCGTAAGATCCAATGCCTACCTAGCAAAACCCGATAGCTAGGACGTCCTGCAAATCTTATCACCCTAAAGTCCAAGAAACATTCTACACTTGCAACTGTAACATGGACCTTAGTAACGCAACTTTCTGGTTGTCTTAGACTGTCATCAGCCATTCTGAGAAGGGTGGAGCTGTCTTTCTGGATGCCTAGACCCAACCTCTCCATCAGCTCTGAACTCACGATATTAACAGAGAATCCAATGTCTACAATGGCATGTTCCACTAATATTCCATCTACATAAGCTAGAACCCTAGGGCAGTTCTTTTTAGCATGGTCAAACCAATCTTCCCCTACTCGTGCTATGCCCAGAGGTTCCACAATATACCCAATACACAGGATCTTCTTAAATTCCTTGCGTACTCCTAGAGATAATTTGATCAATTGCAAGAGATTCACATCTTGTTTGACTTCGCAAAGAGAACTTGCTAAATCAAAGTCATGATAAGTAGCCAAAGCTCTCTTTTCTCGCCAAACCATCCTCTCTTTTGGTCTTTGGACCGGTTTTGGTGCTTCTTTCTTGGCTCTTGCCTTCTTTCTGGGCACTTCCTCATCCTTCTTAGGGTCGCCTTTTTTGTCAATCGGCCTTAGCAGTCCCCATTCTATGCTAGGATTTTGGACTTGCATCCCCTTATCCCCTTGTTTAGGGTTTACCTCGACCGGTTTTGTATTATCTTTGTCAACCTCTTTAGCCTTTTGGCCTCTTTTCATGGCTCTTAAGTTAGAGGTTTCAGCATCATTGACTCGTACAACCTCGATAAGGCTGACTCCATTGCCTTGTGGCAACTCTTCTATAGTTGTTTTTCCCCTCTGCAATATTTGTCTTGGTGCATCATTCTGCTGCAAGTTATTTCCTTGCACTCTATGATTCACTAGGCCTGGCTGTTTACTCCCTTGTTGGAGAGAACTAATCTTACTCCAACACGTAGCAGCTAAATGGCCCGACTTCCCACAAATGTCACATTTCACATTTGGACAGTTTCTGGGAAAGTGCTGTCCACCACACCACTTACAACTGAATCTAGAGGGTCCACCCTCTTCAGGGCGTTGACTCCCTATTAGATTTTGTTGCTTCTTCAAGAAATTAACGTCAACGGCTATTTGTCGATATTGTTCAGAAATCATATCGGTATAATGCTTCATCATGTCCTTAACTTTGCCAAGGACATTAGATGCACTCGACTCATAGCCTCGATCGTCGACCCGTCGTTCCATTGGCCTAACAATCTGATTTGGCATTGGCTGTTGACCCACAGGAACAACATTAGAATTTGAAACCTGGCCTCCAACATTTGGTGAAGCCAACTGACTTGCCATAGGCATAGTCACAGTGGGAGGAGCCGGTAGTAAAGGTACATTCGAAACCATACTCCCTCTCCCAATAGGGTTAGTCATAGGCATCCCTTGACTTCCATTCGTCAATGATGGATTGCCCCTAGGTACTAAACCCCCATTAACATTCATTCAAGAGGAATAGGCCATTTGTAATCGTGCTTCTACTCCCTCTGCCCGCGTAATAGCAGTGTCTATGTCTGCCAAGGCCACACTGCTCAATTGTACTTGGATATTAAAATCCAACCCATGCAAAAAGTATTGCAATTGGGCAACCGGCGGAATGGGAATGTAAGTTTGTAACTTACGGAATACTTCTTTAAGCTTCTTGGCATATGCTTTCACATTCTCATGAGGATCTTGACGTGTTACATTCAAGACCCGCAACCAATATTGGCCACCTCTTTCAGGGGCATATTCCGCTCGGAAAGCTACATAGAATTGATCAATGGTGGTTATGGTTCCAGACTCTATGATGTGATACCATACCGCAGCCCTTCCTTTTAATGTCATATTAAAGAACATCATGAGATGTCCCTCATCTTGGATGCGATGATTGAACATCAATCTCTAAAATTCACAAATGTGAAATTCTACATCCTCTTCCGCTAACCCATTAAAAATGGGCAAGGGAACTCCTAAGGCTGGTAAATCCAATGTCCCTGTAGGAATCGCAATAGGCTGTGCCATGGTGACAATTGGATTAGCAATAGGAGCTTGAACGGGTGAATTCACCCCCCACTTGAACTAGGTAGACTTGGTGGAGGAAAGAAAGAACTTACGCTTCCTCCTACACCTAATGGAATAGGTGGAGTAGTTAAATGACTAAGACCACTGCTTCGTATACGTACTAGGCTACTCCTTTGAGGAGATTAACGGCTTACGATCTCTAACCGCCGCCTAGCCCTCTCAACACATTCTACTTTTTGGATTTCGGCTTGACGGTCCTTGTCAGAGGACATAAACCAACTTCCTTTTGGTCCCTAGAAACCCTAGATCCGAAAACCACCACTTATAAGTGGATCCTGACAGACGCACCACTGATGGAACCTAAAATGGGTTGGCATTGGCTATAGCACTAGCCGGACCTCATGCTCATGACACACAAATACCCTCACGGCCTCGCGGACCAAGAGCGTCAATCAAATGCTAAAGGAAAAATTGCCCTAAAGCTTAATCTATGAGTTTATAGTTCATAGTCCAACATTTCCCTTAAACTCCTCAGAGGGAGAACCCTTAGTACTTAGGCATAACGCCTCGTCACACACACATAGGAGGCACTCCACTGACTAATAGTCGGAGCCCCACTGCAGCTCTCCTACATCGCAAGGATTGGCCCTTTGATGCGCTGCTAAACATATGACACAAACAAGCACAAACTCCTCTCTTTTATATTTCTCGTATTTCCAGGAGCTATACCATGCTTCCTCACTTCACAGTCCCTTAGGAAACCAACCCTCTACCCTACGGCAAGGGATAACCTCACACTCTCAATCGTGGGTCAAAGTCCTAAGAAAACAATGGCTATGCAGTCCATGAGATTTTCCTTTGATACCATGAACCATGCATAGTGCATAATGTGAATGGTTTAGTGCACAAACAATAGAAAATCAGCATTGTGTGTCGTGCGAAACCAATCTTTTCATGATTCCCATGCTAACGTTTATGTATTGAAACGAGGAGAGACACTGAGCCTTACGCTCATACTGCCTTTTCCTTTATTTTAAAACTACAACCTATAGCCATGATGCAACACATAAATCAGATTTAAGATTGTATTTTGATGCTCAAACTCCCCTTTCACCCTACCGTTTAATGTTTTGCAATCGTTGATAGGTGTAAGAGTCGTTTTATGTGTATTTCTTTGAGAGAAAGCAATAAACACAAATGAAAACATAGAAACGAGGGTAAACCGAGGCTAACCTCATGCTCTACCTTCATTATACATTGCACAAACACTTATGTGATTTTTTGGAATTTTTCTTTTATCGTTTCCTAATTTTCTTCCATTTAAAACCCATTTCCACCATTTTTTTGTACTTTTCCTCTATTATCTTCAATAAAAAATGGTTAGAAATTGAGATTGATTGTGGGCTGTGGCCCTTAGGTTTCTTGACAGCAAAATTTTAGGTTTTATTGATGTTATATCTCATGTTTCCCCTTTATTTTGCAAAAAAACCCCCATTTTGCCTCTTAAACGCGTGTTTTACGGGTATTATGCCATTAATTTCAGCCATAACACTTATGATTTTCTAATTTTCTGAGCATAAACTGATCAAACTCATAGCAAACAACAACATAATGCATAATCAGCCCATGGGAACAATATTTCATCACCCAAATAGCATAAAAACTCATTTTTCCTTCATAAAAATTGAATTACCGCTTAGGCTTTGTGTCTCGGGATCTTGGTTTTGCTATGTGACTACATGTTAGTCCTCATTCAATATCCAGCATCTTCAAGAACAGCACTCTTCATGTCTTCATCCCCCCGGAAGCAATCCGGTCTCATCCGGACAAGCTTTCCTCCATCATTCTTCATTGTCTTCTTCCAAACAAGAACAACCCCTTAAGGGAGAGAAAGGGAGGAGAGAGAAAGACTAAAATCAGAGATCTCCATTGAGGCCACCATTTGACAGGTGAAGCACGGCGATAGAGTCAGCATCCAGGGGGGAATCAAGGCCCATAATCATTGGGGGTGGTTGTTAACAGCCACCAGCAATGATGATCATGGAGGGATAGGCGCAAATTTCGGCCGCCTAATGGCACCATGTTCTTCTCCTCTCTCCACGTTTTTTTTCCATCTTTTGATGTTACATTAAAATTTTGGCCCCCAACCTCCAAAAGGCACATCTCATTTGGCCTCTCTAATGTCCACCCTTTCAAATCTTGCCCAACTTGTGGCCATTTCTCCGTCTGGACTCCGAATCGAGATCTGAAAAATCCTGGGCGTCCATCTTGACATCCCGCATTAGCCGGCAACTCGTGACAACCCGCACGATAGTCTGAAAAATCATCAAAAATCAACAAGTGTCGCTCGGGCACCTTTAAAGTACTTGACGCTTAAAATCGTCCTAGGTCGAGCCACCGCCTTCGACGTTGAATATTTTTCCCTTCTTGATATTCATAATTTTTAGCTATTTTTAAGCATTTCTTGGCATCAAAACTCTGCTCTCATTGGGCATTGAGGTAGTACCAACTGAAAATGGTTTATGGCTGATGCAGAAGCACTATGCAATGGAAATGCTGAAGAAGTATGGCATGGCTGAATGCAAACCATTGGATACACCTCTTGATCAAAATGTCAAGCTAGACATGATATTGGAGCTGAAGTAGAGGATGTGACTATGTGCAAGCAGATGGTTTGCAGTCTGATTTACTTAACCATCACTAGGCCTGACTTGAGCTATGTTGTAGGGCTCATAAGTCAGTTTATGCAAAAGCCCAGGAAGCCACATTTGGATGTTGTTAGGCGGATTATGAGATATGTTAAATCCACTGTAGATTATGGGTTGTTCTATGTGAGAGATAAGCTCTTGAAACTAGTTGGATACACATATGCGGATTGGGCAGGATGCTCATATGATCGCAGATCTACGAGTGGTTATTCTTTTGGCTTTGGAAGTGGCATGATCAACCGAAGTAGCAAGAAGCAACCAACGGTTGCATTGTCTAGTACTGAGGCAAAGTACAAGGGTGCTACATTGGTAGCATGCAAGATTTCATGGCTGCTCAAGCTTATGGCTGATTTGGACATACAAGTAGATGCTCCAGTGAAGTTACTATGCGATAATCTGAGTAGTGTACTCTTGGCTATGAATCCAATATATCATGCCAGAACAAAGCACATAGAGGTACACTACCACTTCATCAAAGAGATGGTTCTTGCAGGATGAGTTGATCTCATGCATGTAAAGACTGATGACCAGGTTGCGAATATCTTTACCAAGTCCTTGGGTAAAGATAAGTTCAGTACTTTTAGACAGCTACTTGGAGTGCAGATGTTGTCTTGAGCTTGAGGGGGAGTTTTAAGACTTCGAGCTCAATCTACTATCTTTGGTATGACCATACCCGACACTTAAGTTGTCCAGTTGTACAACACACTGTGGACATTAAATAAGTCGGTGCTTAGGACTTAACTGCTCTTGGTGTGAATGGTCCTTTGTGACCTTAGGTTGTACATTCGCTAAGTAGTGTGTGGAATGATAATGGAAGAATATGATAGCACTCTGCTCTGACTGTTGTCTCTTCACTCTTGTCTTTGTCTCTCTGATTGTTAACACAGTCTACAGCTCCGTTCCGGACTATGCAAGGGGTGTCCAGAGCTCCATTGAACCCAAGCATCCTAGGAGTGAGACGCAACATCCGTGGTTGGCCTTTTCACCACTCAACCTTCGGCCCATGAATCAAGTAGTGCCCTCTTGGGTTGAAATGCAATGTGACCTTGGAGATGATTCACCCGTGCAAAATATCATTCATTAATTAATCCCATTAAGAACCAAGCACAATCAATGCAATCAGCCTAATATCCTCTTCCAAGAAGAACCTTCCTCATATATTCCCATGGCAACTTGTCATTACAGACCCTTGCCATGTCTTTACCATTAAACACAAGCACTTGGAATAATCATCCAATTCACATCCCACAATCAGTTTAATGCAAAAGCATTTAGGATGTTATGTAATCAATCCACAAAAAGATGGTATCCTTTTCCAAACATTGTAGGAATAGTCACGATAACCTTTCCATCGCATGTTTTCTCTCCCCCTTGGGACTAGGAGCAATTCTAAGTAAAATTTACTTAGCATACTCTTTTGCTAACTAAGGCATATGTTAAGGTTCAATCACTGTACAAAACATAAGTTATATTAATGACTTACATTGATTGATAACCCAGCCCTCTTCCCAATAGGTACAAAAGCATCTGTATTTCCTTCGACTAAGGGTTTCCCAATCCCTAGAGCTCTCCTCTTGCCTTTGAAGATTGGGACTGTAATTCATACCTAGCCCAATCCCCGAGTTGGGTTGATGAAGGTCGTAGTTGCTAAACGCGGATCCCAAGTCATCTTAGTTTTAGCCCTTATTATTGTTATTTACGCATCAAGGTTCCAATCTACCAAACATGGGCTATTAGTTTGTGCTGGTAACAAGAGCTTGGGCAAAACCTAAAGCTTCAAAAATGAATTTCCTTAGTCTAATTCGCTTATCATGCCTTCCAACAAGTGTGCAAGCTACATCATACCAATGGTGTGGTGGAAACACACCTATTGTTGCAAGGATGGGAAGACGACAATGCTTGAATCCTTACATGATGTTTATAAGTTTATCATATGGCATTCGAATACAATTAACTTTTCTTAATACACGCATTTGGGGAATTCAATCCTTCAAATAATTACGATGCAGTTTATCCTTTTCAATGTCCTATTCTTGAATGGCATAATACGACCCTAACATGTCTCTTGCGATAATCGAGCAAGCATACAATAATCCGGAAATACATTACTTACAACCGGTATCGCATGACGATTGGCAATGAAGCCCTTATTCGAGGCTTCGTTGCTTGTTGAGGGACAGCCATCTAGGTGCAAAAATTTCCACTTGGGTGCCATCTCCGATCTCTTTTCTTTTTGATGTGCTTCGCACAGGACTTCCGCATCTTGTATTCGATTAGTGAAGGCCAGTTGGGGAATGAGATGAGCTGGTGATCGAAGGATAATCACGTGGAAATGGGGTATGGGTCCGCGGCCAACAGGAGAGAAGGAATGCGTGTGTACACCCTCTTTCTCTTTCTCTCTTCCTCCCTCTTTCTCACCTTCTCTATCCTTCTCTTTCTCTCTCTCTCTCTCTCCCCCTTCTCCTTCTTCTTATCTTCTTCTTCTCCTCTTCTTCTCCTCTCTCTCTCTCCCTACTCTTCTTCTTCTTCTTCTTCTCCTCTTCTTTCCTCTCTCTCTCTCTCTCCTTACTCTTCTCCCTTCTCTTCTTCTTCTTCTCTCTTCTTCTTCTTCTTCTTCTTCTCCTCTCTCTCTCTCTCTCCCTGCTCTTCTTCTTCTTCTTCTTCTCTTCTTCTCTCCTCCCTTTCTCCCTCTTCCCATCTCTCTCCCTCTCCTTCCCTACAGCGTCCTAGCCCCCTTTAAGGCTTCCTCTTGCTCCTATTACGATCTGGGGGGCGGGGGGGGGGGGGGGGGGGGGGGGGGGGGTTATTTTTGGAGGGACATGGAGTAGTGGTGTGATGCCTTCCCCCCCCCCCCCCCCCCCGGCCCACCACTTGTGGTCGAGCATGGTGGTGGGGAGCTTGCAGACTGGCCGAGGGAGCTATGTGGTCTCCCCTTCATCAGCATCAACTCCGTCCTTCTCCATGTCGACTACATCTCTCCCTTCCTTGTCAATATCAATGGCTCCCCTTCATCCTTTCCCTTCCCCCCTACGTCATACAACAGGGGGGAAGGTATATATTTAAAAAACTTGTTTTATCTTTAAAATTTTGGGGGCGGGGGGGGGGGGGGGGGGGGGGGGAGGTTCTATGTGGGGATGGACGAGATATTACAGTGAGAGTCTATTTTACCTAGCTAAAAATTTTTGGATTTGCTTGGTGGCAACATACCATTCTTTAGTTGGGCTATCCTTCAAGGGGAAGTGACTGTCCCATATGGTCTTCATTCCTTGTTGGACATAGTGGAATTTGGACAATTCTAGATCACCATGGGACCATGATGACTTGGAAGAGGATGAGAGTTCTTGTGAGAGAAAGTGGTCAAGAGAGGTTGGTGGTCTGACATGACAAAAGTGTGAAACACCTTTTTGCCAACAATTTATGAGGGAAGCTAGGAGTCCTATCGAGGCCAACCCAGGTTTCCTTATATGGGGGGGTTGGTTATTAGACCATGTGTAGTAGGTCTACTGGCTTGCATCTACTACTAGGCCTTGGAACCCTAAATGACTATCCCATTCCTTCCTTTCTACCCCTCCTAGTATGGCCCATCTAGACTCGAGTTTATCGACCATATTAAAGTCCCCTACTAATATCATAGGGCAGTGAATTATTTTTAGCGACCTCCAAGTGTTGGCCCTAGATGAGGCCTTGTGCAGGGAGCATAGACCCAAGTAACCGCCCATTCCTCTTGGTCTTCTAGAGTTATTGCAACCCAATTGTTGCCTGGGTCAATAATCACCTTCCAGAAGAGGGGGGTGATATTAGAGCCGAGTCTTATTGCTAAGCCACCACTCCCTCCGTTGTGTTCTATGAAGTACCAACAGAACTTGCTCGAGATAATGTTCAGGTTCTTAATGAGTTGTGATCTTATGACTTTGATTTTTTGAAGATTAATTATGTCTGGCCTAATAGCCTCTTGTGAGAGCCAATTCTTGATTATTATGGCTCTGTTAGGGTCAATGAGACCCTTGCAATTATAGCTTAAAATATTGATCTTATTAATCATTATTTCTTGCTGCTTTTGGAGCTACCCCCTTTGGCCTTGGAGCCCTTACCACTAGGTAGAGGGCTAGCATTACCCAAATCAATCTTAGAAAGTCTACATTTGTTATTACCATAATTAATTGTAGGTAGAGAGAGGACGAAAGGGGGAAGAAACACCTAAGGCCACCTGGTTAGGTTGTGAGCCATAAGGGAGTGATTCCTCCTCCGCTTGTGACTTATCATTTTCAGACATTGCTTCTAAGTTGCCTTCATCGATTTTTCTTCCATCCAAGTCATTGATTTCCTTCTCAATGCCATCCACTTGCATCTGGATTCTTGGAAAAATTGGGTACCATCTAAACAATCATCTTCTGAGTCAAATTTTGAAACCGAAGATCTTTCTTTATCTTTACTTATCCCCGCAGTAGTTCTTAACTAAGTTAATCTTCTGAACATTGTTTTTCTGTTTCCTACTTTGGAGTTTTTGAAAACCCTCTTCATGCGGGGGGGGGGGGGGGGGGGGGGGGGGGGGGGGGGCGCGCTAGCCTTGGCCTTGTCATTCTTTTGGTCGTTGTCCCACTTGGGGCAGTCTTTAATGAACTACCCTTGCTTCATGCGTTTGAAGCAAGCGTTCGACAGGTTCTGTACACCACAAGCTGAGCTCTGATAGGCTGGTCCTTGGAGTTTGTAATTATTGAAGATGAGGTATTGAATGAGTGTGTTCTTTCCCATTTGAATTTTGAAGGCATTCCACTAGATAACACACACGTATACTCTCTCTCTCTCTCTCTCTCTCTCTCTCTCTCTCTCTCTCTGTGTATGGAAGCTAAAAGAGGGGCCAGGGCGTTAGCTTCTTGCCATGCATGCAAGAGATGGCGAGCTGGTTTGGAACGCTAAGGTTGGAGTTCTGTACGTCTACCGCTATGGTGTATGTGATGGGGCTCAACATGTGGGACTATACAGAGTATAGGAATTGTTCAAAGATCTGTGTATTGTGGTAGTTTTTCGCAATATATCATAGAAAATTGCTATACGTTTGTTACAGGGGCAGTGCGCCATTTGTCGTCGACTCCATCTCCACAGCCCCACCCTTCCCTTCCCTATTTCACAGACCTTGCCAAGGAGTTCCTGGGCGAGGATTCCAACTTATTTTCCAATTCGTACTGCCCCCCTTCTCCCAACACGCGAGGTGCACCACATCCTCATCCCTTCCATTGGAGAAGCGCGGGTGGCGAGCTTGAGCTGGCAGTCTTCGAGGCCTTGCAGCAGCAGTGCAAGGGCTTATCTGCCCACATCGTTTGCCCCCTTCTCAAGCTCCCCACTGACCAATGCAACCCACGCTTGATAAGCAAGTCGACCCTTGCCTTGGATGGCTGGACCCGCAGGCCCTGCCTCCGTTGTCTATCTCAGCTGCTTGGTATTCAGAATATATCAGTAACCCTTGACATGAACTGCTTGGTATTCAGAATATATCAGTAACCCTTTTCATGTTCATATCAATATCTCTGTACCTTGTTCATATGCATATCAATATCTCTGTTTTTATACATTGTTGGTCCATTGTAGGTTTTTCTCGAGATTGCATGCTCTTGCAACCCTGCACGAGGGGTTGGTAGCAAGACTAGCAAGAATATCCTATCATTAAATGGACACATTCTTCTCTGTCTTCTCTCCTTTCATCCTCTTAGCGAGAGAGTTCTCTGTCATCAAACCCTTTTCAAAATTGCAACATCTTCATCCAGGCCATGTTTGGCCCTCTCCACATCCTTGAATACGATAAGGGGCAAGACAAGCGGAGATGCCCCATAGAGGGGAGTAGATGGGTAAGAGGATATGTGGCACAATCAGAGAAGGGATGGGGGCAAGCCTGCAACTCCACGCATTAAGGCAGAGGTGGGCATCAAAGTACTGACTAAGTGTGTGCGTGGCTTTCGTGCAGGATCCAGACTCGAGGAGCCAAGGACGAGAAGGAGAGGAGGAACGGAGGGTAATGGTGGACAGAGAAGGAGCCAGTTAAGCGAGGGTGTGACAAGGGTGTTGGTTGGGAGCACACAGGCGAGATGGGGTGGAAAAGGCGAGGCAAAACTTGAACCGTTTTGCCTCACAATGTATTGCATGCCAGCCCCATCCATGGGCTTCCACTCCCATTTATACATGATAATAACTAGAGACGATATAATACAAGGAATGTGTGAAATGTGAATCTAGGGGTCAATATTAATGTTGAATAATATGTGGCTCTAAACGGAAAGAGATGCCATAGTCAAAATCATTATTAGCAAGGGCACATATCGAAATATGAAAGACATTGAAAATACAAGTGTTTGAAGGACCATTGCACAAGAGGCTCCTCCAAGAAGAGATCCACCCTAGCCAAACCAACTTCACATTTCACATCATGATGTTGTACTAGGTTACATCAACACAAGAAAAGGGCAAGGCAAGAGCCAAGATCAATGCATAGCAAGTGTTAGAGGGCATGATGAACCATATAAACCTAACAATGAGAGTAAGCTAGAAAACTTAATTATGAGATGTGTAATATATTTGGTTATGGTAGACATCAACAACCTATGTTGTCGCATGGAAGATGTGCAGGAGTTCGTGAAAATTGCTCGTCACAGGAACATTATATGAGATGGAAGCAAGATCAAGATTAATTCAAGACAACAAATTTGATGACAAAGGTCTAATATATTGTAGCTCTATTCCAAGTACAAATCCAAAGCTAGATTACAAAACCAAATCTCAATTAGGAGAGCTAAACCCATAGCCATAAATGCCAAGTCAAGTATTCAATGAAGTTCAAGAGCTTCTAGTCATGAATAAATCTCAAATCCAAGTGCTTGTCCTTAAGAATCCAAGCCAAGTTCTCCAAGTAGATAGATCTTCAGCACCTCGCAAACGAACTTGTCAACTTCCAAGCCAAGACCAATATGTTTAAGCAAAATCTCTTCATCAAGAGCATCCAAAAAAAAATCTTCTTTTGCTTCAAGTACTTTGTTCGAGCAATTCTTCAAAGCCTTTAAATATTCATAAGTAGAGATAAAATTTAAAAAAAACTCATGTCTTCCTCTTCTTTGCTTCATATACTCAATTCAAAGCTTGAGAGTTCAAGCTCAAGCTCCAAATTCTTGTTTTTCCCCTCCTCTAATCACTTCAGTTTAGACTTTTTTGCATCATCTCCTCCCCATCATCAAAATTAACACCACAAGGGCAATCATCAATTCATGACTCCTCTAAGACTTAGAACTCGAGGGGGGTTGTGCCCTACCAAGAGCAAAAATTTTGCATGAGCAGTGGACAGTAACTCAAATTGGTGAACAGTTGTCATGGAGTCTTTGGAGCCTTCGTGCTTCTTCCATAACTGCCCATCATGTGTAGTTGTTGTTCTGGAGCTTTCAAAATTCTTCATGTAGCTAACATCAAAACTGTTGTCTAACTTCATACATTGTGATGATTATAAGGCATCAAGCGTTGCTATCAATTAGCACTCGTATGCAAATAAATGGAGCCAGAAGCAAAACAAGATCATCATCACTCAAATCGGATACAAGTCGCACTAGGGCATTGAAGTTTCGTAGCACTCTTGGTGCAGCTGTGAAACCGCCTATTTTATAACAAAGCGGCGCACTACATGAACTACATTTGGATTTGCTACAAGCATCAAATCCATCAACTCACTCTTAGAAAGGTAAAGTGATTGCCTTTGCAACAAATTCCTTGTCCAAAATTGAGTCACAAAGTATATTGTGAAGACCATTCACAAAGCCACAAGGCATTCATTGTCCTTCATAGTATCACGTAACAACAGGTTTTTCGTTGAAGCCATAGGATGTTTTGATGTCGATGATGTTCATGATAAACATCCACTTTTTGCCAAGCTTTTTCCTATGCTATTCTCAATTTGTGTAGCTTTTTCACATTAAAAAAGGCGCTTTTCACCAAAACACCTTTTTGGCTACACTAAGATTGCTTAAAACATCACCTTGCAAGTTGCACTCATCGAGTCTTTGCCGCTTGCGGTCTAATCCTGACTCTTTTTTTGCTTCACACTTTCCATGATGTTCACAAGAACTAAGTTTCCCTATGCAAATGTAGGCTTCTGTCTTGCACTAGTGTCTTAAAACTCGAGCAACACTAGCTTCAGTTTCGACTATCCTTGGGTGGTAGAGTTTCTAGAATTTGAAAGAGGTCCATCACTTCTAGCGACAGCCTCACAAGATGACCTCTATGCAAAAGGCTGTTGTACTAATCTTTCAAGTTTGCCTGCTGAGTCTTCTAAAAGCAATTGCTTAGACATTCACAGGCCTGCAATGACAAAGCTCCAAACATATTCCCTACAATTCTAACATGTTTAATCTTGATTGGCAAGTCTTGACTCACAGCATCATTATGCCACTATGCAATAACCTCAATCATAGATCCTTTTAGACCAAGTTCATGGACTATATCATGAACAAGGATTCAATAATTTTCAGCGGACGACTCTTCCTTCTTTGTGCCATTACTAAAATGATCAGATGGTGATGAAAAAAAAGTCCAACATGAGCCGTTTTATGCATAGAATGACATTTTTCTTCGTTTCAATCTAAAGCTTGTGGTCTTATGCATCTTTTGTCCTTAGTTTTTTTATAGAATCATTTCAAGATGTTGCTTCAGTTTAAGCAACTACTCTTTATGTCTTGCCCTCATGACTTTGGATTAGACAGAGTTCATATGGTCGTAAGATTCCTCTACAAATCTGGCATTCCCGCTTGTCTTAACATTAAACTACACACACTAAAAACCCTTATCATTTTAGAAGTTTCTAGATACATAAACAACATAGACACACAAGCAAGCATTCATATGAGCTACCACACGCACATACATACACGCGGGTTATTTGTGCCTGAGTACTACTTAGCGAATACAAAAAGTTTAGGATGGAACCAAGCAATCAAATTTTCAAATTAACAGTTCAAACTGAATGGCAAACAAAAAGACACACAATGGAAAACAAATTCCCAATGATGCTAACTAATGAGTTCAAATTCCTAGCAAAAACTCCGCCCTCGAGTTTGCAGTGGTGGACGCGCAACGTCATAACATTCATCCCCTCCTAACCTGCACATCCTCCGGATGGGCCACAGCTACCCATCCTCATCACCGCCAAGCTCGACAGTCAATGCAATCTCCTCATCTTCTGCAAAATCATTTGCAATATCCTCATCATCATCTACATCATCTCCTACCTCAAGTCCATCATAAAACTCATCATCCAACTCCTCAACTACATAGCCTACATCATTTCTCCTCTTAAATAGTGTGATTCTCTTCCTTGCAATCGATATCCGTAAGGCTGTACCATCAAGCTCTGCTAAGGAATACGTAGCATTGTCATGGGCATGCTGTACCAAATAAGGCCCAAACCATCGTCTTGAAACCTTGTGGATAGCACTGTGTTGGTCGTCTAGACTACTGTAATAGACCAACACCCAATCTCCCTCCTCAATCTCTCTAGGACTCAATCTATGTCTGCTATCAAATCGGTCTTTGTTGCAAATTTTGGCCTCTTTGAGCTTCTGGGTAGCTCTCTCAATATCCCCAAATCTCCTCTCCAATTGACGAATACGAAGAACCAAAAGATCCTCTCTAGTCATCCCATTCTAATGCCACAGTAAGGCACTTCAAGTGAGTGTGCAAGTCTCTGTAGCCATGACTGGTTTCTATCCATACATCAATTCAGCTGGCATATAACCTGTGGTCAACAATCTAGGCCACTCCATGATCATATGCTTTGGTCAAGGCTTTCACAATCAGCGAATGGCCTCTTTCGCTCTTCTTGTTGCCTTTTGGATTATGTGCTAAAGTCAAAGCAAGTTTTATGCCAAGGTGAGAGAAAAACTCCCTAGCCTCATCAGCATCCAACTCTACTTTATCTGTGTAAATTTTCCAATGTAGCCATACTTGCAAATAACATCATCCAATAGAAAATTACAAACCACTGAAGTAGTCTTTGTCCTCAATGCTCTTCCTTCAACCTGATTCTTGAGATCCTCTCATGCCAAAACAATGTAATGCATCTGTCACAATCCAATAATCATAGTAATCAAATCAAGAACCCACTTGTAGTGAATACATAGCGGGTAAGTAGGGTGAAGCTCATCTCTATGCCTCACTGAAGAAAACAACTAACAATTAGTGCATGTCTCAATAAACTATGAGATATCTCTATACATGCCTCTCCACCAGTAGCACTCTCTAATCTTCTCATAGGTCACCCAAATAGCTCTATGTCCTACCCAAAGGCTTTCATGAAACTCTCTCATGATTTGCACCTGTGAAGCTTTGTCATATACGACTCTCAATGATTGTCCTCCTTTTTGTGGATGGTTCCAAAACAGTCCACTCCACAAGAAGAAACTATAAGATTTCCTCTTTATTTCCTTGAAGTTTTCATTAGTCCATCCATCCTGTCTAGACATGGTACTCAAATAACGGCCAATATGCAAATACTCTCCTGTATGCAAAGACTCATCAAAGCTCTCCAAAACAAATACATGACAAGTATGATTAGTATGCATGGCTGAAAGATTAGTCCCATCATCAACATCATTAGTGCAAGAAGAATCCATATCATCATACCTCACTCATGAAAGCATATCGGCTACCCAATCCACCTAAGCATGGCAATGTCTAGAGTAGAACAACTCGTGATCATACCTAGAAGAGGCAAGCAATCATTCTCGACCACCACACCAACACCAATGAAGTACTTTTTATCATTCTTGAGAGCCATGACAACTCCCAAGAGCTCCCTCTTAATCTATGGATAATTGCATTGCTGCTCGTTTAGGACTTTCTCCCCAAACCGAATGGCATACCTATTCCCATTTGCATCGTCCTGGCCAATAGCCCAATACCGGTAGGACTAGTATTAATAGTGAGGAAAATAGGTCTCCCACACTGATAATCTACTTTCCGAAGAGTCGGAGCAACTCTCAACAATCTCTTCAACTTTTGCATAGCTCTAGCATGTCTCATGTGTCCCAAGAAAAACGCTGCCCTTTCCTCAAGAGATGGTAGAGATCATCTACAATATGCACAAAATGAGGAATCCAAATAAGATAAAATACACAAGCTTCAAGAAACCTATGAACCTCTGAAGTAGAAGAGCAAGTTTCTGCAATCTTCTCTATGGCATCAACCTTCATAGGGGAAGGCCTCCTGCCATAATAACCACACATATGTCCAACAATCAAAACCTCTCTGGCACCAAAAATATACTTCAGCCCCAACAAGGTCAAATTCACTTTCTCTAGCTTGCAAAGAATCCTCTCAACATCTCTTATATGTACAGCCACAAAGTACCTACATCAATGATCATCTAAAGTCTGATCCTTCTCTTTCTCCAAACAACCCTTGATAGGCAGATCATCAATGAAAGGCATGGTAAGCTTTGGAATAAAATCCCATAAGACCTTGTTCATTCCATTCATCATATGGGCAATCTAATTAGTAGCTCCCTACGAAAGTGTACACATCTGGACAAGGCCTAAAGGTGTCTTCATTATTGTAGTCAAATCTCTACTCTCAAGGGCAAGCTGGACTGGTCATAGTCAGAATAAATATCGCCAAGTGAATAGACAACACGTCTAGCAAAAGCCTCTACGAACTCATCCACAATAGGTCCTGCAACACCAACATTCCGTATAGTGACTCTGTTCACTGACTGTAAGTCCTGTATGAATCTGAGTGTCCCATTCTTCTTGGGTACTGTGAACCATCTATTAGAATAGGGAGCTGAAGATGGTTTTAGAATCCCCACCATGATCCACTCATTTAAAAGCTCCACCAATTTGGACAAGTGAGCGCTAGGCATAGGAATAAATCGTAGATTCCAAGGGACATGTGGAATGGTAAAAATAACCGTATGTGTCACAATGCTAGAATCAACACATCCTATCTCATGCAGGAAAAAAGTGAAGGTTCTTCCATGTCTGGTCAACATCTCCTCAAAACATTTCACCTTTGGTAGAAGTTAAAAATATTCAATTCCAATCTTCATCTCTTTTAGTCTCGGTTGAAAACCTGTGTTCAATTCCTGCAGGATCTCATAAAGGAGGCTACATAGTTGCTCTCTTAATCATCTCATCACTGTCGAAGGGTAGTGGTCCTACAACTAGTCTGACCTTCTTGTCAACTGTCTTATAGTTTGTTTGTATTCTAGCTTCTTGAAGAGCACCCTGCCACAACACAAAGAGAAGCTCGAACCGGCTAGGTAGAGGTTGCAAAAAGCTTGATGGCCATGAAAACCTGCAAAAAACCTTCTTCTTCTCACCAAGAATCCATGCTCTCCAAACACACAAGAGAGAGGCACACAAGAGATTAGGAAATTCTTCCATCCTCACCCTCTTCCTCTTCCTCACTCTCCATGAGATCTTGCAAAGGAGCATAAGAGAGAAAGAAACAAGAATGAGAAAGATGAGAGTTGTGTCAAAATGGGAGAGAAAGAAATGAAGTGTGAGAGGAGAAGATAAAGGAAGAGAGAGGGTGTAACTACCTCAACCTCCCACCTCCTCAAATCACCCGACAAGCCTCTTCCTTTTCCTTTCTTGGTATTATAAAATTGAATTGCATACATCTTGGCTAAGGTCTAAAAGACCCTTTATTTGTGGAATGAGACAAAAGGTGTTTGACCTTCCTTTTCCTTTCAACATTTTTTTAATGTGAGCCTTTTGGACTACACATTTTACATTGCTTCATATTTGATTTTTTTACAAGACAGTACAAAAGCAAACTGTCAACTTGCAAAGGATGTTTCCGTGTTGAGCACATTTTGGTGCCTTTATTTGCACATATTTTCTAGTCATCATTCCTCCCACACTTAAGTGTGAAGCATCCTCACGAACAAATTTGAAGAAGAACCACGTTCAGCCCTTGAAAAAACGTTCATCTTCATCTTTGTCTTCTTTTCTTCATTTCTTTTCTTCAATCTTCTTTGAATTGTCATTGGATTTGGAAAGGAAAACAATACACAAAATAGAAAGACACAACTAGGTCGTAAAGCCTAGATCACAAACACACCACATAAAAATAACATTCAAAACCCGAAGGATAGAGCTCTTAAACCAACTTGCACACAAAAACAACAATACACTCAACCACGGATTGAAGGACAACCACACCATGAAGCTCATTAAATAAACCCAAAGTAGATATAACCATGATGCACAACCTTGCAAAAGATTAAACATTGGAGTTCTCCCACATGGTTGAAAGGAAAAGAGAAGTAAGTTTCATGATGCAGGAAAAAAAAAGATTGATAAAAATGAAAAGTATAGAAATTCCTATGTGCAATGGAGGATGATCTTGGTGAAAGAAGGGTTGAATTGAGGGTATGGATAATATGCCTATGAATCTATTTGTAGAAAAGATTAAATATTAAGGTTTATTGTATTGATTTTTCAAGGTCTTTTGATTAGCCACATCATGATAAGGGTGAAGAAGAAGACGTCAATTCACTGAAGCCACGTGGAGGATGGATGAGGGGCTTGCGCCATGTTGACAGAATGCAGCATCACCGTTTTGAAGGCCTACACTTCACGCTTGTGGTGAGGCAAGGTACTGACAAGAAGTTAGTCGTCTCTTGATCTCTGGTGGCAGAGATAGAGAGAGACGAACGTCAATCTTCATGCCTTCATGTTGCCTGCTCGTCTATGTATGCCCGTCGACTATAGCTACGATCATCATCATCATCATCATCACATGCAGTAGCGCTGCCACTACGGGCAGCTTTGGATAAGCGGCTGGTTCCTTCTCTCGACGATGAGCTCATGGAGAAGCTTCGCGAGAGGGGCACATGCCCGATGGGCGAAAGGTGGATGTGGATGAGGAAGCCCTAGGAGGGCTAGGACATGGGGTCGATGGAGATGGGCTCGCAAGAGGGAGAGGCTCCAGGAGAAGCGGGTGGCAGATAAGGAAGAAATGGACGACCTTGGCCCTCTCAGTGACAACCCACTTCTCATGGACGACGTATTCATGCATATTTAGATAGGCCACGGGGTCCTTGTGGGGAACCTGTGGGTCAAAATCCGAGGGTGTGTTGCACTTCTGAAGGTGGTTCACCCTGGCAGTAACACTCCCAATTGCAATGCCACATAGGGGGCTTGGAGGATTTGGAATGGTATGCAGAATGAGAAGATTGCATTTTGGAAGAAGTCAATCAGCGTGCACTTCATCATCTTCTTTCCTTTCTTCCTAAACATAAGAGAAATTTTCTGAAACCTTTCATGGCCAACCTCAAAAACCTTGTTTTCTTGCAAGCTCCATAGCCACCTCTTTTCCCGGCAAGTGCACCAAACGAAGAGCACCTTGCCACAACACAAAGAGAAGCTCAAACCGGCTAGATAGAGGTTGCAAAAATCTTGCTGGCCATGAAAACCTGCAAAAAACCTTCTTCTTCTCACCAAGAATCCATGCTCTCCAAACACACAAGAGAGAGGCACACAAGAGATTAGGAAATTCTTCCATCCTCACCCTCTTCCTCTTCCTCACTCTCCATGAGATCTTGCAAAGGAGCACAAGAGAGAAAGAAACAAGAATGAGAAAGATGAGAGTTGTGCCAAAATGGGAGAGAAAGAAATGAAGCGTGAGAGGAGAAGATAAAGGAAGAGAGATGGTGTAACCTCAACCTCCCACCTCCTCAAATCACCCGACAAGCCTCTTCCTTTTCCTTTCTTGATATTATAAAATTGAATTGCATATATCTTGGCTAAGGTCTAAAAGACCCTTTATTTGTGGAATGAGACAAAAGGTGTTTGACCTTCCTTTTCCTTTCAACATTTTTTTAATGTGAGCCTTTTGGACTACACATTTTACATTGCTTCATATTTGATTTTTTTACAAGAGAGTACAAAAGCAAAGTGTCAATTTGCAAAGGACGTTTCCATGTTGAGCACATTTTGGTGCCTTTATTTGCACATATTTCCTAGCTATCACTTCTTTGCTACAACCTGCAAATTTCAGCCCTTGTTGTAAATACCCTGGTAAACATAAATTTTGATGTGTATAAACAACACCCAACTCTTTTGATTAACAAAAATAAACCATATCTTTATTGGACTGCATATGAACAGCCCAACACTGAGGATCATAGCTTACTTCAGCTGTAAATCCTATTTGCTACTATAAATTAGCACCTTGTAAATCTTTTATTGAGGAATTTGAGCAAACATAACTTTTTGCTGAGAATTCTTAGCACCCAAATTTTCTTGTAGCATGAAATCAACAATTTTACAATACATTACCAGAGAATGGACCTATAAGACATATGACAACTCTTGATTTTCAATTTTCAACAATGCTAAAAGATCCTCCCCATAGTATTTGAGCATGATAGCCCATCATAGAGACCATCTACCTATCTTCATCATGTAAAAGACCTACAAGCTTCAATTCTTTTTATTTTCTCTTTAATTAATCCTTGGCAATTCTAGGCATTCTATAATATGGTGAAAACACAAAGTACTTTCAATAGACACACCATAAACTCCTGAGGAAAAACTACCACTGCCAGGAGGCAAGAGCTTTCCCTATCTCATACCACTGTTGTCTCACAAGACAGTGGTACCTAACAAAAATCTGGCTCTCTTGCTGGAAGAGGGGAATCTCTCAAAGAATCCTTATTTCGCTAATGGTTGACACAAACTATCATGAAATGGACAACCCTCTTTCCATCCTTGCTTCCGATCTGCGCATAGGCAAATCCATGGTCCAGAAACTTAGTCTCCATTTGAGACTCAGCAATGAATGGCTGCCCCAAAATAATAGAATATGAACAAGAGTTCTACACAAAGAAATGATAAGTCTCATCCACATCTTCAATAGAAATCTTCAAGTTCAAACAAGCAACATACAAATCTCCTACAGTGTTGTTGGCCACACACATGTGCCAACCATGATCCACATCAACTGGCCATCTATCGGTATCATAAAATCCATCTATGACATTAATCTCAGAGTCGTGATCCAAAAGAGCAATACAAGGGATCTCCACCTCACTAAGCTTGACTACCATCTCCGTAGTCGCACAAGCCTAGTGACTGCAAGAAAAAACGGCTATGAGGCACCAATCTAGGCGCGTCGTTACTCTCCACATTGTAGGGGCTGAAGTAAAGGCTGAAGAGTCTTCTCGAACTGCATACATAAAACTTCATTTGTAGACTCCTCAGTAATCTCCTCATCAAAAACAATCTCCTCAATCTGCAAGCCATAAATAATAGCCTCAACAACTGCTAAAGCCTCTCGATGGATCATATTCTGTGTCGATTCTTCAATAATCTATCGTTTTCTTTTAATGATGTCGATGATAACTTCATGAAATTCTCTTTTGGCAACTCCCAAGACTTCTCCGAGAGTGAATTCAATTTTGCAGTTAAGAATCTGATCCTCAAGCACCTTCTTCAAGTCCAAGTCGTCTCAATGTCGGAAAGTAGCTTGAATCCAGGTTCCTTTTTTGGCTTCAGATCCTTTGTCTTCGAGGCTTTCTGATCTCCCTGTACTTTTAGCTTTTGAACATCAGCCATACTCCGGTCTACTCCTGAAGAAGAAGGCCGAGAAACTAGATCACTCCTCCTAGTCATCCTCTTCGAACCTTCATGCTAATCATCATCTCTTTTTTGCTTCTCTTCTACAAGCGCTTCAAATCCCTAAGGTTTTTCCATATAAGCATAGATAGAAAAGACATCAACTCGATCATCCCATCTAGTCCCTTTTGTGGGGAGCCCATTCACAAAGCTAGAAGGTATTCACTCACCTTCATAGTATCACTCGACAATAGGTTTTCCGTTGAAGCCATAGGATGTTTTGATGTCGATAATGTTCCTATGATAAATTTCCACTTTTTGCCAAGATTTTTTCTATGCTATTCTCAATTTCTATAGCTTTTTCTCATTCAGAAAGCCGATTTTCACCAAAACACCTTTTTGGCTACACGAAGATTGATTAAAACATCACCTTGCAAGCTGCACTCATCAAGTCGTTTTTTGCTTCATACTTTCCATGCTGTTCACAGGAACTAAGTTTCCCTGTGCCAAATGCAAGCTTCTATCCTACACTAGTGTCTCAAAACCTGAGCAACATTGGCTTCAGTTTTGACATCCTTGGGTGGTAGAGTTTCTAAAATTTGAAAGAGGTCCATTACTTCCAGCAACAGCCTCGCTAGATGACCTTTGTGCAAAAGACTACTATACTAATCTTTCAAGTTTGCATGCAGAGTCTTTTGAAAGCAATTTTTTTAGACATTCATAGCCCTGCAATGACAAATCCTCAAATGCATTCCCTACAATTCTAACATGTTAAATCTTCATTGGCAAGCCTCGACTCACAGCATCATTCTGCCACTGTGCAATAACCTCTGTCATAGATCCTTTCAGACCAAGTTCATGGACTATGTCATGAACAAGGATTCAATCATTTTTAGCAGAAGACTCTTCCTTCTCTGTGCCATTACTAAAATGATTAGAAAAAAAATTCTAATAGGAGCCGTTTTATGTGCAGAGCAACATTTTTCTTCATTTCAATCTAAAGCTATCTTTTGTCCTCAGGTTTTTGATAGACTCAATCCAAGATGTTGCTTCAATTTAAGCAACTGCTCTTTATGTCTTGCCTTCATGACTTTGGATTAGACAGAGCTCATATGGTTGTAAGAATCCCGTACAAATTCGGCATTCCCACTTGTCTTGACATTAAATTGCATACACTTAAAACCCTTATCATTTTAGAATTTCTAGATACATGAACAACATAGACACACAAGCAAGCATTCATATGAGCTACCACATGCACAAACATACATGCGGGTTATTTGCGCATGAGTACTAAATTTTCAAATTAACAATTCAAACTAAATGGAAAGTGAAAAGACACACACAACAGAAAACAAATTCCTAATGACCCTGACTAATGAGTTCAAATTCCTAGCAAAAACTCCGCCCTCAGGTTCGCAGTGGTGGACGTGTAGCATCATGACAACATTCCTTGAGTAGATGTGCTAACTAAAACCCAAAAACAAAAAAGAAATGAAAAGAAAAAAAGAAAGTGTACCACCACTAACAACTCTACTTTGATAACTACATTGCCTTGCTTTGTCAAATGAGGCCTTTCCCTTGCAATCATTACAATGCATGATCTCTCTCTCTCTCTCTCTCTCTCTCTCTCTCTCTCTCTCTCTCTCTCTCTCTCTCTCTCTCTCTCTCTCTCTCTCTCTCTCTCTCTCTCTCTCTCTCTCTCTCTCTCTCTCTCTCTCTCTCAAATAAATTACATGGACAAAGAATATTAGTTGTTTCCCACATGACTCATTTACGTGGGAACATTGAATCTACGAATAGTATATCACTCCTCTTCGCAATTACACTATGGTCAAAGCCATTGTGAGGAATCTAGCACCATATCACTCATTTTAGAGTGGGGAAGGCTTCTCCTTGCTACCAAAATGCCATGTGTGCATCATGGTTTAGTGCAAAGCTTGGCACCAATTGTACTTGGACCATGTCTTTATGCAATAAGTACTTGCACCACAACCTATGATCACAATAGATTCCCCCAATTCATCTTGAATCGCCAATCCACATTGACTAGTATTTTTGTATAATAAATGCATCGGCAATATTCTCCTATGGAAATGTATTGTTTATGAAATTATGTGAATTAATATGGTCCTTACCTTCTCTTCGTATAGTGTCATTACTTCATTTTAGTTTATTAAATTTACATTTATTTGATGGTTCCTTCCACATTTAATATTGTTTCATTAGCTTTTTGAAAAAAATATTTATTTGAAAGTTCTCTTAGTATGTATACTTTTTATGACAATATCCAATGTCTTCTATGTCAAAAAGAGGGGGCATTGCAAATGACTAAGTCCTAGTGCAAAATCTAGTGTGAAGCCATAGGGAGCTCACACACGCTCAATCTCCAAGACCCAAGGACCGCTTATTCCTTCAAAAGTTTCAAGCTAGCACTAATTGCTACCTCTCACATAGTTGATGTGCTATCCCTCCCTATGAGTGTAGTGAGCTTACCTTGATGCCTGTTTGAGTTGCTTCCTTTCTTAAGCAATCTGATAGCTCCATGATTCGTGATGCAAGGTCAAGCATCCTCGAGCCTCTTCCTCCAACCTCCATCCTCCATAGCCACATGCGAGATGAGAGAAGAGAAGAGAAGAAGAAGAGAGGAGATGGTGGAGGGCTTCACTTCCAAGATCTCTCACCCTCACACACCTACTCCCTCACTCACTCACACTCCCTCCCTCAAGCACTCACAAGCAAGCAAGCAAGAGAAGAGAAGGAGAGAAGAAGAAGAGTCCACTTTGCCACACACCAAAGAATGAGCTCTTCATTCACTTTTCAACTTTATATACAAAACCCTAAATCCCTTTTGGGTGGTCATCCTTTATTTTATATGGCCCCGACCCTCTTTCCCATAATCCTCCTCCCTATCTTCCTAGCTTCCTTTCCACCATCCATCTACCTTTACAATCTGCATAGGAGGGAGCCTCGCACTTTTTTACAAAAAGTTTTAGGGGTGCCTTGCGTTTAAGAATGCATTTCAGCCTTTGACTTAACTTGCACTTTTTCACTTTTTTTGCTTACTTTTTGTGCTGAGATTAACATTACCCCCCTTCTAGTTTAGTGCTAGTCCCATGGCATTGATGTGGAGTGGTTGGGAGGAGGGATGGGTGTAGCCAAATGGCTTTTTTGAGTTTGTATATAAGCCCTTGTAGGGGATGGTGTTGGAGGGATTGGTCATGAAATTGAGGATATAATTGGTGCAGGTATTCCCTGCCCCGTTGAGAGGGAGTGGATTTGGATGCATTCTTTCCCTCGCCCTTCTAGGCGTAGCTTTTTCGAAATCACTTCAAGCTACTTGATCCTTTTGCTTATGTCTGTTTAGATTTTACCACTCGCACAGGAGGAAACTTGGCACTCTTATAAAATGAATTACATTGCGCCTTGCACTTTCCTTGTGAGAACCCCTGGAAGTTCTCCCTTATCCTTGAGAGAGCCTTGCTAGATTATCCGATGCTTTTTCACATTCTCTCCAAGCACCTTGCTAGAATATTTGGTGCTCACCATTGTTTCTTCGAAGCTTGCCTTTTCTTCCACAATTTTTTCTTGAGCATAATGAGCTTCTTCATTCACTTTTTGATGGGGGCTTCCTTGGTTCTCCTGTGCTTCATGTGGGCTGCATGGTGATATCTTGTGGAACATTGCCCCCTCCTAGATAATTGCAAGTTTCATGACAATGGTAGTTTTGAGTTGATGAATATTTGGTGATTTAAAAGGGCAGTTGTATGAGTCGATGATGATGGGGTCTTGGGGGAATTGGCCGTAGGAAGAAGCTGTTGAACCTGTTAAGGTGTTGGAGGTCAGGGGAGCACATTGCATGGATGATGGGGCCTCTAATGTTGGGGTTTAGAGCCTTGTTTGTACTTGAAAAGAAAAGAAGGTGCACTATGTGGGGGTGTGTATACTCTACCGTGTGGTACATTGTGGCAAGCTTGGGTGTTTTCCCCCAGTTTGAGGGCCTAGTTTGTGCATAAGGGAGTTGAGGTGAGTGTAGCTTAGGGTGACAGGTCTAACCACAGGAGTGTCGCCTCCCTAGGTATGTCATGCCCTTGAGGTACCCTAAGCGTGTGTAGTGGGGGATCCATATGAGCCTTGGGGGTTAGGGACAAAGCCAGTCGACCGAGGCCACTGGGTGTGCCTAACTTGAGAACCCCTAGGTGTAGTGACTGTAGTCTATGTGCAGCTTGCTGTGTCTTCGTATGATTTCTCTTTGCATTTCCATTCTCTTTGTTTTCCTTTTTGTTTTGCACTTTCTTGGCTTTTGTCCTTTTTTCTTCTTCTTTTTTGACATTGACTCTTGGGGGGTAGTACAAAATAGAGGATCTATTCCTCAAGCTCTTGAGTGTGAGATGGGGAGGTAGGGGGCTTTAATGATTTACTAAGGAAGTGCCTACTTAACATGTACCCTTTTTGGCCTATCCTAACATGGAGAGGAGTGGTGTACAAAAATGGATGGCTACAGTTGGTAAAATGGATGTCATTCATGTCCTCAAGGAGGGCCATGCAAAATGACGGAAGATAAAGTAGTGTGCACCATCAGCCGAGTCACGGCGCATCCATCTATTCCTGCATTAATGTTAGAAAAGAGCAGTGGGAGATGGTACTTTGCTAGTGTAGGGGTTGAGGGTCCTAAGTAATTTAATATAGTTACATGTTGTTACAAAGGTAGGGTTTGGGTAGGAGGAGAATTCCATCAAGAAATGAGCCATGGAGTCCCATAGGTCTTGTTCTGAGAAGGCGAGTACTTCCTGTGGTTTTGTAGCATTGATTTTGTAAATCTTCGGTGTCGATAAATATGTCATATCCTATGGTTGTAAGTAAAGTGTCTTTAAGTTTGGGGTATCTATCTTTTGAGGATACCATTTTAGTGTGTGTGGACTGTTGGAGAAATAGAGAAGAATAATGAAGGGGAGGAGAGCATGTGGCTCCAGACCTCTACTTCTCCATCCTAGTCTCCCTCTACTTGTAGTTTATCAGTTTGGTATCAAAGCAAGGAGATTGTATAGTTTGTAGTAATAGCAATGCTCAGGCCTCCTACCCATCAGAATCCTCAAAGAATTTCTGATATCTTTTGAGAACCCAATATACTGGACCTTTTTTTGTTTTTGTCAAGCACAACAAACATAGTAGCTTGTGTTTTTGGCTCCAGAGGGGGGATAATTTTACCATCAATGTTGATAAAATTGTGCAAAGGGAGACTGATCAAGGAAGGCGAGGACGAATTTGCAAAAGCCATCACATTGACAGATCTGATGGAGATTGTATGTGCTGAGATGGCGCTTGCGGCAGATGTGATGTTGGTGATGGGGCTTCCCCATTGCCTCCAGCATCATCTGCAGGTGGAGAGGGCGACGGCTCCAAACCTTCTTGACTTGTAACTGAACTGCTCAAAGTCAATAAAGTGGCAATGGCGACAAGAAGGGCGAGCAAAGGCTAGACAGGAAGGGCGAGCAGAGGCTGGACAGGAAGGGCGAGCAGAGGCTGGATAGGAAGGAGACGAGAGGGAGCCATGGCTTGAGCTCAGACAGGGGGACTGTCACAGAGAGAGAGAGAGGGGGGTGTTATTTTCTGCACACACAAGAATGGGTTACAGCAATCGTCAAAGAGATGAAGGTACAATTTCAATTTGTTTTCTACTCCCTAATCACGATCTACGTTAGGCTCTCAGAAAGTGTGCAGCAGGGCTCCTGTACGATAATCAGAGATTAAGTTCACATTTTCACAAGCTACATTTTCTTAGACTGTTGTACGAGACTAGTCGATTGACTGTCCTGCTTCCTGGAATCTCATTCTGATGAGTGTTTGAGATGGATGCTTCTGCTGGTACTAAAGAATACAGATATGCCAGAGGATGCAAGCGCAGGATCTACGAGATTACAAAAATAGAGTTGAGGATGCTAAAGCTTGCAGGGGTGCAATGTATACCTGGGACACATTTATCCGTTGATTGTGACCCATGCAGAAGGATTGAATAAATACCTCATCGACCATTTACCCATACTGAAGCAGACATACAAGAGTTATCCATTGCTATCAAACAGGCACCAAGAGACTGTGGGAACATGTGTGTTATGATTTAAGATATGATTAAGCTATGGTGTAAGGTCCTATGCAACTTACGGAAGACTATTTGAAAGCTGGTTTTTTGCTCAGAAAATTCTGGGAAATCTTCTGCGACTTCATCTTGACAAGTACTTTCAACTTGGCACAAAAAATTGCATAAAAATTGCAAGAAAAGTGGTCAACTTTAGACCCATGTTTTGATGCATTTTGGGTCATACAGACATCATGTGGGATCCGATTTGGATATTTCTTGTTGGGAACTGAATGTATGACATGTTGGCATCATGGATGGATGTATACGATAGTTTTTGGACACATGTATGACAATCATATTGCTGAAAACCATTTCTGGATAGGTTGTATTCTTGTTTCTCTTCTGAATTTGCAGCAGTTATAATGTCTGGCACGGCATAGATCACTCAAATCGTGGGAGACAAATTGACCAAAGATAACTATAGTGTTTGGTCTTACAGGATGGAGAATTTTTTGATGGGTAGAGGTCTATGGGACCTCATAATAGGTGATGATGAATGTCTAGAAGTTCCCGAACATCCAACCAAAGAGCAAAAGAAAGCGTATAAGGATTGGACTCAGAAGAACAGGAAGGTTTTGCATTGGATCTTCATATGTATTTCAGAAACATTGATTCCTCATATCAAAAAGGCAAGTACTTGTAAGGAGGCATGGGAAATCATAGAAAAATGTATGGAACATGTACAAAGGCTCGTAAGATACAACTTAAGCAGAGATTACATGGTGCATGGAGAGGCAATCGCAGTATCAGTGACTATGTGGTAGAAATTAAGCAAATTTCAGAAGACCTTGCATCCATTAATTCACTTGTTGATGATGATGATTTAGTGTCAGTGACACTAAATGGGCTTGGACCAGCTTTCAAATCTTTGGATACCTCTATTTCCGTTAGGGGAGGCTCTATGCCTAACTTTGAGGAGCTTATTGGATTTCCTTACAGAAGAAATCAAGTTGGGATTGAATGCATCTAGTAGTGGCAAAAATGCAGGTGGAGATAGTGTTTTCTATCACCAGAGAGGTCGTGGCAGCTCATCTAGAGCTAGAGGCTCTTCACTTGGTCGTAGTAATTATGGTTTTGCTCGTGGAAGAGGCAACCTTGGTCTTGGTGATTTCATGCATAGAGGCAGGGGGAGATCTTTCCCTAGAGGTAGAGGATGGTCTAGTCCTTCTTCACAAAGAGATGGCACTTGTCATTATTGTGGGCAGTTTGGTCACTTTGAGAGGGATTGTTATCAGAAACATAATGCCATGTCTAGGGGTTGTGGAAGGACCCAATATGGCCACTATGCAAGCACTTATGGTGGTACAGGTTATGGACCTAGAGGTGGATCGCCTAGAGGTCACCTATTTGCTATGGAGCATGTGCTTGGGAGCATGACTCATCCTCTTCGTGAGAATGACTGGTTTTTGGATTCAGGAGCTACAAACCACATGACTCATCATGCTAAATGGTTTGATAGCAAGGAGCAATGCAGAATGATGAATATTTTGCCAGTAGTGATGATACTTTACACAAAATTACTCATATTGGTAGTGTGGCACTTGTTACTAAAGATGGGATTGAGAACAAGCTTGGTGATGTACTTTATGTGCCCACAATAACTATGAACCTAGCATCGGTTAGATCAAGGATTGCAAGTGAGATTCAATAAGTTTGGATGTTTCATTGAAGAGTTCCATAATGGGAGAACTGGCAGGGTGATTGCTCATGGTAGAAAGAAAGGGAGATTGTTTGCTTTGGATGCAGGTACTCCAGTGATTCAAAACTCTATGTTGAGAGAGGAAATGGGCAAGATAAGGATGTGGAATTATGGCATAGATGGATTGGTCATGTTAATTTGCAAAGATTGAAGCAAATGCAATCAAAATAGATAGTGTGTGGTCTACCGCATTTAGGATATGTGAATTTTGATCATGTATGTGAGGCTTGTCAATTTGGCAAGTAGTCCAGATTGCCATTTCCAAAGAGGGGGAGAATAAGCAGCTATCCTTTAGAAATAATACACTCAGATATTTGGGGCCGATGTCAGAATGTTTCCATGAAAGGAAAATGTAGATTCTATATCACTTTCATTGATGATTTTAGCAGGATGACTTGGGTGTACTTTATGCAACATAAAAGTGAAGCATTTGAAAAGTTCTTGGAATTTAAATCTATGGTGGCTGAAAAGCAGTTTGGATGATACATAAAATGTTTGAGGTTAGATAATGGTGGAGAGTACATGTCATATGAGTTTTGTGACTTCTTGATAGATCATGGTATCAAAAGGCAATTGACATGCAGGTATACACCTCAGCAAAATGGTGTGGCTGAAAGGAAGAATCGGATTATTGCAAAGGTTGCAAGGGCACTGATGAACCAAATGAACATGCCATTGTCATATTGGGCAGAAGCAGTGCATATTGCAGCTCACATTATGAATAGAACACCTACAACCTTGATTCATAATATGTCACCATATGAGAGAAGTATGGCATGACACCCACTGTTGCATACCTTAGAGTCTTTGGATGTGTTTGTTATGTTCATGTTCCGGATGATTTGAGAAAGAAGATGGAACCTAAGGCTGTAAAATGCATTTTCCTTGGTTATCCTGATGAGAAGAAGGGATACAAATGCTATGATCCAGTGTGAGCAAAGAAGTATACATAAGCAGGGATGTCGGATTCAGTGAATATGAATCATGGTACAAGCCCAAAATTGCAATGGATGTTGATTCCTATAAAAGCAATGATGACGATGGCTATGGAAGGAAAATTTCAGCAAACAACAAGGTTGAAAATTAGCATATGTGGAAGATGCTTCACGACCTCAAGAGAATGTGGAAAGCAGTGGTAGCTACAGTCCATGGAGTGGTAGATTGAGAAATGCACAAAGGAGTGCAGAAGTTGCAAAAGGTAAGAGACCAATGGCTGAAAGTTCAGAAGATGAATCTATAGATGACGAATATGGCATTCTGCATGTTAAAACACCAGGCACTAGAAGTGCAGGAAAGTATGTGCCACCACATGCTAGATCAAATGAGACACATGGTAGTGCACCTCAATTGAGAAGGTCAGAAAGGGTAAGGTATCCAGTTGATAGATTGACTTATAATGGGTTCATGAAGATGCATTATGCATACATGGTTTCTTATGTACAACATGTGGAGCCTACTTGCTTTGAAGAAGCAGTGGAGAGCAAAGAGTGGAGACAAGCAATGGATGAAGAGATGGATGTACTAAGGAAAAACAAGACTTAGGATTTGGTGAAACTACCTTATGGCAAGAAGTCCATTGGATGTAAATGGGTTTATAAGGTCAAATGTAAGTCGGATGGTTCTCTTGAAAGGTATAAAGCAAGGCTAGTTGCAAAAGGATATGCACAAACTTATGGTTTGGACTATGAAGAAACATTCAGTCCAGTAGTTAAAATGACGATAGTTAGATTTGTAATTGCTTTGGCTTCTATCTATGGTTGGAGGCTTTATCAAATGGATGCGAAAAATGCATTTTTGAATGGCAACTTAGAAGAGGAAGTGTACATGGATCAACCAGAGGGCTAAGTGGATTCAAAATACCCACATTATGTATGCAGGTTGAAGAAGGCTTTATATGGACTGAAGCAAGCACCAAGAGCATGGTGTGATAGAATCAGCAAATTCTTATGCAGTATGTGATTTTAGCAGAGCAAAGCTGATTATTCACTTTATGTGAGGCATACAGAAGATGGTATGGTTGTTGTGGTCATCTATGTTGATGATCTCATTATTACAGGTACACTTGAGAAGGAGATTACTGAAGTCAAGCATGGGTTACATAAAATATTTGATATAAAGGACCTTGGTTTGTTGAGATACTTCTTGGGTATTGAGGTTATTGACACACCTCATGGTATATGGCTGATACAAAGGCAATATGCGTTGGAGATGTTGGAAAAATATGGCATGACAGGATGCAAACCGGTTGATACACCATTGGATCAAAATGCTAAGTTGATGGATGATGGATCTTATGTTGAGGATGTTACTATGTTCAGAAAGATGGTTGGTACTCTTATCTACTTGACCATTACAAGACTAGACTCGAGTTACGTTGTTGGATTGATAAGTCAGTTTATGCAGAAACCATGCAAATCACATTTGGATGTAGTGAGAAGAGTTCTTAGATATGTGAAGAAGACAATTGGATTTGGGCTGTTTTATGAAAAAGGAATCAAGCCTACATTATTTGGATACTCAAATGCAAACTGGGCAAGTAGCTCTATGGATAGAAGATCTACTAGTGGCTATGCATTCTCATTTGGATTAGGCATGGTAAGTTGGATCAGTAAGAAGCAACCTACAGTTTCTTTATCAAGCATTGAAGCAGAGTATAGAGGCATTGCATTGGCAGCATGTGAGCAGACATGGCTGAGATTGATCTTATATGACATGGGCATAGAGATTGATGGTGGAGTCATTATGTATTGTGACAATGTTAGTAGCATTATATTGGCAAAGAACCCAGTCTACCATGCAATAACAAAACACATAGAAGTGCATTGAAGCAGAGTATAGAGGCATTGCATTGGCAGCATGTGAGCAGACATGGCTGAGATTGAACTTATATGACATGGGCATAGAGATTGATGGTGGAGTCATTATGTATTGTGACAATGTTAGTAGCATTATGTTGGCAAAGAACCTAGTCTACCATGCAAGAACAAAACAAATAGAAGTGCACTATCATTTCATTAGAGAAAAAGTCATTGATGGAGAGATTGACTTGGTCCATGTAAAAACAAATGACCAAGTTGCTAATATCTTTACCAAAGCATTAGATAAAGATAAGTTTGAGTACTTCAGGAGTGCACTTGGAGTCTTATGTGTGCAAGCTCATTCTGAGCTTGAGGGGAAGTGTTGATAAATATGTCATATCCTATGGTTGTATGTAAAGTGTCTTTAAGTTTGGGGTATCTATCTTTTGAGGATACCATTTTAGTGTGTGTGGACTCTTGGAGAAATAGAGAAGAATACTGAAGGGGAGGAGAGCATGTGGCTCCAGACCTCTACTTCTCCATCCTAGTCTCCCTCTACTTGTATTTTATCATTTGGGAATTCATATCAACCATGGATGTTAGGGTCAAAATCTACTCCTACCCTTCAAGGATATGGTAGATCATTTCGTTCGAAGAGCAAGGAGCTGGAATATAACATCCATGCATCCACATTGCTGTTCTAGACTCTTCTCCTCCAGTTAGGTCGGGATTCGTAGCCTTTCACCATGTACAGTACCTCCTCAACCTTGTTTTCCCAGTAATCTAGGGATTCCATCCTCCAAGCCATTGGATTCTTCTCTCTTTCAACAAGCCATCGGTCACCAAGCCTTCTTCCTATGGCGATTAATTCCATTACCACTTTGGTGGATAATACTTTACCGTTGGGTATCAGAAGGTGAAATCAAAGGACTGGTGGCGATTTTCATACTGCTCCCAAACTGATAGCTCCATGTTCCAATTCATGGGTGAGCAGTCCCTTTTTGGTGGGATGAGAGGATCTGGAACTACAGGTGGTTGCGCTTTTTCTGATTACCATTGATGTTTCTTGTGAACAAGCATAGAAACAACGCCTCATCACTTCATATGATAAGCGCACAGCTTATGCCCACAATCAAGAGATATGAGACTTGAATAGGTTACTGACAGCAACTCCCCTTTCTTGGGGAAATGATACGCTCTTCGCCTTCAATGGGAGCTCGAAGGATGTCAGATCATGACAAATGCCGAGCAATGACATGCCATCAAAGCATCGGTGTATGACTCACATTGCTAGTCACATAGACTCCGATGACTTCTTGCTCAATGTCCTTACTTACATCACCCAGGTAGGCATTCGACCCTTTAACATGGACTGATACACTTATATTGAATATAATCCAAACTTCTATGGTTAGCTCATGAAAAAGTAAAACACTAGACCCATGCGCTAAATGCCCTCTACTCTCTAACCTTCAATCCTAGGAAGGATTCTTCTCAATTCCAAGGGGAAGAGGGTCAGGGGGTAAGGTGAATCAAAATCAAATCAAACACATAAGGAAATAAGAAAAGGAAAAACATGCCTTAAAATCCTCAATCCACACCTAAAAACAGAAAAGGAAGGAAAACATTAACTGCAATTGAGAAAAATGTCACAAAATCTTGAAATAAAGCTTAAAGGGAAAGTCTATTTCTGTACTAAAAACATTTCAATTCAGCAAGCATGAAGTCTTTTCTTCCAGCAAGTAACTTTTTTGGAAAAGCACTAATGATAAACCATGGTTCATAATAGGAGCTAAAGATGTCACAGCAAGACCGAGCCCATCGCCTTCCCTTCAAGAAGAGGAAAGAGCAAAGTATGGCCTTTCTCTTGAAAATCGGGCCTACAACTAGCTCAAATTCAAGAGCATTCACAACATCGAAGAGGTGGTGGCCAATGAGGCTGTCAGGAGGGTTGTAGAACAATGAACCTCACCAAGTACATTGAAAAGTTTGAACAAGTGCCAAACCACACTAAGTGTGTGGAATTCTAAAGGACATATGACCCTGACAAGGAGTATGGGACAGTAACTGTGGGGAATAGAGAAGGAACCAAGCAAGTGTAGATCATCCTGCTCAGTAAGGCCTTGGTAGAGAAGGCATTGGGATTGGAACCAAAGGTGGAAAAGAGGCAGAAGAGAGATGTTTATGCCATGCTAAAGATGAAAAAGGAGGATGTCTTGAAAAATGATGGCATAAGCATCCAAGACATCCCTGACTCAAAGGTTAGATTGCAAGCTAAGGTGATCCACTCCCTCTTCTACAGCCAAAGGTACAACTCACTTATGCACATGATCAACATGCCCATGCTAGAGAGAATCACGGCCCACTCATTGGATGAGGTGGATTGGAATGGCTATGTATGGAAATCCATTGATCAATCCACTAAAGCACTAGCCCTTTGAAGCAAACTTGTGGGTGGAGAGTCCTCAGCATCGAAAGAAGCCGAGAGAAAGAAGCCTTCAGCCAAAGCCTCGTTCATTGGGTATGAAGGAATCTTAAACACTCTTATCCATGAAGCAATAAAGGAGGCACAAGATGGAGAGAAGGAAGGAGATGAAATGCCCGATAGGTCACCTCCTCATCATGACAGAGAAAAATCGAGTGAGAGGACAATTAGTGATGAGGAGGAAGCCCTAGAAGGCTAGCCCAAGAAAAGAAAACCAAAATGCCCAAGATTTCTCTATCGACAGCTTTGCGGACTTAGAAGGAGTCACGCAGCCCTTGCTGAAAGTTGTAACTATGCAGATGCTGCCCATGGCTAGGTGGATACGATGTGACTCGTAGTCGACATTGCAAGGAGCTTGCTTTTTAAAGCTTCATCCTAACAGCGACTCTGTGTCTACACCTTTAGTGTTGGACAACACAAAGAAGATCATCGGCATGCTTTCAGACTCGATAGAAATTGCAGGTTTGCACTTTTCCAAGAGTGCGTATGATTGGCCCCCATATGGGTTGAGTTTAGCATTAGTGGGCTATAACAGTGGTTTGCCAATTTGGGCCAATGATCATGAGTTAAGACATTAAAGTCAGCTCCCTCATTGATCAATGCATTGAAGGTGCATGTGTGGTTAGCAGTGACCGTAATACTTAGGTAAGTTGGTTCGACAACTTTCTCATCCTTAGCATCTATCTCAGTGATAGTGACTACTCATATATTGATTGGGGACTCTAGCATTGGAGTCTCATACAATGGATGCATGGGAGGGTAGTACTTCTTTATGCGACTAACATTGAAAAAGCCTATGCCCTCACCTTTTAGGGTTTCAAGATCTATGTTGCCAGTTTGGTTGATGGCCCAAACTTTGAAAGGTCCTAATGCCCTAAACTTCATTTTCTACTTATGTCCCTTGACTGAGTATAGTATTACTAAGTTGCCTTGTTCAAAATCTTGTTGTTTGACATGCTTGTCAAACTAGTTTTTGTGTCTTGCATTCTTACATATTAGCACATGGGTGGCTAGAAGCCAAGTTTTTGAGATAAGCATTCGAGCTCAACAAGGCACTCCGTGCATGCCTCCTTCCCATCCTATCCCTCTTGAAGGTCTATCCTTAAGCTAGGGATGAAGAACTCTAATGGAAAAATTGCCTCAATTTTGTAGGTCAACCTAAAGGGAGTCTGACATCCATAGCCATTTTATAAGCCATGCTGTAGACCCACAAGGCCGCCATCAACTTGTTATCCCAGTTATTGAACGAAGCATTGACTACCTTGGTCAAGACGTTCACCAAGATTTTATTTGTGAATTCAGCTTGGCCATTTGCCTGAGGGTAATAAGGCAAAGACTTTCGATGGATGATTAGGAAGGTGGATAGGAGATGAGCTATCACTTCATTGATGAAGTGTGTGCCTTGGTAAGTTCAATGGGGCAGCCAAATCGTGAGATCACTTGCTCCTATAAGAACTTGGAAGTAGTCCTAGTGTCATCTTTTCTCGTAGCACGTACTTATGTCCATCTCATTAGATAATCAGTGGTGGCGACAATTATGTACTTAGCTTGTGAATATTGCGCTGCGAGACTAATGGGTCCGATGAAGTCAATCCCCCATTTCTCAAAGGGTTGTTATGCAATGATTGGAGTTAGCTCCATGTGATCCTTATGAATAGGGGCCTTAGTCTGTTGGCACTCATCACAATGCTTTACGAATCGTGCTACATCTTAGAAAAGAGTGGGCCACCACAATTGGGACTGTAGCACCTTGCAGGCTAGCATGCCTCCACTGAAGTGTCCTCCTACGATCTTGTCGTATGCCTCTGTGAGTACATCATGCATTTCATGCTCACACATGCATTTGCGCAGCAATCCGTCTTGCCCCAATCTATAGAGTTGGCCTACTATCAACTGATAGGGTTGGATCTTCATGATGAGTTGCCTAAGTCGAGCCTTTTCTATTGGTTGTTTAGGTAGTCCATACTCAAGTACTTGGACTATGTCATCTGCCCAATACAGCATCATGTCGGCTCTAAAAATATATATTTCGTTGGATAAGCTGAATAGATGTGCATCTGGTAGTTTGCCTATAATGCCTTGTTTGGCAGCTTCTCTTGTGGGGATTCAAGACATATGGTCAGCCATGTAGTGTTGCTTCCCTTTATGTACCACCATGGAGAAGTCAAATTCTAGAATCAGAAGGAGCCATTGAGCAATTCATCCTATAGCACAAGGTTTAAAAAGATATAACAAGGCTTGATGGTCAACAAAGAAGGTAAAAGGTGTAGCCAAAAGATAATACCGAAATTTCTTTACAGCAAACACCATGGCCAAACCCTCTCTCTTCGTTGTTGAGTATTTCATTTCGATGTCAGTGAGTTTTCTGCTAGCAAAGCTCACTAGGTAATCCAAGTTGTGTTCACCAGGCTGGCACAACACACCTCCTACGGCGAATTTCAAAGCGTCAATGTGCACATGGAATGTGAGTGTCCAATCTGGGGATCGTAGAATTAGTGTAGTGGTCAGAGGCTTTTTCCATTTCTCATATGCATGTTGGAATTCCTTAGTCCATTCAAATATGATAAACAGCTTGTAAAGAGGTCTAGCAATCAATGCATAGTTCAACACAAACGATTGATAATACCCAGTATGGCCTAAGAAGCACTGAATGCCCTTGTAATCACCTGGGGGTGAAAGATCGACAATGACTATAACCTTCGAGAAGTCCATGCCAATGCCATTCTTTGACACTATGTGCCCTAGGATCCATCCATGCTTTACCCAAAACCGGCACTTCAAGGGGTTCAATGAGAGACGATATAGTCGACACTGTTCAAAGACCACTCGGAGTTTGAGCAATCAATGGAGTTACACACGAACCGTCGATAATACCCAGTATGGCCTAAGAAGCACTGAACGCCCTTGTAATCAGTTGGGGGTGGAAGATTGACAATGACTTTGACCTTCAAGAAGTTTGTGGCAATGCCATTCTTCGACACTATGTGCCCTAGGATGCATCCATGCTTTACCCAAAGCTGGCACTTCAAGGGGTTCAACAAGAGATGATATAGTTGACATTGTTCAAAGACCGCTCGAAGTTTTTCTAAGTGTTTTCTCTAAGTAGAGTGAACATATAAGTCATCCATGAAGATTTCTAACTACTTATTAAGTATATCTTTGAATATAGTGCACATAAGTTGTTGAAAGTTAGTTGGCACATTTGTCAACCCGAAGGGCATGACTGTGTAGGCAAAGACGCCCCACTTAGTGCCAAATGCAGTCTTATGCCTATCATTAGGATGCACTTGCACCTGATTGTATCCAGAGAAGTCATCCAAAAAATTGTAGGCCCCTTTGATAGCCACTCACTTAAGCATGTGCTCGGTGTACGACAATGGATAGTTATCTCTTTTTATAGCCTCATTTACCTTCTTGTAATTGACGCACACTCTAATCTTTCCATTCTTCTTCAATACAATGACTATGGGCAAAACCCAGTCCACGTGCTCAATTTTGTAGATGAATCCTGCTCTCATTAGCTTGTCAATTTCTTCCTCGATGGCATGGGCGTGCTTTGGATTCATGGGATATGGTCGCTGCTTGACTAGCATTGCGTCAGGTGTCATGGGTATGTTGTGAGTCGCTACACTCAAGTCTACCCCATTGAGCTCTTCTAGGGACCAAGTCAGGATGTCAATATACTCTCGTAAGAGAGCACTGAAACTTTCTCCCTCTTCCTCAGTAAGTCGTTGGCTATAAAGACAGGTCGGGTTGTCTTCCCCATCCTTGGCTAAATTGATCTCCTTGACCTTAGTTGGTCCTTCGATTGGTTCGCTTGATTGCCCCCGTTGTTTGGCTCCCAGCAAGATCACTACCCTATCTTTTTTTTTAAAAAAAATTGTGAATCACTTTGGTAGATCTTGTATTTTTCATTGCTCTTCCATCTATGTATCCTTAGGCATCTTCTATCATTCCTCCCTTAACCATTAGTGCCTTAGGTGGACGGGTAGGTTCCCTTGGTGCATCTAGTTTTGGAAGGTTGAGGCACCTTAGGATCACTATCTGAGCTGACTTCTGACTCAGAATCAAACTCTCTGTCTTCACTAGAAGCGGAAGTCTCTCTTGGTGGTCGCAACACAAAAGGTGAGTCCATTCTCAGTAGTGGTGGGGCACTTGGTTGGGCTAGACCTACTTGCTCATAGTCAATTGTGCCTAAGTGCTCCAACCAGGTTTGATCTCAATCCATGTGCATGACTTCTCTCTCTATCCTAAAGGTGTTTTGCTTGCGTGGTCGGGAGTCAGCTTGTATTTCTTTTATTATCGTCCCTCATTGTTGTATTCTATAGTGTCTACTTCCCTTTTGATCTCATCATTGAAGGAACAACAGTCTTCATATTCGTCGTCGGAGCTATCTTCATCCGACTGCTCATCATCTCCCAATTCTTGATACCTCTCTTCTTGTTGGTCGGGGACAAAGGCTCAATTTTACATTAAGTTTAAATCATGCACCTTGGATCATTGCCACTTAGGCTCATCCAAGAGATCTTGGAGTGGCTTGAGATTCATTGTTGGATTGTCAGCCAACACGTCAGTTAGATATCCTAGGATCTCAAGGAGCTCTCATCTATTATTTTGGACTCGGAATGTGACAAGGTCAAATCTTCCAAGTAGACTTCTAGCCATCATGCAAAGTGGTACTGAAGTTCGTACTCCTCATTGTTTGAGAACGGCAGGTCAATGGTAGCAAAAACATGCATCCAATCTCGTTCTTCCTTCGGACACGGGACATACTTGGTTAAGGGCCCATAGGATTTCCTAATTTGATCATCACCCTTTAGCATGGTGGAGATGGTGCCTAGATCAACTGACATAGTCTTCCAAGTGTCCATATCTACCCTTACAATCCCCATTTGATTGCCTAGGAAGATGAGACTATTACCCTAGTTTTCTATGACTCTTGCATTGTGCATTCAGGGTTAGCCTAGCAAGATGTCGTAGTCCACTCCCTTCATGACTATAAAGTCAACAGAGAACTGGACTCCTGTGCTCTTCACTGGCCAATTATTTAACACATCGAATGGTTTCACGTTCATTTCTTTAGCTAGTGTGGCATTGAACCTAGAAATCTCAACTGACGAGTTACCCCACGTTTGGAGTACCGCATGGCTTAGCACACTAACATCCCCTCTTGTGTCTACTATGATTCCCTTTCTCATGACATCTCCAAGAGCTAATACAGAGTAGGACTGTATGCATCTTTGTGCATTCCCAGAAAGCATTGATGTGCAAGGACTCAGGCATAGAGTGCAGCATCAGGCTGCATCATGCTCATGCAAGTCTGCATCAGCTTGCTCATTTGATTCTTCGACCCATTGTTTCAGCTCTTGCCATAGCATTGGATATTGCCTAAACAGGTCTCCTAGACTTAGAGTCATAGGGGTGGTCACTAATGTATTAAGCAGGTAGCTAGCTACTTACCTCTCTCCTAACTTTGCAGTTCTTGGCCAATGGCCTTGACTTGCTGGCTCATAGCATTTAGACTTGTCTAAGCGGCACTATTTGTGGTGCAGTCACATCCCTCGATTTTGGTCATGGGGGTGAGACTAGAGTGCTTATGCTTGAGAGATCATCAACCTCGTCTTCTAGTATGGGCCCAACATCTTTTTGGTGCTCTTGGGATTCCTTCACCTACTTTTTCACTTTTCCAATTTCTTCAAGTTGGCACTTCGAGTTGGGTTACTCTCCAAGCTTAGCACTTCCCTTTTCAACCATCTTTGGAGTTGACATTTCTACCTCTGCATCAGTGACTTTCTTTCCAACAAGTAGTGTTGTGGCACTTTCAGTTTTGAGCGTGACCTTAGCGTATGGTCTCTTCTTCCTCCATCTTTGACTCTTCTTTTTGATTGAGGTTGTGTGGAGATTGCTAGGCCCTAACAATGAAATGCCGGCTTGCTTTGTATGTGTGCGGATCATGACATGCAATGGGATAGGTGTGGCCTCCCCATCGAGTGTCTCGATGGGGAAACAACCACAATGGAACCGATGGCTCATTTTCCAAACTAGAGGATGGCTTTTGTCTAGGGAAATCGACAAAGAGATGAGTGATTCCACACTCATTGCATCTTAGGTCAGTCGCCTTATCTCTATTTGCTTACTCCCTCTTAGGGCAACGTGAAGAAATGTGTCCTAGGTGACTGTAAGTCCAACACATGATTGGCTCTTAGGTCTCCCCTCCTAGGACTCTACCTCTCCCTCTACCTAATGCCATCACTAGTACTAGTCAGTAGTCCATAAGGACTTCATTGCCTTCTTCATTGTACAACATGTAAGGGTGTACAATTGGCTCTTCACCGTTTGACTCTTCCACATAGTGGACTGGAGTGTCACTCGATGTATGGGTTACGTAGGGTCTAGGTGCTCTAGGGATGTGTGTAGGGTTTATCTCCATCCTAGGGATGGTTGGCTTAGTGTCGTTAGGTTCTAGGAGGGCCAATGGGGCTCCCCTTCCAAAGAATTTTGGCAGCCTACTCGCAAGGTAGGGTTGACTATAAGGCTATGCGTATGGGATTCTCCGAGGTAATCACAATGCATGGCATCATGGCCAAACCTACAGCAATTAGCACAAGGTTGTGACCTAGGGTCCTAACACTCGACTGGTAGGTAGGTGGTTTCTTCCACAATACACGCATTGGACATGTGGGCACATTGGTCATCTCATCATCTCCTACAATTTGCCTATGTCCATCTTCATCTCTACTAGCTCTTCTCCTAAATCAGTGCCCTTTCTTTTATCCTGAGCACTTGGGCATGATCTCTCACTTGGCATTGAAGCTCTCTTGGAATTCCTAGCACTGAATTCTTCTCAATTTGAGCTTCTGGAGCTTCTCTCATTGAGCTGGTTGTCCACTCTAATAGCTTTCTCAAAGACCCCTGCGAAGGTGTCTCATTGCACGCTTGAGTTGACTACCAAGGCTTTGCAGAGCTCTTCACTTTGTATTCTATTAATGAATACTGTGGACACCACTCTTTTGGTTGGTCTCTCACCCATAGGGATTCTCTTGAGGAGGCTCCTCGCATGGGTCACATAATCTCGGATGTCCTCTTTCTCTCTTTGCTTGGCATTCATAAGTCGTACCAGAAGGTTGTCGAAGTATCATGGTTTGGAGAATCGCTTAATGAAGAGATTTTTCAGGCCATTGAAATTGGCTCACTCGGTAGTATCTAAACTCATGTACTAGGTCCTACCCTTATCGCCTAAGCACAGGCCAAAAGCTTGTGAGCATTGAGTAAGATCAGTGAGCCCGTTGGCCTCGCAAACCTGCTCCAACTGCTCTACAAAGCTATACAAGTCGTCGTTTGGCTGCTTTGCTACTACGGGAATTTTCGATTGGCTCTTAGAGCCTTGGCTCTTAGATCCTTGCTATGTCTGGCTTTTCTATTGTGTTCTTCGCTAGGTCCTACACTTGGGGATTCGATCACATGTCTACGTCTCGGAATCTTCTCTTACTTGTGGGTTCTTTCAAGTTTTTATATCTAAGTGAGTTCCTTGTTAATTACAAACAGTCCTCAACTTACCTTCGCTTTGTGTGTGTATGTGTGTATACTCTTTCCTGTGCATTGTGTGCAATCAAGCTTTTAGCTTTTCTTAAGTATGTTTCAAGTGTTGGAAATCAGAGTGACTGAGAAAACAAAGTATCTAAGCGACTCTTGCACTCTCATTCCTGGGTTTGGCCTAATAGGCTTGTATGTTTGGTTTTTGGCCTCGGTTTTTTGCCATCCTCACCGGTGTATAGGGTTTTCATTGTGCCTTCCGCTCAATCCAGATTCATTTGGGGGTTTATGACTCCGCTTGATGCCACTAACGGAGTGGGTCGCTAAATAGTAGACTAGTGTTGCCCCTACATTTGCATCTTACTGGTTTTTCTATTCCCTGCGCTAGAAAAGTGTTTCACGTGTCTGTATGGCCTTTTCGAGGTTCGTATTGCCAGGGTCTAGTCCAAAATTTAAAAATTTTGAAAAAAATAAAATTCGGCCCAACAGGTCCGAGCTGTAGGAACCGAGTGTATAACTCGGACAGGCCAAATGGCTAAGGGGGGCTGAGTGAAACTAGGTCAAACTGGGAGGGCCGAGTGGCTGGGTGTCCAAATGGGTGAGTTGGATGGGCCGAATGGATGTAGTGTTTGAGTGAGCAAGGTCAAATCAACCAAGTCGAGGAGGCCAAAGACAAGTGACCGAGGGCTAATTCTGGGGCTTGGTCCAAAATTGAGTCGCTCAGACGAGCCAAATGCAGTGTGTTTCTTACCAAATGGCAAAAAATTTGACGACGTGAGAAATTCAAGGCTTCATACTTGTCAAGCACTTCCAGATCACATCCATGGATAAAGGAGAAAAGTTGGGTGTACCTGTAGTGGGCAACAAACTTGTCGGTGGCAAGATTGAAGCGAATCCACGCAATGGATCTCTCTCTCTCTCTCTCTCTCTCTCTCTCTCTCTCTCTCTCTCTCTCTCTCTCTCTCTCTCTCTCTCTCTCTCTCTCTCTCTCTCTCTCTCTCTCTCTCTCTCTCTCTCAACTAGGGTTTCAAATGAGCTCTCCCTTGGCCTCTTGGCTATTAAACCCCTTCTCCGCAAAGATCTTGCCACTCCTAATCACTCACTTGTTGACCTTAATCCCCTTGAGCACTCTTATTCCCTGTTTTTCTTCATTTATGCCCTGTTTGGGCCTATTTTACAGCAACACACCCTATACTTTTCCAATTAGATTTATTACTCCTAACCTACTCTAAATGCAACAAGAATCAAAAGCAAAGTGCTGAAATGATTTCTCCTACTCTCATAATCATCGAACCACCAAAATAACCAAAATACTTACTTGTTGTGAAGAATAAAAATCCAAAACTTCATACCTATCTCAAGCTCTAGTTCAAGGATGAAACCCTTACTTCGATGCTCGATTTGAAGCACACAAGCACTCAAGCTTGAATCCATTTGTCCTAGCAATGGAATCAAAATGTAGGGAGCTCACGCTCGACCACTGAGACCCATGGACTGCTTATTCCTTCAAGCGTTTCAAGCGAGCACTAATGGCTACCTCTCACATAGCCGAAACTCTATCCCTCCCTACGAGTGTAGTGAGCTTCCCTTGATGCTCGATTGAGTTGCTTCCTCTCTCAAGCACTCCAATAGCTCCACGATTTGTGATGCAAGCTCAAGCATCCTCAAGCCTCTTCCTCCAACCTCCATCCTCCATAGCCATGTGCGAGATGAGAGAATAGAAGAGAAGAGAAGAAGAAGAGAGGAGATGGTGGAGGGCTTCACCTCCAAGATCTCTCACCCTCACACACTCACTCCCTCACTCACTCACACTCCCTCCCTCAAGCACTCACAAGCAAGCAAGCAAGCAAGAGAAGAGAGGTAGAGAAGAAGAAGAGTCCACTTTGCCACACACCAAAGAATGATCTCTTCATTCACTTTTCATTCAACTTTATATACAAAACCCTAAATCCCTTTTGGGTTGTCATCCCTTTTTTTACATGGCCAACCGTAGCCTAAGCCTTCTCTTTTCCATAGTCCTCCTATCTTCCTAGCTTCCTTTTCATCGTCCATCTACCTTTACTATTTGCACAGAAGGGAGCCTGGCACTCTTTTACAAAAAGTTTTAGCAGCACCTTACATTTAAGAATGTGCTTCTCCCTTTGACTTGCACTTTCCACTTTTTTCACTTCTTTTTTGTGATGAGGTTAACAGAAGTGCTAGGATAATAAACATGTGCTAGTAAGCTTTAATCTTAAGTTTTTTAATTAATAAAGAACTAGAAAAAATAGCAATACACAATGGATCTATGGGTGCTATTAGAAGATGCCATGTTGAGTTGGAGGAGGTTGCTGATCTGGTCAATAAAGGAAGTGGAAGTTGAGGTGGTAGCCAATTAGATGGCATCATGTTCACATTGATAGGTTGCAAAGGAGGAGACCCTCACCATGGGCATTCAATAGATGGGAGAGTTGGGATCCACAATTAAAATATCAAACATTGAAATAGGTGGTTGTGTACTTTATTGGCACAACTAAAGTAAACTAGGACCAATTGGTAAACTAGACAAAAAAGGTCATGTCACTTTTCAAGGTGGATCGCCATATTTGTGATTCAATTTGGCTTTATTCACTAATCTTCTAAATTTTTTAATTTAACTTGTCTTTATTTAGCCTCCATCTTGAATATTTAAGAGCTGCTTTCAAGAGGGACACATGGTAATACTAATACTATTAACTTGCTGAACTTAGGAGGCTAAAATGCAAGGTCCCAATTTATTGCTCATACAGAATTTATAATGTATGTGATGATTGAAGAAAGGTTGAGATGCTATAGTTTTTATAGAACAGTAGTCCCTTTTTTTAAACCACTTGTTTGGATAAATGGAGAATACATATTCATTGCAATGTGCTTGGTTCATGTCAACTTTGCTAGGCCATGGACCACCATGAAAGGGTTGCTAGTGATTTTGACTTTGATGAATACTTTGAGCATGATAATAGCAATCCATCGAGCAATGATCATAAATAAAGTGTCATTGTCCACTCAAGGTACATCTTGGGTACATTGATGGTGTGGATAAAGTCACATGTAATTATAGTAGGCAACTCATGATGGGCATGTTCTTAGCACACGAGCAAATCTCTACTATTTGTCTATCCATCGAAGGGTGAGTTCAATGTTGCATTGATGACTTCTTTGATGTGGGCACATGTTGTCATGTGGCAAAGATGTCAATATCAAAGGAGCATTGTCACATACAAAGCTCTACATTTCTAGATTGCATAACCTTTCAATTTTTCACAATCCCAAAAGAAGTTCAAATGCTATCATATCAAATGTGCAACTAAGATGAACCACAAATAATGTGTGTATATATAATTTTTTATATATATGTCAAGTGTATATTAATACTTGCAACTTAATTTTGTGAATCAAAAAACTCTCAAGTGATGATTGGATGGCAATGTATGCAGAGGCCCTAAAATTCAGGGCAATGTATGCAGAGGCCCTAAAATTCAGGGCACAAAACAATGTTTGCTTATATAGTTTAGGATTATGATAAAGTTGAGTATGTGCAGAAAAATGTTATCATGGATATTCAATATCTACCATGAGATACTTGTATATGTATTTGTGCAGGTGTTGTACGTAAAACATTATAATATAAATGCATTAGATTAAAAGGATTGGCTATTCATCCTCATCATTCAAGATGAATGGATGCTAGAAATGTCAATTTGCTTCTCCCTATACAATGCATGTGTGGTTAATAGCACTTTCAAGACTAATGTCTTTGATCTTCCATTATATGCTACAATTTTACCAAATCAACACAGCAACAGGATTCCTATTTGGCTTATGTGATGTACAAATGTCCTTGGTATTAGTTAGGTGAGGGTGGCTTTAGAACTAACACTAAATATTGTGTTTTGTAAGATGAATGCTATTCGTCTAATAGTCATTGACAAATGTCCACAAGAGCTTGAATCAATCTTGAAGGTGGTCAGTGAAGATCCACATTGCCGTGCAAAAGACCAACAAGGATGCCAATTGCAAGTTTCTTGCATTGTCCTCTTATGTTGGTTTTATGTCAAAAAAGCATAGGTGAACTTACTTCCACATGTATGACTTTATGCTTTTCATATCAGCAAGTGTATTTTTTAGTTGAAATTGACCTCTCTCGTAATAGAGCAATGATATCTTTGTCATGGTATGCTTACATAGATTTCTAGAAGGCATGAGAGATAATGTATTAGTTCAATGATAAGTTTGATGCACACTTCTATGGAAGCAAAATTTGATGTAAAATATCAGGAATTATTGCAATGTTTCTCTAAAGGTAGAAGCATGAATGAGAGTACAAATAAGCAAAAGCAATGGAGGAGTGAGCTATAATGGATGGAGAGAGAGAGAGTGTGTGTGTGTGTGTGTGTGTGTGTGTGTGTGTGTGAGAGAGAGAGAGAGAGAGAGAGAGAGAGAGAGAGAAAAGATTTGGAAACTCTAATAGTCACAATGTGTGACTTGCCTTGCCTTATTTGAATGTCAGTGAAAGAATAAAGAATAAAGTGATAGTGATATTCACTCACCGCCTGTAGTGTGCAAGTGTGTAGATACCGTTAGTGTAGTAATATAGGGGTGGCATAGGTATAGGTGCTTTTACCCCCAATGCCTTCCATTTAAAGGTAAATGTGTCTCTAGTGAGGAGAGAACAAGAAAAAAATAGACAAAGTACAAATGTCCATATGGTACAATAGGATAAGGAAAGATGCCATCTCATCTAATGCCCATCAGCTTCTTAAGGAAGGTAAAACACTCCATTGAGAGACTTTTAGTAAGGAGATTTGTAAGATCTTGGTCAGCTGAGATCTTGACAAGCTCGATGGACTTGTCCTCAATGACCTCTCTAATAAAGCGGTAACACACCTCAATGTGCTTAATCTTTGCATGAAAGATCATATTATTGGCCAACTGAATAGCACTCATAGAATTTGAATGCAAAGTAGGGACCATATCAGTAATACCAAGGTCTAAAACCAAACAACCTAACTAGAGAGCCTCTTTGCAAGCCTCAATGGGGCTACAATATACTATGCCTCTGTAGTAGATAGGATGTGTATTTTTGTACCTTGGACATCCAAGGATCAACACCTCTAACAAAGGTGAATACATAGCCAGAGATGGACTTCCTACTATCTACATGTCTTGCATAATTAGAGTTAGTGTACACCATGATGCATGTATCTTGGCCACCATAACAAATGCATATATCTATAGTGCCTTTAAGGTACCTCATGATTCCCTTCATTGCATCCCAATGCTGCTTGCCAAGTGTAGCCATATAGTGTGCCACAACTCCATTGCAAATGCCATATCAAGACCAATGGCTATCATGGCATACATCAAATTGCCTATTGTGTATGTATAAGGGATCTTGGCCATCTTGGTCTTCTATTCATTAAAATGTGGACAATCGACTTGATTGATCCTCACATGAGAAGGTGAAGGACAACCAATAGGCTTAACATCCTGCATATAAAACCACTCAAGGACCTTCTGGATGTACTCCTTCTGCAACAAGTAAAGGAGCCTTATAATGATTGTGCATTATGTGTGTCCCAAGAATATATGAGGCCTATGCCATGTCCTTCATCTCTAAGCTCTCCTTGAGGTGATTTTTCAAGGCATCTAGCTCATCATGAGTGCTCCCAACAATCAACATATTAATCACATAGAGTGCCAAAATCATAAGGCTACCATCATGGTCCTTCTTCATGTATAAATACAGATCCATATTACTATAGGTATATCCCTATGAATGCATGAAAGAATCCAGCTTGTAATATCATTCCCTAGGTATCTACTTAAGGCCATAAAGGCTCTTTCTCATCAACTTGCACACTAGGTGTTCCCTGCCTTTGTCCTCAAAGCCCTTAGGCTACTGTATATAAATCTCATCATATAAGTCCCCATATAAGAAAGCCATCTTAACATCCATTTGATAAAGGTCTAGATCTAGTTGCACAACCAAAGCCAAAACTAGGCATAGGCTAGTCATCTTAACTACAAGAGAGAAGTCTTCATTGAAGTCAATGAGAGAAGACTTCATCAAAGTCATCTTAACTACAGGAGAGAAGACTTCATTGAAGTTAATGAGAGAAGACTTCATCAAAGTCATCACTATAATTCTTCTCAAACCCTTAGCAACCAATTTGTCTTGTAGGCTACCTTGACACATCCAAGGATACTTTTCAACTTATACACCCACTTGCATGGCAAAGCATGCTTTCCACTAGGCAAAGGAACCAAGTCCCGTGTATGATTTTTTTGATGTGATTCATACTCTTTGGCTACATCACCATCTCCCAAGAGTGACTATCACCTCCGCTCATGGCCTCATCATAGGTAAGAGGCTCATCATTAGCATCTATCACCATAAGATAATCTATAGAGGCACAAATCGATCATGATGATGTCTATCTCTAGTAGACTGCCACAAGATATAGGCTATGTGGCCTATATATATTGTCTATCATTATGGTCGTGAGCCACTAAAGTATTAGCTGCTATAGGCTTTCTAGGTAGCCGCACAATAATAGGATCCTCTTGAAATATCACCCTGCATACCTCAACGACTTGCTTAGGCTACTTATGCATTTTCTCCTCAAGGAAAACAACATCATGGTTGTATATGACTTTTTGAGCCTATGGATCCCATAGGTGATAGCCCATCTCACTTTCATCCCTATAACGAAGAAATATACATTTCATGGACTTAGGATCCAGCTTATTGCACTTATCCTTGGAAACACAATAGAAAGTCTCACAAAAACCAAAGATGCACAAATGAGCATATGGCAAAGGTTTTTCAAACCATATCTCCTTATTAGCTTGATAGTTAAGAGCAATGCATGGGGAGAGATTAATCAAGTGTATGGCAGTAGTAACTGCCTCAACCCAAAGTGCTACAGTAAGCCTACCTAGCTAAGTATATTGTAGACTCGCTACTGTATTGTCCTATTCATATGCTCAACCATATGATTCTGAGGTGGGGTGTACAGGGTAGTCAACTAATGCTTAATATCCCTCTCATCACAAAATTTCTCAAAGGCTTTAGATACATACTCACCCCCATTGTTAGATCGTAGGCATTTTAGTCTATACCTAGACTAGTTCTCAACAAAAGCAAGCCAATTTTAAAACATAGCCAAGACTTCTGATTTTTGCTTTATGGAAATTTTCTAAACCTTATGTGAGTAATCATCAATGAAAGTAAAGAAATACTTGGTGCCATCTAACGACTTGTAGGACATAGATCCACAAATATTAGAATGAACAAGAGCTAGAGGCTGACCCATGTACATAATGTCAAAATTTTTATGTGAGCTACAGATCTACTTGCCATAATGACAATGATTTCATGAATCAAAACACTTGTTTCCAAGGGGCGGAAGATACTACAAATGGGTAAGCATTTTCATTCCCTTTAATGGCATGTGCCCAAGGCGAGGATGCCATAATGATACATGTGGTACTATAGCCATGCCAAAACATGGTCAATAAACCTAGATACAATACAAGTAAGAGGTAAAGAGTGCCAGACTTGACACGTCATGTTAGGACAAGATTCCCATGGGTAATATTCTATGTGGAATCACCAAAAGATATAACATAACTTGCATAATCCAACTATCTAGTAGAAAGTAAGCTTTTAGTCAAAGACTAAACATAGCATACATTATGCAAAGTAAACATATTTTCTGAAGGAAAATGTAGCTGGACATCTCCAATATCAACAATATCTCTAATGCCAAGTCATTACCCAATCAAACAAATCCTATCATGCTGCTATGATAGGAGTGGAATCACTTTCGATGAGGGGTAACATGAAATGAAGCCCTTGAATCAATTAGCCAACACTAAGCATAGGTGCATGAGGCATCACTCAACTACAAAACATCAAGAGAGGAAGCTACAAGTATGTAAACATCATCAAAATTAGTCTACATGACATTATTCTCTTCAATCTTATTGTTGGACTTGCTAGGAACAATGCTACGATCATCATTCTTTTCTTATACTTTTCCCTTTCCCTTTTCCTTCTTATCATCATGCATTTTATGGCATTGTGGTGGCTGAATATGACCTTGCTTCCCCCAATAATGACAAGTCAATGTGGATTTATGACCACGAGACTTATTGTGAGACTATCCATGTGACTAAGAATGAGACTTTTGAGAGTCTCTCCCACGGCAGTCATTACCACTTCTATCATTATTTCCTCCGACCTATCAAAGCATGAGAACTACAAGAAGCATCAACATTCATTCTATTAACCTCTTCCTTCAAGAATGCTCCCTCTATATCTTGCAATTTCAGCCCAATAACACACATATTTGTACATATAACATTATGAAATGTGTCCCGTGACTCAAGCCATGTAACAACAAGAACAATTGTGGAAGATTATCCTTAAAGTCCATCCCCTCCTTCATATGAAGGTCCATGAGTTGCTTCAACCAATACATTAGTGAAGCAAGACTTTGCTTATCATACATATCATGGAACTTGTCCCATAACTGTTGAGTGGTCTACCCTTTAGTGACAATCATAGAATATTTGCCTAGAGAGTGACGAAATGATTGTGGATTTACATAATTCATCGAATTTAGCACAATGCTCTGCATTAAATCATTCGAGCTTTACACCATCATGTCTCAATTGCTTAATTTATAATTTTTTCACTAGAACCTACCAGATATATGCCTTCTAATAGCTATAGTTTGTGCCATCCAACTTATCAATGTTGAGTATAGTAGTGTCATTAGATCCAATAGCCACCATAATGCAATAAATAAAAGCACATTCCAAGACAAAGAATTTGTTGTTGTAAATGCAACAAAATAGTCCAAAATCATAGCCAATACAATGTTTAATAAAAGAGAAACTAAAAAAAGTAGGGATATCCACTCACTGCCAAAGAGTGACGGTCAAGTCAAAGCATTTTCCCTCATAGATGATGCATAAACCAATAATTATAGCATGCCAAAAATAATGACAACAATAAATATAAAGCCATGTGTGACCAATCAACCGATAGAATCCAATCTACAACTACTAGTTATATCATGCAAGACGTGAGATATATACAAATAGCTAGCAATCTCACGGAGCATGCAATTAGTATTGAGAAATATCAAACTCAATGTATCAAAGTTAGATATGTCCAATATACATAATTGTCATGTATATAATAGGCCTCAAAGATAATAGAAACCAACTGCCAGATACACAAATAACTGAGCAAGTGTAAAGAGGCTCAATAGATAGCTAAGCAAGATGAATGTATCACTGATAACAACCTAACAAAGATAGGTGTTGGATCAAAGCGTGAGTCAAATTAGCCCACTAGGCGACAACTATGTCCAAATAGCATCTAAAGAGCATATACATAGCATCTAGAGAGCATGTACATAGCTCAACCAAGTCCCAAGATCTCACTAAAGTAAGCACAACCTCATAAACACATGGCTCTACTCAAATGCAAAATAGCTAAGTAGCTCAAGTGACTCCCACTAGAAAAGAACTAAATGCCGAATGAGCAATGCAAGCTTAGAACATCAAGTACATGGCTATCCAAAATCTTAGATACATCAAGTGTAGAGCTAGGAGCATAAAACCCAATAGAATTTTCCAAACAAAAGAAGAAAATAGGTAAACGATGAAATTAATTCACAATTTTTCCTGTTTTCACTTATTTGATGACTATGCTTTTGATTTTCCAAGTTTGCCTTTTGCAATGGACTCAGGTTGTTTTAGTATCCATAGCACAAGCAAAAATCACACATCTAGATTGGCCGCAGAGAAGTTGATATTGCAAAGATTTGAGAAAGACGAATTAACCCTTCAAGTTATGAATGAGTTTTCAATGTTGTTTAAAATGCAAAGTATTTCTACTCCCTCTCAATGGTACAATGTGAGTTTGCACTCCAATTACTATGAGTGCCTCCATTGGTCTCCGAACTGCAAGTGTTTACATGGCATTTGGCTTATGCTCAAAGAGCACTTTCCACAACTTGACTCCATTTTGTCTGTCATAGACAATGTGCATGCATTGGAAAGTAGACCTATAATGCTCAAGGACAATGTTATGTTGGAGTGTGATGATCCAATTGATCCATGTCAAGAGGATTGCATTGATAACAATATAGGTGCTTGCATTGTTGAATTGAAAATGATACTTGGAAAGATTGAAGATGGCCTCCCGACATTTACAAGAGATGTTAAGGAGGTGACTCTTAGACAAATATAAGTATCAAGAGATTACATTTTAAATCAAATGATACCTAAAGAGACTGGCATGCCCAAGAGAGGGGGCATAGGGTAGGTACAAGCAAACATCATAGGCACAAGATTAGGGTACGGGAAGAAAGTAGTTGATACAAGTGTACATGATATTGGTGATGCATTATGCCAACCTAAGAACCCTACATGTGTGATCGATGTTTTGAGATGCAAACGCCAAATATGAAGAAGTCGTGTTCACTTTCCAAATAGGCATCATATTTATTGCTCTCACTATTGTAGCAAGATATTGTTATTGGACCTTTCGATCACATTGGCCTGCCACACATGTCATGTCATGCTTCCACTATCTTGAAGGCGCATCCATCATGGTTCCCACACCCACCTTATTGGGAGAGTTGTGCAATTAGTTTATGTTGAGCATACCTTCTCATGCACAATCACTTGTTTTGCCATGGAACCAAGCCTAGATGATGAGCTATGATTCACTTTGTCTTTTCCCAATAGCCACGTGTTGGAAAACATTACTACATCTAAATATCTACTGTTATTGATAGCTAATGTATACTCATGAATATTGTCTTAGCAAAAATACACAAATTTGTATCAACTTAATGTACTTGAGCCATTTTTATCATTGTTGTCTTAAGTGGTTTCTTTTGAGTTTGATGATCCATACTGTAATGCAACATGTTAAGGTTCATAAATGGTTTAATACAATGTCTTGATTAATAGTGTATTTGCACAATGATGTGTGTTTTTACATCTCATCCCCATCATTGTCTACCCATGATTGTTGTCTTAGCAAAAAGACCCAAATTTATACCAATTTGATGTATTTGAGCCGTTCGTATTAATGTTGCCTTAGGTGGTTTCTTCTAAGTTTGATTATCTATACTATAATGCAATGTGTTAAGAGTGATTCATGGTGTAGTACAACATCTTGATTAATATTGTATTTGTATTTGCATAATGATATGTGTTTTTATATATCAGGCCAATCACTATTTAGATAACATTGAATTAGAGTTAAATCATTGGAAATACTTACCATGAAGTAAAATCTCAAACGTGGTTTAGTAAATCATTGCTTCAATATAGCAATTACTAATGATTGGTTATTAGTGGTTTAGTAAATCATTGCTTTGATGTAGCAATTACTAATGATTGGTTATTAGTGGTTTGTTTGTACAATGATGTGTATTTTTTCATATCAACCCTGTCATGGTCTAGATAGTGCTGAATTAGTTCTCTATGTCAGTCGAATTATAGGGCTACTTTGTTGTCTATTTCTATAATGCACTTATCAACTTCCTGATTTTTGCCTTCTTGGACCCTATTGATGTCATTCATAGCATGCATGTACAATATATAGTTTACAATTTCCAACTATATTTACAATTATTAAGCAATCTACATGGATACTAATATTGCTATTCCAATGTGAGCAAGAAGGGTGGATGTTGAAATCTTTGTTGCTTTTGATATGTTTGTCAAATATGAGAACAACCATGTTCTTGTAAAGCATAAGAAAACAAACCCCATTAGAGAATTCTAGTCCCATGTCATTGTTGACATATCTGAGCTTGCCTCCATCCATCATCCCCAAACAACCCATAAATGCAACATTGCCCCCATCAAACACAAGCACAACCCATGATAGCATTCCTATATTGGTAACATCAATGTACACATTTTTGGCAATGTAATGCCTAATACATCCCAATGCATTGTAGTGCCCATAACATCATACGTGCATTTTTAGCAAGAATTGCATCTATAGCCCATGATAGTGGCCCTATCACTATTGATAAGTCCATTCTTGCATGTCCCTAATCCAAGGCAATCACCAACAAACACAATAGTAGTACCCAAAAAATAATTGAGCCTGCATGAACAACATAGAGCCCAATGAAACTTTAACATGAACACAACTATGATCAGTCAATATAACCATAATGTGTAAACATCCTCATCTCCTTGAGATATTGCATCCCCCAATCTAGATTGACCAAAAGATACCTCTAAGACAACTTATATAAAATCTACATACAACAGCTTTAAAAACTATAAAAACATTAAATAATGACCATCATCTATGGCAGCACTAGATCAAAATAAGGTTTGTGATAACAAAAGAGAGATTATCATTTATACACTAGCCAAAACAACCTGTATATACAAGGTATATTGATTGAATATGAGAAAATAAGAAGGGGAAGATAGTTCATGAAGGCACAAGACCATTACCATGATCATAAAAAAAGGGATGCAAATGCACTACAAAAATTGGACTCATCTAGCCATTGCAAACTATTATTTGCTAAACTACTCCATTTGCAACACATCGGTGCACAAACCCTGTAAATCTCTCTTTAGATCCTCTATAGTGAATGAGCAAACCAAGATTTTAAAATTTGCATGATAAATAGTTCACCAATTAAATTAATACATCAATGAAGGCACTATGTTTACATAATAAATATCACCACTTACCAAATGCCTAAACACCTTGTCTTGTAGTGCCCCCTCAATTAGAAATTTCATACAGACCATGACATAGAACCCACAATCAATGCTATTGGGTTGTCAAGGGCAAGTAGCCACAACTAGATCTAGCTCATTTGTCCTTTTCAAGGCATCATTGAGCTCTACATTGCAAAGCGTGCAAGGATCTCTAGTACATGATGCATAGTTGATAGACACTCACAAGCCTTAATCAATCAAAGGGAGTCAAAATATAGAAGGCATATAACTTTCTCTTCTAAATGTGAAACCCTCTTGCATTCAGGGTTGTATAAGACATAGAAAGTTCTATTATTCTTGCATTGACCAAAATGGAATTTAAATATTCAAGCCAAAGAGTATATTTAATAATGATGATATTGATAAAACTTAATTCAATCATTCAAAAGTTTATCTCATGAATAACTGGCAAAAATACAAACATCAATCTCAATGCATCCACACAAGAAAAGAAATTTAGCAGCACTTGTGACTTTAAACATGCCCCACTTGCATAGAGTACCATAAGCTATCCTCTCAAGAATCTTTGGTGGTAGGGCTCTGATAGGGTATGCCCCATCCACCTGGAAGAGCAACTTCAATTACCAAACCAACAAACCCAATTGCACACATAACAATTTACTATGATATGCAAATAATGTACTTACAAAGCAAATGGATTGAGGTTCCAAGTGGATGCCTCTGAGTTGATGATCGATTGTATCAATGTAGTATCAACCTCAGCCAATAGGGAATGAGCTTGAGAATCTGAACTCAATATGCGCACTTGGTTCTACCATGCACATGGAATCATAGTACTAAGAATACTACAAAGCACACATTATACTATGAGAGATCAAAGATAAATACTATTGTGTTAACTTGCATTGAGCCATCTAGACCCTCATCCATAAGGGATTTTGTCATATGCATCATGGTTCAATAGAGCCACAAGAGATCACAAATGTATAAGCAAGTATAGCATGCTTAAATGATGATAGTGAAGAGATGCCAATGGGAGTCATACCATCACCAATGCATGGATCTCTAGATTTTACTCTCCTTCATTAAGAGGCACAATGTCTTTTCTACACATAAATTAATATGTAGGTTTCAACAGACTTCCATGCTTATATTGAGAAGGATTGAATAAGATTAAACTCCTTGTATATACCAAATAAATACCAAAAATAAAAAAAATATTTAAAAATTAGAAATGTGTCTTACATGATTCTCATATCCCTCATCTATTTTGTCTCAAATTATTTTCAACTTGATAGACTTTTCAACCATGTATTTGCTCATGGCTTTCTCCATACAATATGAAATATAGCTACCCATATCTATAGAATTCTTTATGTCTTTGGCCATCAAGTCCCATGCAAAATGAGCTCTCTTCAAGGCAGCAGACTTAAACTTATTCCTTGCCATTTCAAACTTTCTCTCCTTTTGGAAGATTTGCTTCTAACTCTGGCATACATAGGTTTAGATGTTGCTATAGAAATGTCCCATGCCATAGGAATGTTGCAAGCCACACTCTTAGTTGTAACTTCTTCTCTCTTGTTTCGTGTGTCACACGAGCTACAACTTGTGCCTGCAATTGTTTTCAAGATTGGTGAATTTTTCCTCACCAATACACTTTCTAATTTGTGCTTTGCAATAGAACATTTGGCTACAAGAAATCGATGCATGGGATGACCTCTTTTGAAGGCAAGTTAGAATGCCATACACATTATTCTAGCATGTTCTTGACTTACTACTTTCATTTTGGCCTTTGAATGGCGATGGTGACAAGGTGGAGGAGCCATCGACCTAGAGAGAGCATTAAGCTACGCCTTGCGACTAGCACACAATCACTAGATCTTTCATATTGCCGACACTTTTTGAATCGAGGAATATTGTTGTTGCAATACTTTCAATGAAGCTTAGAACAAGCTTCATATCCATTCCAATTACAGAGAATCTTAGAAACATTGTCAGGAACTTCTAAGCTCTTACCTTTTCTATTGTGAACTTCTAATATCTTACTTCACTTCCCAATGTATGTGGTGCTATTGATGGTAGCCATATCAAGTTGGCAAGAAGACCCAACTTTGAGGACATAACATCCCAGTACTAGTGTAGGCACGAGTTTCACTTATTCTTTTGTAGGCAATAAGTCATGCACATCAACACATATGGGATGTGTGTGCGGTTGCTCTTAGGGGAGCCAACAATTTCGGCCACCATGAAAAAGCTTCTTCCATTTGCAGGTGCTTTTAAGAACCTCCTTGTGCTTGAGAAACAGATTCTTTACATTCAAGGAGTACGCATCACACCTTACTTGCTCACTAATTCTAGCTATGGAGCACATCAACACCTTATCACCTCCCATTAGGAAAAAAATGAACTCACAAATGGGCCCTTACAAATAATATAGTTTAAGATGTGGGCCTTTTGGATTGTCCAATAGGAAGGCTAGATGTTGACATCCATGGAGGGTGAATCTTCTCTCTCCAAATCTTGGTTTTTTTATTTAAAAAAGAGGTAGTGGGGGATTTTAAAAAAGGAAGAATGAATAGTACACAAAATTTAAGTTTCTCTCATCTCATGTTTTCCCTCCTTTTTTTGGAGAATTTTCGATTTTGGTTTTTTACCCTCTTATGAAATCAGTTTGACCCAAAAGTTGAGCAACATGCCACTTTCCCTCTCTTCTCTATACTGGTGAATTTTCATCTCCATTGAAGCTCCCAAGTGAGAGTAATTAGGGTTTTGAGTGTTCTGCTTACCTCTGCACTTTATTCTCTGTGTAACTCCAAATTTTGGGCAAAACACAAATGCCCATCTCTCTTTGCATTTTCTCTTGTTTGCTATTTTTTCAATAGGGTTTGATGTCATTTCCTATTATTGTTGTTGTTTTATTGCAAAGGTTGTTTTGGGTAGGAAGCACAGGTGCTCATCTATATATATATATATATATATATATGTGTGTGTGTGTGTGTGTGTGTGTGTGTGTGTGTGTGTGTTTTCTCTTTTATGTTGTGTTTTCAATAGGTTTGATGTTGGTTCTAATTGTTGTTTTCTTGCATAGTTTATTTGGAGCAAGAGGCAAATGTGTTAACCTCTCTCTCTCTCTCTCTCTCTCTCTCTCTCTCTCTCTCTCTCTCTGTTTTTTTTTTGTTGCTATCTTTTCAATATATCATGATGTTAGTTCTAACCCTTCTTGTTGTTTTATTGCAAAGATAATTTTGGGTGACATTGCTCATCTCTCTCTCTCTCCCTCTCTCTTTCTCTCTCTATGTTTCCTATTTTCTATTATTTTTTCAATATATCTTCATGTAAATACTAACTCTTGCTATTGTCTTTTGCATAGATCAATTTGGGCAAGATTGGATAGGTGCTTATTTCTTTCTCTCTCCTACATACTCACACACTCTCTCTTTCTTCCTCTTTGCATTTTCCCTTTTCTATTATCTTTACAATAGGGTTTGATGCTAGTTCTAACTTAAGGATCAATTGTTGTTGCAACACTTAACATAAGGTAGAGTAGAGATTCTGTAGCTCAATTTACATGTAAATCTGCCATATTTTGTGGTGCCAAAATTTATTCATTTGACTAGTGACTTTATTGTTTGATGGGATTGATGTTTTCTTTTGTCCATCATTTGCAATGGGTTTTGATCAACACAACAACAATTCAATCTTATCTTTAGTAGATCAGCTTATAGGTAAATTGGCCCTATTTTGTGTTACTTCTATTCATATAGTTATCTAGATATTTTTTGTTAAAAGAGATTCATGTAGGTATTTTTGTTAAAAGAGATTCATGCTAGTATTTTTTTGTACATAAAAGTATTGTATAAGATTTAGGTGAAGCACATAATTCTCGATCAACTATTTTGCTATGATGACTAATTTCTTTGTGTTGGATGATGTGGATCTGTTGGAAGTCAATAGTTCAAAAATCATTTGCTTTATTGGTCTTGCCTGTCACCAATTGGCAAAATGATCCATGAAACTCTTGTATCATATCATCCATATAATGCACAATGTGTTGAATCATAGAATATCTGAAGTGTCAACCCAATGTGTGTATTAAGATTTCATGCCATGTGGCTGCTATCCTTGTAACAAGTACTCTATAATACCCACGTTTCATACAATGTATTGAGTCAAATCAGACTCCTATTCATTGTAATGAAATTTATTTTGGAAAATTTATCTGAGTATTCTTGTGCTATTCTTTCTATTATATTCCATGTAAATTATATGATTAAAGTGTTGCCTTAAAATTGAATCTATACTTTGTGTTGATGTACATATCCAGATGCATTTTGATATCAATGTTTTGTATGTATACAAAAGTGTAAACATCTCTTAATGCCATGCTTATTTGTGTGGCATATTGGTGATTACTAGGTAGACTTAAAATGCTTACTGTTTAGGGGTTAATACATACTTCTTTATATCTAATGCCTAGGCTATAATGCCTGAGAGAAGAATAAGCATTCTCTCGATAGAAGTACGTAACAAAAAAGATGAAGAAGGGAATTGGATCACTAATACATATCATCGCTCGTCTTGGGTACATATGCGTCCAAGTATGAAGGGAGCTTTTAGGGTGAAAGCATCTACAATTGCAAATGTATCAAAGTACTAGAAGGGTAAAATTTTAGCTCTCAGACAAATGAATGTTGATTCTTACCTTGTAATAAAGGCCTTCGTACAACATGTATTCATGCAAAAATAAGTACATATTGCGCCCACTGTGCCCTTTCAATGAAACATTGCAAACAGTAAGTATTTGCAACTCATCGAGAATGAGAAATTTTATGATATCTATGTAACTACTTGTCTCGTATTTATAGAAGTATACCCTTCGAATTGTTGTGAGTGGCAAAATGTTGAGAGTTTCAATATTTTAAGTGTTATCACCTCAAAATTGGTAGATTGCTCTTTGAGGGGCATACAACTAAGCAGCTCACAGAGGACCTTTTTTTCTATGATTCCAAGTACGTATTATCTAAGGGGGATCGAGAATATGGAACCCTGGAGTCTATGCACATACCAAATCTCAATAGCATAGAATGGCCATTGTGTAGTAGTGACATTTTGCACATGTGTAGTACAAAATTTTCAATAGACATATTGAACTCTATGAAGCCAAGCACTAGCTCAAAGAATATACATCTAAGCTGGTTCATACCAATTGCAATTTTTGCACATATGCTCAAGGAATGTAAGGGTTTGAGATATACCAAAATCACATATATCATAAAAAGTGTATCAGAGGATTATGTAACAAGGATTGGTGCACAGACGGGATGCCATAAGCACGCGTAGTGAGCGTCAGAAGGTCCCCAAGAACAAAAGAACTCTACTTTTTGCACACAAATCAATGTAGAAAGCATGCACAACATGAACAAGAGACCGATTGGGTACAATCTCTGCCCCTGCCTTGTGTGAGCGCTCCACAAAGCATGTATTTTATGTATTAATCATCTTCAAACTCAAATAATAGCACAAATTACAAAATAGCATGCTTTTGGCTTTTGAGTTTGCTTTAATGCCAAATAGAAATAAAGCTAATGGGTGCCCAAGAAGTCAGGCATACCTAATACAATGTCCAAATACAAATATCTAAATCATGCACCCATGCGCATACAAAAACAATAAATAAATATCAAACGCCTTGATAAATAGGTGCGATAAAATATAGGCACCATGCCTAAGGTATGCACCCATCAAAATATAGATGATAACTCGAATACACGCTATCCTCCAATGCTTTTCACCGCCACTGCTGCTATCTCTACAAATCAACTGAAGCATTCACAATCGTTAGTAAAATAATACAATTAGACCGACAAAAGTGAATACCTAGCAGTCTTCAGCTACATAAATAAATTAATTGGTTAGAAATCAATCCTAACCTTAATTTATCACGAGTGCGCACTCTAAACTCATAAACGTTTATCAATTTAATTATGTATTTTGCGGAATCACCCACTATGAAATCACCCATGTACACACTAAATTAACAAAAGGCCCGAAAAGGATAGGCGTCCCCATCGACTTCTCGCATAAAGAATCCACTTTGTGTATGAGGCCCGGTAATAAAAGTTTACGGAATCCACCGTAAAACCTCACGAAATCCACCGTGGCACGGAATCTATTGTGAAATATGCCTCCTGGCATCATACTCTCGAGGTGGGATAGCAATTGTCCTCAATTGCTATTATCTCAATGTGGAGCTAACAGAGTGGGGAAAGCATTCAAGTCTCTAGCGTGCATCCATTGGGCCTCTTCAACAGGATGGTTTTCAAACTTGACCAAATATCTAGAATATCTACGGCCAGTTCTAGTGGCCATAAAGTCAGTATCTATAATAGTTTCACGCTCAAGGATATCAGTCTCTTAATGAAAGTAATCATCAAACTGACTGATAAATGCAAGTACAGTCCTCCCATCTCGAGATCCATTAAAAGTACAAAATTTGAAGTTTCTTTTACTTATCTTTGTTTCTTTGCGGATGGATTGAGCTTCGAGTGTCGCATCGATGGTACGTCAAATAAGATCTTCGGGTTGTGGTCCATCTTAGTCAGTGGTAGATCGTTGCAAATTGGCCAATTGAACTTGCAAAGCTTGTTGGACTCTTCGTTCTTCATCAACCTGCATCATAATCAAATCCAATTTTTGTTCCATCGTAGATTCGGGAAGATCGCCTTTAGCCATAAAATCGTCCATATTTTGTTCCGTCATATTGTAGAAATCCAAAAGACCTCACTCTCTCAAAATCTGATTAGCAGGATGAGCGTAGCTCAAAGTCGGGAATACAAGGCTTATAGATTTTTGTTTGGCTTATACGGTCTTTGTCTTTTGCGGTTGCGGTGTTCGCAGTCTTTGTAGAAATTGCATATGACCTTCTACATGTGCTAAAACTGGTTCAGCAAGTCTGCATATGTGAACAAAGTCTTCCAGGGAGCAATTTTGTGGTTATGTGCTTCTGCGCAGGAATACCCTTTATGGGAGTAATTAAGATAAGTCGGTTTTGATCTCTGTGACTTACAGAACTTGCAGGAGTTACAAGACTTGGAGGACTTAGAGTAGCTTGGATGATTTAGGAACTTTAGACTTGATCTACCCTGTGTGATCTTCGTGTAAATAAGGACGTCTCTACTACCGTTTTGATGCCGACGAGTACATATTCATGCCGTTTTTTGACGAATTTTGTTGCTAAAGCTTTTTAAAGCTTCTTATTAAGCTTTTTACTAAAGCTTAGTAAACTTTAGAGTAAAGCTTTTGAACTTGTTGAAGATATGGAGCTTATTGTTGACAATGGAAAAAAAAAAACTTGGAGAGGGAGATGTAGGAGTGGTCCTCCGCCTCCTCAGGCCGGTCCTTCGCGATCGGAGGCTGCAGACAAAGGTTTTTGACCGCCAGGAATCCACCCGTATCGACCATTCGTGATGAAACTAACTGTAGAGCTCGATCGTTCCAGGAGCTCCGCCTTCGCACAAGATGGTAAGCGATTGGAAGCTCTCGATCTCAGCTTCACTCTGATACCACTGGTGCACAGATCGGATGCTATACGCACGCATAGTGAGTGTCACAAGGTCCTCAAGAACAAAAGAACTCTACTTTTTGCACACAAATCAATGTAGAAACCATGCACGACATGAACAAGAGAGCAATTGGGTGCAATCTCCCCCCATGCCTTGTGTGAGCATTCCACAAAGCATGTATTTTATGTATTAATCATCTTCAAGCTCAAATAATAGCCCAAATTACAAAATGGCACGCTTTTGGCTTTTGAGTTTACTTTAGTACCAAATAGAAATAAAGCTAATGGGCACCCAAGAAGTCAAGCATACCCAATATAATGTCCAAATACAAATATCTAAATCGTGCGTCCATGCGCATACATAAATAATAAATAAATATCAAACGCCTTGATAAATAGGCGCGACAAAATATAGGCACCATGCCTAAGGTATGCACCCATCAAAATATAGATGATAACTCGAATACACGCTATCCTCCAATACTTTCCACCGCCACTGCTGCTATCTATCCACATCAACTGAAGCATTCACAATCGTAAGTAAACTAATACAATTAAACCGACAAAAGTGAATACCTAGCAGTCTTCAGCTACATAAATAAATTAATTGGTTAGAAATCAATCCTAACCTTAATTTATTATGAGTACGCACTCTAAACTCATAAACGCTTATTAATTTAAATATGTATTTTACGGAATCACCCGCTATGGAATCACCCATGTACACACTACATTAACAAAATGCCCGAAAAGGATAGGCGTCCCCATCGACTTCTTGCACAAAGAATCCACTTTGTGTATGAGCCTCGATAATAAAAGTTTACGGAATCCACAGTAAAACCTCACGGAATCCATTGTGAAATATGTCTCGCGGCATCATACCCCTGGGGTGGGATAGCAATTGTCCTCAATTGCTATTAGCTCAATGTGGAGCTAACAGAGTGGGGAAAGCATTCAAGTCTCTAGCGTGCATCCATTGGGCCTCTTCAACAGGATGGTTTTTAAACTTGACCAAATATCTAGAATATCTACGGCCAGTTCTAGTGGTCATAAAGTCAGTATCTATAATAGCTTCACGCTCAAGGATTTTAGTCTCTTCATGAAAGCAATCATCAAACTGACTGATAAGTGTAAGTACAGTCTTCCCATCTCGAGATCCATTGAAAGTACGAAATTTGAAGTTTCTTTTACTTATCTTTGTTTCTTTGCGGATGGATTGAGCTTCGAGTGTCGCATTGATGGTACGTCGAATAAGATCTTCGGGTTGCGATCCATCTTTGTTAGTGGTAGATCGTTGCAAATTGTCCAATTGAACTTGCAAAGCTTGTTGGACTCTTCGTTCTTCATCAAGCTGCATCATAATCAAATCCAATTTTTGTTCCATCGTAGATTCGGGAAGATCGCCTTCAACCATAAAATCATCCATATTTTGTTCCGTCATATTGTAAAAATCCAAAAGACCTCACTCTCTCGAAATCTGATTAGCAAGATGAGCGTAGCTCAAAGTCAGGAATACAAGGCTTATAGATTTTTTTTTTGCTTATACTGTCTTTGTCTTTTGCGATTGCAGTGTTCATAGTCTTCATAGAAACTGCGTATGACCTTCTACGTGTGTTGAAACTAGTTCAGCAAGTCTGCATATGTGAACAGAGTCTTCCAGGGAGCAATTTTGTGGTTCTGTGCTTCTGTGTAGGAACACCCTTTATGGGAGTAATTGAGATAAGTCGGTTTTGATCTCTGTGACTTACAGAACTTGCAGGAGTTACAAAACTTGGAGGACTTAGAGTAGCTTGGATGATTTAGGAACTTTAGACTTGATCTACCTTGCGTGATCTTCGTGTAAATAAGGACGTCTGCTACCGCTTTGATGCCGACGAGTACATATTCATGCCGTTTTTTGACGAATTTTGTTGTTGAAGCTATTTTAGAGCTTCTTATTAAGCTTTTTACTAAAGCTTAGTAAACTTTAGAGTAAAGTTTTTGAACTTGTTGAAGATATGGAGCTTACTGTTACTGTGGAAAAAAAAACGACTTGGAGAGAGAGATGTAGGAGTGGTCCTCCGCCTCCTCAGGCCGGTCCTTTGCGATTAGAGGCTGCAGAAGACAGAGGTTCTTGACCGCCAGGAATCCACCCGTATCGACCGTTCGTGATGAAACTGACTATAGAGCTTGATCCTTCCAAGAGCTCTGCCTTCGCACAAGATGGTAAGTGATTGGAAGCTCTCGATCTCAACTTTGCTCTGATACCACTGGTGCACAAATTGGATGCTATAAGCGTGCGTAGTGAGCGTCAAAAGGTTCCCAAGAACAAAGAACACTACTTTTTGCACACAAATCAATGTAGAAAGCATGCACGACATAAACAAGAGACCAATTGGGTGCAATCTCCCCCCATGCCTTGTGTGAGCGCTCCACAAAGCATGTATTTTATATATTAATCATCTTCAAACTCAAATAATGGCCCAAATTATAAAATAGCGCACTTTTGGCTTTTGAGTTTGCTTTAGTACCAAATAGAAATAAAGCTAATGGGCGCCCAAGAAGTCAACCATACATAATACAATGTCCAAATACAAATATCTAAATCGTGCACCCATGCACATACAAAAATAATAAATAAATATCAAACGCCTTGATAAATAGGCGTGACAAAATATAGGCACCATGCCTAAGGTATGCACCCATCAAAATATAGATGATAACTCGAATACACGCTATCCTCCAATGCTTTACACTGCCACTGCTGCTATCTCTACACATCAACTGATGCATTCACAATCGTTAGTAAAATAATACAATTAAACCGACAAAAGTGAATACCTAACAATCTTCAGCTACATAAATAAATTAATTGGTCAGAAATCAATCCTAAACTTAATTTATCACAAGTGCGCACTCTAAACTCATAAACGTTTATTAATTTAAATATGTATTTTGCGAAATCACCCGCTATGGAATCACCCATGTACACACTAAATTAACAAAACACCCGAAAAGGATAGGCGTGCCCATCAACTTCTCGCACAAAGAATCCACTTTGTGTATGAGCCCCGATAATAAAAGTTTATGGGATCCACCGTGGCACAGAATCCACTGTGAAATATGCCTCCTAGCATCATACCCCCGGGGTGGGATAGCAATTGTCCTCAATTGCTATTAGCTCAATGTGGAGCTAACAGAGTAGGGAAAGCATTCAAGTCTCTAGCGTGCATCCATTGGGCCTCTTCAACAGGATGGTTTTTAAACTTGACCAAATATCTAGAATATCTATGGCCAGTTCTAGTGGTCATAAAGTCAGTATCTATAATAGCTTCAAGCTCAAGGATTTCAGTCTCTTCATGAAAGTAATCATCAAACTGACTAATAAATGCAAGTACAGTCTTTCCATCTCGAGATCCATTGAAAGTATGAAATTTGAAGTTTGTTTTACTTATCTATGTTTCTTTGCGGATGGATTAAGCTTCGAGTATCGCATCGATGGTATGGCGAATAAGATCCTCAAGTTGCGATCCATCTTTGTTAGTGGTAGATCGTTGCAAATTGGCCAATTGAACTTGCAAAGCTTGTCGGGCTCTTCATTCTTCATCAAGCTGCATCATAATCAAATCCAATTTTTGTTCCATCATAGGTTCGGGAAGATCGCCTTCAGCCATAAAATCGTCCATATTTTGTTCCGTCATATTGTAAAAATCCAAAAGACCTCACACTCTCTAAATCTGATTAGCGGAATGAGCGTAGCTCAAAGTCAGGAATACAAGGCTTATAGTTTTTTGTTTTTCTTATACGGTCTTTGTCTTTTGCGGTTGCGGTGTTCGTAGTCTTCGTAGAAACTGCGTATGACCTTCTACATGTGCTGAAACTGGTTTAGCAAGTCTGCGTATGTGAACAGAGTCTTCCAAGGAGCAATTCTGTGGTTCTGTGCTTTTGCACAGAAACACCCTTTATGGAAGTAATTGAGATTAGTCGGTTCTGATCTCTGTGACTTACAGAACTTGCAGGAGTTACAAGACTTGGAGGACTTAGAGTAGCTTGGATGATTTAGGAACTTCAGACTTGATCTACCTTGCATGATCTTCGTGTAAATAAGGATGTCTGCTGCCGTTTTGAGGCCGACGAGTATATATTCATGCCGTTTTTTGACGAATTTTGTTGCTAAAGCTTTTTAAAGCTTCTTATTAAGCTTTTTACTAAAGCTTAGTAAACTTTAGAGTAAAGCTTTTGAACTTGTTGAAGATATGGAGCTTAGTGTTGACTGTGGAAAAAAAAACCGGCTTGGAGAGGGAGATGTAGGAGTGGTCCTCCACCTCCTCAGGCCAGTCCTTCGCGATCAGAGGCTGTAGACAGAGGTTCTTGACCGCCAGGAATCCACCCGTATCGACCGTTCGTGATGAAACTAACTGTAGAGCTCGATCCTTCCAGGAGCTCCGCCTTCGCACAAGATGGTAAGCGATTGGAAACTCTCGATCCCAACTTCGCTATGATACCACTGGTGCACAAATCGGATGTTGTAAGTGCGCGTAGTGAACGTCAAAAGGTCCCCAAGAACAAAAGAACACTACTTTTTACACACAAATCAATGTAGAAAGCATGCACGACATGAACAAAAGACCAATTGGATGCAATCTCTCCCCATGCCTTGTGTGAGCGCTCCACAAAGCATGTATTTTATGTATTAATCATCTTCAAGCTCAAATAATAGCCCAAATTACAAAATAGCACCCTTTTGGCTTTTGAGTGTGCTTTAGTGCCAAATAGAAATAAAGCTAATGGGCACCCAAGAAGTCAGGCATATCCAATACAACGTCCAAATACAAATATCTAAATCGTGCACCCATGCGCCTACAAAAATAATAAATAAATATCAAATGCCTTGATAAATAGGTGCGACAAAATATAGGCATCATGCCTAAGGTATGCGCCCATCAAAATATAGATGATAACTTGAATACACGCTATCCTCCAATGCTTTCCACCGCCACTGCTGCTATCTCTACACATCAATTGAAGCATTCACAATCGTTAGTAAAATAATACAATTAAACCGACAAAAGTGAATACCTAGCAGTCTTCAGTTACATAAATAAATTAATTGGTTAGAAATCAATCGTAGCCTTAATTTATCACGAGTGCGCACTCTAAACTCATAAACATTTATTAATTTAAATATGTATTTTGTGGAATCACTCGCTATGAAATCACCCATGTACACACTAAAGCGATGGGAACGCCCGAAAAGAATAGGTGTCCCCATCGACTTCTCGCACAAAGAATCCACTTTGTGTATGAGCCCCAGTAATAAAAGTTTACAGAATCCACCATAAAACCTCACGGAATCCATCGTGGCACGGAATCCACCGTGAAATATGCCTCCTGGAATCAAGAATTCTAGGCAATACTTGGACATCGAAAATGGTTCACATTTCTGACACAGTAGAGTGTCGAGTCACAACAAGGGACATGGCTTTCAGGTAATATTTTTCTCTCTTAGTTGACTATTATCTTACTTTGGATGGATTAGCTAAATTTCATTTCCAATTACATGTACTTTGTCACACAAGAGACTTTATGCCTAGTGTTCAAGTATCGTAGATGGAGGATGCTCAAGGGTGAATGGTTGTGCCTTAATCAAGGCATGAGTAAAAGTGCGGTTGTGAATGTTACTGTCATTTCTGAGGGCCGCAAGCCCCAAGTGTTGCAAATGGAGGATGATTGGTCCTTGAGTATAATGCTGCAATAAATTACAAGGTTAATTTAGAATCCACTTGCTAGCTTCTATTTTAAACTAGATTGTAGAAAAATTCAAAGCTGAGCTGAGGGTACTATTACCAGTGAAAAGTGTGTGGCTCCACATATTTTAGAAATTGTAGAGTCTCCCTAAAAATCCCAACACCACAAGTTGTAATTTCCAACACTTGTTAATTTTTGGATTTTTTTGACCAATGGAATATTGTCACTTACAAACTTGTAATTTTTAAAGATTATGATATTTATGCAAAATCATACACTTGCTATACACTTTTCATATCGACACATTTACATATACATGTGAACTTTATAAAGACTTTAAGTAAAGCCATAACTAAATATCATATGTCAACAACCCTTAATGGTTTAAAACTTAAGGTTTTTAAGGTAGAACTAGTTTGGTTCTTGTTTCATTGTTTCATTTCACACTTTCTCTCTTCATCTCTTTACATCCACAACATCCCTCCTACTTGCTACGATGGATGCTCGGACACACTTTGACGAGTGGATCCACGATACTCTCTTTGCTAGCCAAGGTGACGAGGTATTTCAGGTTTTCTCTAAGAACTTCAACCTTGAAAGCATGCGCTCATCGCTAAATCTCCCTCTTTAGGTTTCAGAAGACTTTGTGAGCACCATTGCTACCTGCACATACTCCATCGAGGGATTCAACACGACTTGGATGTCTCTTGAATAGGTCATGGTATTTCAAGCAGGAAGAATCACCAAAAAGTGGTGAATAGGTGTTTGACCCACGTGGATCCTTCACACAGAATATGCACTGGTCCCATAGGCAGTGTACCAGGTACAACACCTTTGGATCTCATGGAGTGTGATTGTGCATTGGCAATTTACCTCCTTGCATTGGATACACCCCTAGAGGAGGAGAGTGATGAAGATATAATTGTTACTATTACGTACATGGGAGAAGAGCTGACTGAGGAGCTCATCAATGTTGAAGAGAAACATCAAGTGGTGGCAGAGCAAGGGTTGGCTCTCATGGTGCCATCTTCTTCAAAACATCCACAAGTCGACAAACCCAACCTTGCCTGCTCGACGCCAATTGAAGTAAATAGAGTGTAGTATTTGCTTTTGTCGGATGTGCTACAATGCTTGGAAATGAAGGAAGAAGAGTTGTTTTTCATCCTAGTCAAGGATTTGATGGATCTCTTGATCAATTATGATTACATGGATGTGCATCCAACAATGGCAGAGATTGGAAGATATGATGGCACAAGCCTAAATATAACAAGTGCCATCATAACAGCATAGTAGTAGCAGATTACCTCTTGGTTGAAGAAGATTACCTTGTGGTGGATGCTGAATTTGAAGCACTACAGCATGATCTATTTGGACCAAGGCGCCAACTTCCTACCAAGGAGTTTGTAGATCCCTCTGCCCAAAGAGGTGCCTCGTTTGACACACAAGGAAATGAAGATACAAGATGATCTAGAGAAGGTAAGATTTCTAACTACCATATATTTTTGTTCAACGAAACTTGATCCTAGGGTGTATCAGGTCCCTTGGAGTCCATCGGTGAAATCTTGCCCAAAAATGATGCCTGCAGTTGCCCTGTCTGAATTCTATCATCTGGGGCTAAAAAATGGTGCCTACAGCTTCCCTATCTAAAATCTGGCATTTATTAACTCTAGGTTCGTTGCTAATCTTTTTTTTAAAACTTTGTCATTCAAGACATATTGTATATAGATGAGTTTACATTAAGGCAAGAAGGAGCTCGACATGCAGATCAACGAAAAGATTCAGCTATGAAAGAGTGCATTAGCGACCTTGTTGTGCAGACTTGGTGGTCTTCCATAAGAAGTGCTCACCTTGAGGGTAGAAAACAATCATGAAAATTCGGGGTTTGACTAATTTTGGACCTTTTCGAGTGATACCTGTGACATCTAGCTTGGAGAAGGCGGTGCTAGTCAAGTGGTGATTCTTTACTTATTTGGCCAAACGTGTGGTGGAGCAATGTATATGCTTGCTACATTAGGTGACCTTGCTAAAGTGTCAAATCTGCTTCTCCTAGAGAAAGAGTTGAAGGAGGAGCATGTCATTTTTGAAGCAAAGAAGAAACTTCTATTTTCATTAGAAACTTACCCCTCCTCTCTACAAATGAAAAAGCCAATGAACAAATGAGAGTTCTTGTTGGTTATCAGCTTTTTGTATCTGCTATCACTATTAGCCCATCACATGTATTTTTCTTGATGAATACAAGATATTTTACTTTGTCTCTATAAATAAATATTTATTGAATAAATGTGTGGTTTGTGTAAGTGTGATGATAATGTGTGGTACATGAATGACTCATTCACATACATTAACATCATCTAATTAAATTATGTCAACGTGTAGTACTGCACTTGTGATTGTGCATAGGCAATAACGTAACTTGTATACGTACTATGCATTACTACTTTTGATGCATGCATACGTTAAATAAAAATTAAGAGTCGTGTGTTTCAAGAAACAAAACAAAATAAAACAAATTTACTCAATTAATTGAATTTGATACACATTGCATGAGATATTATGTGTGTGTGTGTGTGTGTGTGTGTGTGTGACAGAGAATAAAAAATGTTTTGGCCTTCCAAGATACTATGGTGCTATAACACTCATTACAAAACCTTGCATTATTAATCTCATAACCTATGGAGGAGTCCCCTTGCCGTGTCGAAGCCAAATGATAAAGTTTATGTCTTTATCAAGGATTTTGATGCGCTTTGCATGGATGGCCGCTAGTTGTGTATCATCCAACAAGTCGATGAGAAACACCTCTACAGCCGTTTGTAGGGCGTTCATAGCTACAATAGTCCACTTTCCTACCAATGGGCCATTGCACACTCATGCCCAAAATATTCCCAGCCCTTTTAGGTCCAAGTCTTGCACAACTTCTCGAACAACCATATAAAAAGATCTTTTTGGGATGAGAAGCTCATATTCGCGTCGAATTCTCCTTATCTCTCGAAGGGCAACAATGCTTGGTTTCCATCTCCTCTTGTTCTGTGGTGGTTGTTGTGCTTTATGGGGAGCACCTAGTGCTACACTAGAGGAGGCTCCACCTTGTGCTCTAGGTGGCGGGCATTGGTGTGAGGCCTTCCCTTGGTCGAAACAGTGAGCGGCTTGCTCGGTGCATGCCATGCAAGCTCAACGAGGGCAAGATGGAGGAGAGACAAAGCTTAGGGGTGTGAGAATGGAGGAAGCAAAGAAAGCAAGATGTAAAAATGAGAAGAAGAATGAACTTTTAACCCATTTAAACCCCACAATCGGGTTAATGCAAATTCATATGCATTGTCCATCATGTGATCGTAAATCCATAACCTTTTATTCGAAATGCAATGAAACCTCACACACGCACTCGTTAGGTAGCCAAGAGTCCAAATAATTTTTTTTGAAAAAAAATGCTTGCAGTTTCCCTAGCATCAATCTTTGAACCAAGGGTTTGCAAATATTTTTTTTCAAAAAAAAAAAACAAGCATCAGAATTTGGACCTCATACTTGCATCAATCTTTGGACCAAGGGTTTGCAAACATTTTTTTTCCAAAAAAAAAAACATTTAGGCATCAAACTTTGGACCTCAAACTTTGGACCAGGGATCTGTAAATATTTTTTTTCAAAAAAAAATGTGAAGTTTCATCATAAACTTATCCCATACCAAAATTATGAATGGGTCGATCGAGAAATCAACATCGCGACTATTGGCCCTTAGAAACTTTGCACCACATAGATGTTGAGATGACAAGCTCAACACATGCGGACATTGATGATGGACCGGCTGGTTAGATGGGTCCGCACATCTACACTTAGCACGTTGGTGGTCATTATGAATCTCACATGGCCACTGACTCATTACTTATTATATTCAGGTCGTTACACCTATTTACAGCTGGCATAGTTATAGCGCCAGTCGACTAGTGTAGTCGGTTATGCATTGTTTGACTTAGTAGGCCACTTTCCTTTTATGTTGTATCTTATCTATACTTTGTGTACATTGTAAAGAGTGTGGAAGAAGAAGAAGAAACCAACAAGAAAACGTTTTGGCCTCCATCTCTCTTCTTGTCTCTTGAGTGAGCTTCTCCTTGTGCATTCTGTGTGTGTTCGGCGCAGCATCTTGAGCAATCCCCTCCACCACGCAATTCTTGACAATAGACCATACCAAATTATGAATGGATCGATCGAGAAATCAACATTGCGACTATTGGCCCTTAGAAACTTTGCACCACATAGACTATACAGAGACATCGGGAGTAAAGTCTGCAACAAGAAATGGCAAATTTTTGCATATTTTTCCTATTGAAATCGATAGTACTAGCAAAGACTGTAAGTAAGAGTTAAAAATATAGCAAAGATGCACAATCAAAGTTGAGAGTGACGAAGGACAAGAGTAAAAATTTAATTCATAATTTAAGGGTGTGTACAACAGTTTTGCATTGGGATATAGTTGTTGAGATGGCAAGCTCAACACATGTAGACATTGATGATGGACTGTCTAGCTAGACAAGTCTGCATGTCTACACTTAGCACATTGGTGGCCATTATGATATCCACATGGCCACTGACTTATCACTTATTATATTTAATTTGTTACACCTACCTACAGCTGGCAAAGATATAGCGCCAATTGAGTAGTGTAGTCGGTTATGTACTGTTTGACTTAAAATGCCACTTTCCTTTATGTTGTATCTTATCTATACTTTGTGTACATTGTAAAGTGTGTGAAAGAACAAGAAAAAAATTAGCAAGAAAACTTTTTGGCCTCCATCTCTCTTCTTGTGTCCTTGAGTGAGCTTCCTCTTTTGTATGCAATGTGTGTTTGGTGCAGCAGCTCAATCAAAGTCCCCCACCATGCGATTCTTGACATGGTATCAGAGCTGCACCATTGATATAGGCTGATTTTGAAGGCTAAAGTGAAGGAGAAGAAGCAAGGTTTGAGCAAGCAAGCAACAGGTAAGAAGCTCTCCCATTCTTCCACTCTCTCTCTTGGATAGTGCCTGTGGAGACACCGGAAGCAGGGTAGAGTGAAAATCTCAAATTGCTATGAGATTTGGTGTGCAAGCAAAGCACTGTATATTCTGTAAATAAGCCCTTTAGGATTTTCCTGCAATTATTTTGGGCATCTGAGACCGTTTCAGGCCCCATTTTAGAGCCACAAGGTTGCAGACAACAGTTTCAGGGTACATTGTGATTTTGGCTGTATTGACCAAAAGTGGATGCACAGGTTACAAATTTTGAATTTGTAATTTTTGAGGTATTTGTAGGAAGCAAACATAAGGTTTATTTGTAAACAGGTTGCAAATTACATGTACTATTGAGCAATCAGTGAAAAGGTTGCTTGGTGTATTATTGTGTACGTGTTATGAAAGATTGCAGAAGACTAGCTTGTTGTGTTGTATCCTTATTTGTGATAATGGCAAAGAACAATGGAAATCCCATTATTGAGAAGTTTGACAAGAACAACTACCCTTCATGAAAGTTACGTGTGACGAGCTTCCTCATTGGAAAGGGCCTTTATAAGTTTGTTTCGGGTGAAGAAAAGGAGTTAGAGCTGGGTATCCCTCCGACTCCAGATGAATTAAAAGCATGGAAAGAATGGAATGTGAAAGACAAAAAGGTGATGTACTGGTTATTTGTAGTCACTAATAATACGATGTTGAGACATATCAGAAATGTAGAAACTTTACATGTAGCTTGGACAATTTTTGAGAACATGTTTTCAGTAAATATAAAGGCACGGAATATTCAACTCAAGCAAGAGTTGAATACCTTGAAGAAAGGGAAAATGTATGTCAATGAGTATGTTTTGAAGGCGAGAAGCATTGCAGATGCTTTAGCAGCAATTGATGCAATGCTTGATGATGATGATTTGGTTTCATCCACTCTGAATGGCCTTAATAATGAGAAGGCATGGAAATCATTTGTTACTTCAGTATATGTACAAAAGCCATTTCCAGATTTTGATGAGCCAATCTCTCTCATGATTACCGAAGAGATCAATATGCAAGGTGACTCATCTGAAAAAAATAGTGAACAGGTTCAAGCATTTTACTCAAGTTCAGGAAGGGGACGTGGTAGATACTCTTCGAGAGGCTGTGGTATGGGGTGTGCTGGCGATAACCAGCAAAACAGGTTCAACCAACAATTTAATGAAATCCAAGTTTTAGGAGGCCAAGGAAACTTTAGAGGCAGGGGGATGGCAGAATAGAGATTCTAGAAATTCTGCTATTGTTTGCCATTATTGTGGAAAAATAGGTCATATTGCGGCCAATTGTTATGCTAAGAAGGATGATATTCGCAGTGGTAAATTGCAACAAGGAAACTATGCATCGTCTTCACGACAAAATGAAGACAAAAATGAGTGTCTGTTTGTTATCCAACATATGATTAATGTAGTTACAAGAAAGGGGACACATGATGATGTATGGTATGTCAATTCAATTACATCTAATCATATGACCAGTCATGTTGAATGGTTTGGAGAGATGCAGGACTTACAAAATCCAGGTTATGTGTAGACGGATGATGATTCATGCCACCCAATTTCACACATTGGAAATGTTCCCTTGTCCTTGTATGATGGCCAAACAAAGAGTTTGACAGATGTATTACATGTGCCATCAATCACAAAGAATCTAGTGTTTGTTGACCAAATGGTAGAGCAAGGGTTGCAGGTCCAATTCAATGCAAAAGGTTGTTTTGTAGAAGACCTTAATGATAAGTAGAGGTTGGTCACAAAAGGAAGTAGAGTTGGCTGCATATTCACTTTAGATGTTGGAATTCCTACAATGGATACTGCTATGTATGCTAAAGGAAAATGAGTAGTTGCAGATATTGAAATATGGCATAAACGTATTGGACATGCAAATGTGCAAAGGCTGAAATTAATGTAGTCTAGAGGATTGACTACAGGGTTGCCTTCTTTTAGAGTTGCAGAATTGCATAAAGTATGTGAAGCATGCTAGTTTGGTAAGCATGCAAGACAACCCTTCTCGCATAACAAAGAAGTGAGTAGAAAAATACTTGATGTAGTGCATACAGATATTTGGGGGACCTACACAGAATATATCTCTTGGTGGCAGCAAATACTTTGTCACATTTATTGATGACTGTTCAAAGAAGTTATGGGTATACTTCATGAAGGAAAAGAGTGATGTGTTTGAGCACTTAAAATCTTTTAAGACAGTTGTTGAAATAGAAACATGCTTAAAAGTGGTGCTTGAGATCAGATGGAGGGGGAGAGTACCTCTCTAATGAGTTTAGTGGCTTCTTGAGGACTCATGGGATAAAGAGGCAATTTACTTGCAGGTACACCCCACAATGAAATGGGGTTGCAAAAAGAAAAAATAGGCATATTGCAAAAGTTGCATGGGCATTAATGGCTGAAAAGAATATGCCAAAATATTTTTTGTTTGAAGCTATCCATATTGCTATCTACATTATGAATAGAACTCCCATAGTTGCAGTTCATGGGATGACTCTTGAAGAATGCTTTACTGGTAAGAAGCCCGATGTATCGCACTTGAAGGTATTTGGATGTGTTACATATGTTCATGTGCCAGATGAGCTATAGAAGAAGCTTGATCCAAAGGTAAAAAAATGTATTTTTATTCGGTACTCTTTAGAGTAGAAAGGGTATCACTGTTGTAACCCTATCACAGGTGAGTTCAGAGTGAGCAAGGATGTTATCTTTGATGAGATGGGCAACTAGTATACACCTGATGGTAATGTATTAGATGATGATAATAATCAGGACAACTATGTGCAAAAAGAAAAACAAGAATCACAGAGTCTTAGTGGACCAAAAACACCATCTAGTACTATACCTACAGCGAGCCCTTGGTCTGGGAGACTAAGGGGTAGCCCCACATCTTCAGGTGGATCTATGAGTGTTGTTGGGAAGGACAAAGGAAAGAAGAAAGTGTTAGATGGTGATGATGCATCTACTAGTCATTTGGGATTTGATGGAGATTCTTGTGGTTCAGAGAGTTTAGATTATGCACTTGGTATTCCTTCAGTCAGGACACCAGGTGTACAAAGAGCTCATAGTAATGTAAAGGCTCCATTGAGTGATCCGGTGGTATGCAGATCTAGCAGGGTCAGATACCGTGTTAAAAGATTTGGTTTTGAAGATTATGTAGCTAACCATTATGCTTACATGGTGAAACTAGTTGAGGATGTTGAGCCCACTTATTTTGAGGATGCTGTTGGTCATGCTCATTGGGATGCAGCAATGGATGAGGAGATGGCTGCATTAGAAGCCAATAAGACTTGGGATTTGGTACCCTTACCTAAGGGTAAGAAAGCTATTAGTTGTAAGTGGGTTTGCAAAGTCAAGCATAATGCAAATGGTTCAGTTAGCAGGTATAAGGCTAGGCTGATTGCAAAAGGCTATGCTCAAACATATGGCATAGATTATGAAGAGACATTCAGTCTAGTTGCTAGGATGGCAACTGTTCGGTGTGTGATTGCCTTGGCAACAGCCAAGGGTTGGAGTTTGCAAAAAATGGATGTTAAGAATGCCTTCTTGCATGGTGAATTTCAAGAAGAAGTGTATATGGAGCAGCCAGCAGGTTATGAGAATTTAGAGCATCCCACACATGTGTGCAGGTTAAAGAAGACACTCTATGGGCTGAAGCAAGCACCTAGAGCATGGTCTGACAAGATTGGAGAGTATCTTGTCAATATTGTATTTTGTATTTTGGATGCTGATCACTCACTTTATGTGAGAAAGGGAGATACAATTTTGGTCATCACAGTCATCTATGTGGATGACTTGATTATTACTAGTAACAGTGATAATGGGATTGTTGAAGTTAAGAACTTCTTGAAGAAGAAGTTTGAGATGAAAGATTTGGGTGAGCTGAGATATTTTCTTGGTATTGAGATGATTAGATGTGATGGTAGTATATGGCTATCCCAAAGGCAGTATGGCTTGGATATGTTATCCAAGTATGGTGTGACAGCATGTAAGCCTCTTGCAATACCATTGGAGCAAAATGTAAAGTTGAGTGCTGACATTGGGGATGAGATAGAAGACCCAACTATGTTCAGGAGGATAGTAGGGAGTTTGATTTACATGACTATCACAAGGCCAGACTTGAGCTATGCTATTGGCCTTGTCAGTCAGTTTATGCAGATGCCTAGAAAGCCTCATTTGGATGTAGTTAGACGTATATTGAGGTATGTGAAGTCCACTTTACATTATGGACTTTTTTATGAGGCAGGTAAGGACATACAAGTATTTGGATACACAGATGCAGATTGGGCTGGTAGTATGTCAAACAGAAGATCTACAAGTGGATTCATGTTTTCCCTTGATAGTGCAGCAGTTACATGGAGCAGCAAAAAGAAACCTACATTTGCTTTATTGAGTACATAGGTTGAGTATAGAGGTGCTGCTATGGCACCATGTGAGGTGGTATGGCTGCAAAAGTTATTAGGTGATTTGGATGTGTAGGGAGATGGTCCAGTTGTCATTCATTGTGACCAAATGAGCAGCATACAGCTAGCTAGAAATCCAGTGTTCCATGCTAGGATAAAACACATCGAGATGCACTACCACTTTGTGAGAGAGAAGGTACTTGCAAGAGAGATTAACTTGGTATATGTTAGCACATACAGGATCGGATACCTGGCATTTTCACAAATGCATTGGATGCAGAGAAGCTTTGAAAGTTCCAAAGCTTACTTGGAGTTGCAGAGATGAGCTTGAGGGGGAGTGTTGAGATGGCAAGCTCAACACGTGCGGACATTGATGATGGACCGTTTGGCTAGATGAGTCCGCACGTCTACACTTAGCACATTGGTGGTCATTATGATACCCACATGGCCATTGACTTATCACTTATTATATTTAGTTTGTTACACCTACCTACAGCTGGCAAATATATAGCGTCAGTCGAGTAGTGTAGTCGGTTATGCACTATTTGACTTAGAAGGCCACTTTCCTTTATGTTATATCTTATCTATACTTTGTGTACATTGTATAGTGTGTGGAATCAGCATGAAAATGTTTTGGTCTCCATCTCTCTTTTTGTGTCCTTGAGTGAGCTTCCTCTTGTGTATGCAGTGTGTGTTTGGCGCAACAACTCAATCAAAGTCCCCCACCACACGATACTTGACAATAGTCATATGTCCAATGGACAAGGAGAACACTATGCCAAAAAAGATAACATTACAAATTGTGTTCATTCCATTGAAACAAATGCATCCTTCACTACTTGAAGATTTCTTACAACTTGGAAGTCCTTAGGAGTTATAGTGATGCACTTCACATGTATTGCACAATGCTGAGCATCAGTCATCATCTAGTCAATCAAAAAGGCCTTTGCAGCACACTGTGTAGAGCATGAAGACATTCTTTTATGAAGTGATCAGGTCTATCTTGACCTTGTGTCAAAAACCACCTCCTTCTTTCTATGTGGTAGAGGTCTTGTACAATCTTGTGAACAAGTCTCAAGAAGCTCGCCTTCGGAATGATGAGATTAAAAGAGCGTTGATACCTTCTAATTTCTCTCAAGGCCAATGTACTTGGCTTCCACTTGTGTTTCTTATGGGGATGCTGAGGAGGACCCTTGTGAGGGCGGCTTGAGGAAGCTAGGTTAGGTTGAGAAGGGGATGTATATGAGTTAGTAGATGCTCCAAGGGGTTGAACACGATATGGAGCTCTGAGCGGAAGCTTCTTTGTAGTTACACTAGGCCTAGCCATCTTTCTTGCACAAGAGATGTGAGAACTCAATGAATAAGATAGAAAGTGAAACCCTCTTTTATATAACCCTAAATTGTAAGACTCGTTCACATATCTATGCATACTCTCTCTTTCTCTCTTAAATAATAAATTGTGTCCACATTGAACACATTGTTCATCTTCCTATCTTAGCTCTATTTGTTGCCTTCTCGAAGTCTTATTTCTAGCCACTTGGCATGGCTTTCTTTGGTACTTAAGACTTCATAATGCACTCTTTTAGTGACACAACGTGATTCCATCATGTCTGCAACCGATTCATCAACACTTTCATTTGCTCTCTTTTACAAGAGTTTAGCTTCATCCGCTACTATGATCCTATACCACCAAGATAGCAATCGGATCATTGGATTGCTATACCATTCACCCCTCCACCATGATCGGTTTTTCTTTGGTATGCACCACATGCTATCCACGTGAATTTTCCATCCCTTGTGTGGATCAAACTCTGATGCTTCCCTTTTCTGCAAAGTATGGCCCATGTGCCTCAAGGATATGCTACAAAGACACATATCACACATGAGTAAAACTATGCTCAATGGTTTATACAATTCATACAATTGGAAAATATTGACTTAGTACGCACCATGTAATGTGTGATAAAGCTTTTGCTCCACCCTTCCACCATGTGTTCGTAGAAGAAGATATACACTGTATCAATAAATTCTTGCTTATCTTCATTGTTAAACACCATCTTGCAAAGTAAGGGAGCTAATTTGTTAATACTAATATAAACCTTAGCTTTGGCCAACCTTATTTTTCCTCCATTACTTCAATCAGAAACTGTAGAATGCAACTTTTTCCACCCATCGTAGTCTTGCGGCCTACGAACCATGACATTCCCTTCCTCATTGATGGGTGCTAAAAGAAACTTCCTAGCCTTTGCTCCTCCAAAACAAGGCTTTTTTGGCAAGTTACCATATTTACCTAATCTCTTCTCATCTTTTTCAATCGTCACTTAATGCTTGTGTAGCCCAATTTCTAATAGCACTCGCTCCACATTCCTACACATCACAATTGATTCTTTTTCTGATTGCATCCTATAAGCAAATCAAATGTATTCATATACAAGTTTTTGCATGATTCTGACAAAAGCGTGCAATGAATAAATGTGAATATGATCCAATGGAATGTTGAAGATGGGCTTCCAAGTGGGATCTTCTCTATTGCGTATTGGTGCAATACTTGTCACCCTTTGCTAGTTCTTCTTTCCATCCTTTCCTTCCACCCTCTCTGTCAAGCAATATAGGAAAGGATTCTTTGTACTTGCACCATTGGAGATTCCACACATGCATTTTAAACTTTTCAAGTCTCTGTAAGATGCCATTCAATCAAGTATTGAACATACCCTTCAACCGAGAGCATCTCACCATGTTCTTAACGATCGATGATGTTTGGAATGCTTATGTGCGTAAAGAACAACTAGAGTACCTCAAATGTTTCCTTAGAAACTTCAAATGCAGTGAGCGACCCCACATGGCACTCGGATTGAACACTAAAGTTCCCTAGGTTGTTCTTATTGAATTGCAAAGCTCTATTAATCAAAGTTATACTAACTCTTTCAAGCTTTACTCCTTTGACGATCTCACTTTCATCCAATTTTATAACAAACTGCAATTTACAATTACAATCCTCAACAAAGATATTGTAGTACATTACCATTGCCACTGTATCTTGTACAAATCTAAATAGTAATTGTTGAGTTCGGTGAAATTCACCTCATATGCATTTTTGGTCCCAACCTTTAGTGTTTCCACATATTGAACATGCATGGGATCTTCTATCAGCTCCAAAACCTTTGCATTAAGTTGCCATGGAGTCTCTATTAACTTTGAAGGTTGAAGAATAGACACAATTCTTTCTCTTCAGCACAGGACCAAACCCAACCTTCACACCTTTGAATATCTTTGAGTAAATCATTGTGCTAATATCGGCTCTCTCACAAATGGATTGTGCATCTCACACATATTTCAATGTGCACTCAATCACATTTTCCTTCATAGCTTTAAACTTAGGATTGCTCAAAGTGTTTTCCAATGTACTTGCCTTCAGCAATCTACTGATATATGATCCAAGCTCACCCTCACCTAGGTTCTCATTCTGAGCTACCTTGCATGCTTTGATCCATCACTTCCACTGGCCTTTATTCACAATTAACTCATTGATTGGCTTCTTCTTTCGTTTGCGCTCTTGTATTAGCTTGCTGTTGATTTTTTTGAGGTCGTCCAATTGTGCCTTTGCCTTCTCATATGAGATATCAATGTCATGGATAGTGTCTTGCATTGTAACCATTTGATTATTTTGTTGAATTATAGTGTCATTCAGTTGTACCACTTGTCCTATGAGTTGTTGTATATGAAGTTAATGTGAAACGATCACATCATGACAATTTTTTATGGTTGATTGGCAAGTTGTAAATACTTTGAACGCTTAATCATTGAGCCGCTAGTGTAACTTAGCAACCCATTTTCACCCTTGCACACATACTTCAACAAATTTGTGATTCCTGAGAAAGTTGAAGGTCTATTGTATAAGGGATCAATTGGGTAGATTCTCCCATCAACCCACAAGTCCACATGTTTCAATTCCATTTGCCTATAACTTTGTAGAACCTGAGGGTTGATATTAGCACATTGGGTTCTTTTGAATAATGGGGGCGTATTCAATCTCTACCTCAATATGCAACTCATTCTTTCCTGTATTCACTTTACTTATTAATAGAAATGGGGAGCCTACTTGGTTGTTACAGGAGGTAGAGTGGAGATACACAGAGAGGCACACAAAGGTGCTAAGGGAAAGGAGGGGGCAAGTAATTCACTTTGTTAATGAAGGTTGCATAAACACAGAGAAGAGGTCACAATAGAGCCATGAGAAAGTATAGATATGGGAAAAAATAGCTTAGAGAGTAAGGATGTCCAAGACTTTTCGTATTTTAGAATTTTCAATTTGACCTCTAAAAACATTTCCAAAAAACACAAAATTTGACCAATTGGTTTGTTTTTTGACCAAAAGCTAGAATATAAAAAATCCCCAAAATATATTAAAAGGAACTTCCGAATTTTCATTTTCCTTATTCTCGATTAAAAAATCAATTACATCGTATATCTACTAATCATATTGCATTGAAAATGAAGCACCACACTCCTGTAACTAACTCCTTTTTGAATATAAAATTTGGTTAAAAAAGACTTCTTGAATGAGGAGAGAGAAGGAATCTGAGTATACCCTTTGTGGATAATATAAAAAAGGCAAAACGAGATTGCAAGTGGAGAGAGAAGAGGATTATTTTACTATTCTTCTCTCCTCTTTTCCTTATTTTAAGGAGGAGAGGGGGCAGGGGGTGGGCTAAAAGGCCCATTTGTGAGTTCATTTTTTTTCCTAATGTTCAAAGAGTCTCATCCCCCAGCAAAGTGGTGACTAGAGGCAATTTGATCGTCACCTTTGAAGAGGTTACATGCACATTTAGAATGCATTTCAAATGTTGAAAAACATGTTGCTGCATCCTTATGATCAGATGGCCATGTACATTGTGGCTTGTTACATTGTCCATAATTTTTTGTTGGATAACACATATGATGACTTTGATGCCCACCTTAACAATAATGATGTGGTTTAGAATGTTATGAGGTTCAAACATGTTGAGAGTTAGGCCTTGTGTCGAGCTATGTTCAAGGAATGGACTACTCATGCAAACCTTTGATTATGCTGATGGCATTCAATATGGATTTTATTGCTTCCTATTTCTTGCTTAACTTTTCTTGACCTATGTTTCTTATAAATGAATTTGTTTTACCTTGTATGCAATTGTCTCTTCGTTCCTTATAACTGTATTTGCTTCATTTCTTATGGATGTTTTTTATTTGTTCTTATCATAGTTATTCCTTCCATTACTGTGTGCAATCCCACATAAACTCTACTTAGTACAAACACAATTTCTTTGATCCTTTGGATTTTGCACATATGTATTTATTGCTACAAACTTTCTTTGAGTATTTGGATCCATTTTAATTCTTAGCAAAGTCATCTAGCCATGTAATTGCAACATGGTCATGAAGAGATTATGTTGCCAAAGCGAAGGCGCAACATTGCAAAGCATTAAAAACTCAACTACAATGAAAAAGACATCAATTGTAGAAGCATTAGTTGCAGCTTTATCAGCAATATATCTTAGCTAGGAGCCTATGGCAGAAACATGACTGGGTGACACTAGTAAGGAAAGCAACATGAACTATGATGGAATGCTTTGCCAAGGTGCAACTGCTACAACACTTGCTCTTGAGCCATATTATGGTGGGGTGTTCCTATTAGGGGCAAGGATTTTTGCAATCTTGAGCTACAACTCCATACATTTGAGCTCCACTTGCTCAAAGACTGATGCGAATGTGGCAACTCCTTGCTTGAATGATGCACCTAGACCCTCCAATGCACTTATAGACTTTTTTCTTTTTGTTCTTCTGCCCTTGCACTACCTAGTTGCTACCAATAGAACCCCCTACTTCATCCACATTGCTATTGACTTCAATGTCATCCTTTGGTGCCATATTGGTCCCTATTCCTATTGTAGTTGTGTCTTCTTGCATTGTCATCTCCTTGTCTGTTGTGCTAAGGAGATGACATCCGAAGAGAGAGAATTGCCACCAACAAACCCACATTGCAGCCCATTGACTTTTGGGGTGTCGATGAGCGGGCTGTAGTAAAATGTTCCCACCTTGTTGATTCTACCCTTAATGATAACTCCTTGTGTTCTTTCGTGAATTATTTCTTCAAGTTCTCCCACTTATTCTTGCATTGTTTTTCTATAAAGTTGGTGCCACACTTTGCATTTAGCTTCCTTGCAATGCCCGCTTAATGTTTAGCTTTAAGGTTGCCCCCATTAAGATTGATCTACTTGTCCTCATAGAAATCTGACAACACGTTTGTTTCCATGGAAGACCAAATTTTGGATGACTTTCTTTTTTGTACTAGAGGCATGTATACATTGAATATCATTGGATCACATTGACTCACAACGTCACGGTTTTAAGGAGATGCCAATCACAACATAAAGAAACAATATGATTGTAATACCTAACCATTATGTTTGTTTCAAGAATATTTGTGACACCACATCAAGATAAAACGTGTATGCAATACATAAACATACAATATGGGTGCCACAAGGATATCGCGGTGAGCACATAAAACCTTAGGATTATAAGCATATCGTGAACGCAGTCATAAGGACATGATCAATAGCACCTATGATTCTTACAAGGATATGATAGTAACCACGTAAATATACAATTTCGCAAGATTAATGCACATGAATGACTTATGTGCATGAATAAAAAAACCCTAAACACTAGAAAGACATAAACAAACCCAGCACAAAATTTTACGTTTGCTAAACGTAAGGCCTGGAATTCTCTGTTGCATGCTGATGCAACTGTTGCACCGTTGAAACAAGGCACCCCTAACACCCCTGCAAGCAATAGAAGATTCCCTGTACAACATTTCATGCTTCACTATACTCATTGACATTGATAGCATGTCAGATCATTGCATTGGAGAGTAGTGGCCATATGGTCCTCCAGAGACACAAACGGATTCATTGTGTGAAAGACCAAAAGAAAGACAGACAACATTGTACGCATCAACCTTGCGTTGCAGACAAGGCTGATCATTCTGCACAGAACTCAATGCTTCTCTCACACCGAAACAAAGATAATCAATCCTACTGCCCGGAGGTCGAAGATCATGCAAAGCAGCCCCATCGCTAGCAACAAATAGACATGTGACAGAATTCGCAGCATTGCAAGGGAGACCACGCATTTCAGAATTCTAAGTTTGTGTACCAACCCACAGAGAATTCATTAGAGCTGCTGCGAGCCACTATCGGCCTAGCAATAGTTGCATGCATAAATCAATCGCAGATCGGTTCAAAAATTTTGCAAAAGATCCACGCGTCTCTACGATTTCTAAAAGAGAAGCTCGCTGACAAAAAATGGCTGGTCCTTCAAAGCCAACAACAGAAACAATAGAACTGCATGCAGCAGGTCATGCACATTACCTTCAAAACCATAAACTGAATAAGTTTGGTCAACCATAAACTGTTTTGTAGCGGCCTCTTGTTTTTGTATGCTGGGTGGCCTTTTTTGGGACAGTGATGCACCTTGAGCTGCTTCCACTATTCACATATCTAAACGACATCATCTTATACAATCTTTGTATTTCTGAATCATGAGGGATTGTCTCCCTCCACTTGAAATAGTGATTGTTTCCCTCCATTTGATTCTGTAAGCCATATCTATGCTGGATGATTTGTCTCATTGATATCCTACACTTTAACTTAACAGGCAGGTCTCAAACAGCATCACAGATGGACTCTGAACAATATGTAAGATAAATTATTTTGATCTCGATGACACATCAACAACTATTCTGTCACCACCAGTTCTCATAATTAAGTTGCTACTAATAGCTGAAATTTTGATGAACTTGTTACATGAATGTTGAGTTCAGGACTTTGATGGTTTTTTGGAGTCTATCAAAACACATCCTCTTTCAAACCAAGCTGTGCCTCCCAATGAGAAGTTCATTTCCCCATGCTGGAGTTTGTTTGAATATTTTTCTGTAAGTATGTTTTTAGAGTTATTGAGAAGAAAAGGTAATTTGAGGTACTACAATTCAGGTTCGTTTCTAAAATTATCATCCATTTCTTGGGGAAAGCAGAAAACGTTTTTGGATATCATAACACAGCTAGGAGGGAAAACATCCCAGGATGTTCTAAAATTTCAGCAAATCTTTTACAAGGTTGCTTTGACACTTTACCGAGAGAATTGTTTAATGTAATGTTTTGTTTCTACCCCCCAATCTTTAACCTTATACAAGATTGTGCTCTTTAGTCTAATTTTGCCGGATTACTTACTTACATACATGGATATGTGTGAATTTTAGAAATTGCATTATATACATGGATATGAATGAATTTTATGATTTGCAGCTTAGAGAGCTAGCTTGTTCACGATTTCATACCACCTTAGAAGAGAAAGGGACTATTGATTCATACCACAACAAGATTTTTCAACGTGAAGAGAAGGTACTTTCTGTTTTCCCGTCAGAGCCTTACTTCTAACAATCAAACTTTTTACTTTTGGTCCCAGTTGAACTAGTTTCAACATCCATATGAGGGCTAGGAACTTTTGTTCGACTCTATTGGATATATACGTTAGTTGCTTTGCATAACTTCTTGTCTTGAAGCTTAGCAGCTAGCATTTATTTATGGGTTAGCAGTATGTATGTCACCAGGTTAGGCCGAGTAAAATATTTAACAATTGCATACGAATGGTTTGAGGATTGCTAAAAAATTATGTTATACATATTTCTTAGGTCTATGGTGATGCATAGGCAAGTACCCGAGTCCTCCATCACCATGAGTACCATCTATTGCATGCATCCTCTCTTATATGTAACCATGTGTGCCTTGCTTTGCCTTTATCAACTCTATGCAAACTTAGACAAAGTTAGAAGGGCTGAAAGTCCTCATTGTGCTGGGATTATGTCTACGACAATAGTAAATGTGTCATTGTCTTGGATTGTGCTTTCATCTCTTGTATTATAGCTGGTGGATCAAATGATAGTGCTATCTTGAACTTTGAGAAGTTGGATGGCATAAATTACAACTATTGGAAGGCACAAATCTGGTAGTATCTAGTGCAAAAATTGCAAATTAAGCCATTGAGGCATGAGGGTGTAAAGCCTGAAGACTTTGATGTAGAGGATTGGGCTGAACTAGATGAGTTATGTAAATATAAAATCATTTTGTCACTCTCTAAGCAAGTCTACTATAATGTTGTCTCTGACGGGTAGACTGCTTGGCAATTATGGGATAAGATTTGCAATGTCTATGATAAGTAGAGGCTTGCCTCTCAAATGTATTGTTTGAAGCAATTCATGGACCTTCGAATGGAGGGGATCTCCATGTCTGCCCGCTTGAATGAGTTTCATTTTATTTTCAGTCACTTGTCTTCACAAGAAACTTTCCTCAGATCTAACTATCTCCATCCCCAAGAAATAAGATAACAATTCTAATTCTGTCATCTCGAAGGTAGCGCAAATTTATGTCTTAATATTAGCTAGAGTCAGAGAATCTGAGCTAGTGAGTAGTATATTATTAACATAAAGCAGGATATAGTGGATCCTCGTGCTAGTGGTGCTCATATATAGATTTGGACCATAGGGGATAGAATAGTATCCATGATGTTAGGGGTAAAGGCACCTGTGCCTAGCCACCAGTGTATTAGTTACATGGATAGTACCTGCACTTTGTATTAGTTATCTGCACACTTGTATACTACAGGTGGCAAGCACCTATCACTGTTACTTATTCTTTATTCTTTTAGTGACATTTGAATAAAGGGAAGGCCGGTCACACATTGTGAATGTTGGAGTTTCCACTGTTAGCAGTCAGACTGAGGACTTTAGGAACTCTAACTTGTCTATCACTTGTTTCGACGGAGGAGGTAGCTCATTTTAGAGCACTCAGTTTAGTGCATTTCAGTGCATTTTCTCCTCCAGTCGGGATTTTATGTGCATTTCCCGGGGCAGTTTCTGCATTCTTCAGCCTACCTCACCTACCGGACATTGTTCAACCTTTCCGGGATTTTTCTGAGCATTCTTGGCATTTTTACCAGCATTAAATGCTGGTCGGATCAGCATTAAATGCTGGTCGGACATATTTATGGCTTCAAATTTCAGGTCGGCCAGTTTTTGGGTTTTTTGGGTATTTATAGCCATTTCCCACTTGGCAGTCAGTTGTATTATCATCTTCCCTCCTTCTTTGGCAGGTGCACACTCCGACTCCGTCATCTTTCTCTGTCTTCGGTGCTGCTGTCATCATCAGCCTGATCTAGTGCCTCACTGACGCTTCGGGCTACGTGCAGGGATTGATCAGTCCATTTCGGAGTATTCAACATTCATTTTAGTCAGTGCAGATTTTCTTTCTTCATTTTCTGCTTTCTCTCTCTCTCTCTGTGTGTTCATGTTTCTTCTTCCATTGCGCACTCTCACATGGTATCATCGCCTAACTGAGAGCACAGAGGAGAGCTTCCATTGCAGAGGAGGACACCATCAAGTGCAGCCTTTCTTCCCTCCTTTCCAGCCCTTGGCGGTGCTGTCCAAGCTGAAACGCAGCCTTCCATACCTGCGTTTTGTTGTTTTGCAGCATCAGGAGGAGTGCGACAGTTTTCTAGGTGTTTGCAGCCTGCGTTTGCATCAAACGCAGCCAACAGGAGGTGGTCAACATGAGCAGAGGTGAAGGCGTCATCATCTGGAGGATAGGCGACAGTTTTTTTCTCTAGGCGATAGCATTTTCTCTCTTCTCTTGCAGGCGACAGCATCTTTTGGGTCTTTTCTGACATAGGCGGCTCCATCTTGACTGTTTGTTGGTTGCAGATTGTTTGGTGATTGCAGATATATACGAAGATGTCTTATCACCAGTTCTTTGCTGATTCAGAGGATGAGGTCTCTATTCCTTCCTCTGAGAGACGGAGAGACTTTCGTGCTAGTTCACGCGACGACCGGAGGTCACCTAGCCCATTTGACCGAGATCCCTCTATTCCCCGTTCTCTCCATGTTTCACAGAAGGCTCGTTCTACTGGCCTTCATATGCCTTCCATGGCACCCTTTATACAGGTGTCGGTACTCTCTTCTTTGCCCAAAGACGACTGGCTTGATGGTTCCAACTACTCGCTTTGGTCGTGTAAGGTGGAGTGTATCCTTGATACCTTTGATCTTTGGGAGTTTGTTACCCACCCTATTTCCCGTCCAGTGGAGGATCCCACCGTTGGATCATCGATGGATCGTGTGGCCTTATGGGATCGGCTCAACTCACGAGCTCGATCTTTCCTCTTTATGAGCTTACAGGATTCTGTCCTAGTGCATGTGCGCAGGTTGGGGAAAGGAGAGGAAGTGTGGACAAAGCTTGCTTCTTTGTACCATCAGAAGACTTTTGCCCATTGGATTACTCTCGAGAAGAAATTACAGATGCTCGTTGTTGATGATTCTTCTTCCATGAAGGATCATATCAATAGGTTGGAGGACATGAGGGATGGGCTTGCGTTCCTTGACAGGATGATCTCTTCCAAGGATATGGCCATGATTCTTTTGACTCAGCTGCCATCTCCCCGTTTGGATGTCTTCCACACCAGCCTTCTTACATCGAGGACCCGTGAGAAGCTTCTATGGGAGGAGCTTTCCCCGCTTGTTTTGGAGCATGATGAGCGCGCCAAAGAGGTAGCCAGTAGATCCACCTCCATCAAAGCTTTTGTTACAGGTTCGAGAGGGGGGACACAAAAGAAAGGGAAATCACAGGCTAAAAGACAGGAGAGTTCTTCAGGTTCTGACTCCGACTCGAAGAAGCCTAAATGCCTATACTATGGGAAGGGGACACATCCAGAGGAGAAATGTTGGAAGAAGTACCCTCACCTTCGTCCAGGAGCGAAGGATTGAGCTCAAACATCTGAGCCTTCTATCTCTACTCCAGTGGTTACCCACGAGTCAGTGTTCCTTCATATTGTTGACTTGGAGGAGCTTTCTTCAATGGTTGCCTCATCTTCTGAGGGGCCTTGGTTGGTTGATAGTGGAGCTTCTAGTCATACGACTCTCGAGGTGATTTGTTGCAGGATCTATGCCCTTCTGAGGGTTCAGTCACTGTTGGTGACATTGTTTCGGTGCCTATTTGTGGTGTTGACACTTTGCCTTTATTTCCCGACCGCGCGTCGAGCTCCCTTTCCTAGGCTCTTTATGTTCCTGACATGGGCTTTCCACTCCTCTCAGTCTATGGCCTTACTAGGCTTGGTACCCGGGTTGTCTTCACCGAGCAAGCCATTTGTATTGAGGATTCTTCTACAGGGGCTGTTATTGCGACAGGTTGGCAGGAGAGCGGGCTTTATCGGCTTCATTCTCCTTCTCTTATGGAGGGACCTCTGAGGCAGTTGTCTATTGCTACACCCGTTTCCACTTGTACATCCTCTTTTCCACAGGTTCCTTCCCATCCCCCATTCTCTCCTCCGGTGGTTCCCTCGTACCCCCCATCCCTTTCAGAGGGGGACGATCTCGGTGATGCGGCTGTGGATTTCCTGGCCCCTACTGTTTTAGAGGGGGCTTCCCAGGATCACGAGGAGTTTCTTCATCGGCAATCTTCATCGACGGACTTCATCGACCTTGGCATTCCTCTTGCCACCTTAGGATCCGATTCTCCCTTGGCCTTCCGCCACATCCAGGATCTGAGAGGGGGTGTTAGCAATCATGTTTGTCATGCCTTGTCATCTCCTGTCTGTGAGCCTCAGTTTGAGTTAGACGAGGACTTTAGGAGCTCTGACTTGTCTATCACTTGTTTTGACGGAGGAGGTAGCTCATTTTAGAGCACTCAGTTTATTGCATTTCAGTGCATTTTCTTCTCCAATCGGGATTTTATGTGCAATTCCCGGGGCAGTTTCTACATTCTTCAGCCTGCCTCACCTGCCGGACATTGTCCAACCTTTCCGGGATTTTTCTGAGCATTCCTGGCATTTTTACTAGCATTAAATGTTGGTCGGACATATTTATGGCCTCAAATTTCAGGTCGGCCAGTTTTTGGGTTTTTTGGGTATTTATAGCCATTTCCCACTTGGCAGTCAGTTGTATTATCATCTTCCCTCCTTCTTTGGCAGGTGCCCACTCCGACTCCATCATCTTTCTCCATCTTCGGTGCTGCCGTCATCATCAGCCTGATCTGGTGCCCTCACTGACGCTTCGGGCTGCGTGCAAGGACTGATCAGTCCATTTCAGTGTATTCAGCATTCATTTCAGTCAGTGCAGATTTTCTTCCTTCATTTTCTGCTCTCTCTCTCTCTCTCTCTCTCTCTCTCTTTCTGTGTTCGTGTTTCTTCTTCCGTTGCGCACTCTCACATCCACATCCTCTCTCTCTCTCTCTCTCTCTCTCTCTCTCTCTCTCTCTCTTTCCATAATTTTTGCTTCCGCTGGGTGCTTCCACTTCAGGGCTCACTCCCTTCAACTGGTATTAGAGCCATTGTATCGGCATTGAGGAGCTCTTCCTCTTCAGTTTACTTCAGCCCAAGAAAAGCTTCAGCTTGAAGGTTCCATGGCAGTTCAGCCCTGTTTTTCTGGAGGTATGAATCTTGCTCCCGCTTCTTTCTCGGTTGCTCCCTTCACTTGAGGCTTGTTTTAGAGCTTCAAGACCTTTTCTTGAGCCTGAGTAAGTTCTCAGTATCAATCAGTTTGAGCAGCAGGGCCAGTAGCATCATTAGCATGGATTGTGCTTGATTTCCAGCTCCTGTCCCTACCACTGCAGTAGACATTGGCACCTCTTGTAGCTCCTACAACATTTGACAAAGGTTATAGTACCTCTCTTGGCATTGTTTGGGACCCATTGGAGCCTCCTTTGCAAGTGCATACCTCAGCCATTGTCTGTACATTTAGGACAGTTTGCTGTAATACAAACAGGGGCAGCCAAATTACTTCATTGTTTGAGCTTCATTGATGCTCATACACCTATGCATTGATGTTGAGATGCTTGGTACATGTCTTGAGATGCTTCTTGGATAGGTTTGAGCTTTCTTTGCTCAGTTTGAAGCAAGGTTCATTGCTGTATATATAGTGGATAGCAAGTATTTTACTTGAAAGCTTTATGCATTGAAGGCTCATATGCTTTTCGGGTCGGCTAATATACATACTTGCATTGATGTATGGGCTTGGATATGTCTACGGTGACATTTGAGGCTCCATTCTGAGCCACATTGGATGCTTTGGCACCTTGGTTTTATGCTTCCATTGTTATTATGGGCTTGAAGAGTACATATTGGGTTTTATGCTACCGGATGTATGCTACTTGGATCTTGGATGCATGGATGCCTTCCACTTAATGTTTTGAGCTTTATTTGCTTATCTGGCATTCAAACTTTTGCTCCAGTGGGAGCCGCTACCTGACACTTGGATGCTACATAGAGCATTTGGTGATGTAGTTGAGCTTGAGGGGCTTATAGTGAGACCATGGGACTTGGTGATATGTACATGCTCTCGTCATTCTTTATGTACGCAATTAATGCTTACCGGGTTGATCTGACATTGCTTTTGGACCGGCACCTATCTCTGTCTCAAACTATTGTCAGTGATGTATGTATCTTGGTTGGCTATGTAGCTTTCGTTACCTTGCTCAACTTGTTGTGCCTTTGGTTGGTCTCTTCTGTTACTTATGAGACCTACTCTATGCATGATAGTTATGCCTATGGGATGTATCTTAGTCCGACACATTGATTCCTTGACACTTCTCGGTGCCAATTGCATATTTACTCACTGCCAGTTGTAGCTATTCCTTGGCAGTTGCAGTTTCTCTTGTATGAGTGCATACCCCTCTTTGGCATTGATTTCTTATTGTTCAATAGCTGTAATTGCAGTTTACTGCACTGTTTATGTGAGTAGTCACCTCCATTTGACAGTCTTTTGCATTGAGTTTGTGGACAGCTCATTACTTGGCCAATACCCCTCGTTTTCAGCTTGATATAGTAGTGGTTTTGGGGCTGATTTGCAGGTTAATACAACAGCCTGTTTTGCCCCTTTGTGCATTCTTCTTGGTCTCATTATGGCTGATGGTTCTAATGATAGTGCTATTTTTAATATTGGCAAGTTGGATCATACCAACTATAGCTATTGGAAAGCCCAAATTTGACAAGTTTTAGTGCTAGCTATTGGAAGGCCCAAATTTGACAAGTTTTAGTACAAAAAATATAGGTTAAGCATTTGAAACATAAGGATGTCAAGCCCGAACATATTGATGTAGAGGATTGGGTTGAACTGGATGAGCTATGCAAGTCCACCATCATTTTGTTTCTCTCTAAGTAGGTTTTATATAATATTGTCTCTGATGGGCAATCCATATGGGACTTATGGGATAAGATTCGCAATGTCTATGGCAAGTAGAGTTCCGTTTCTAAGATGTATTGGCCAAAGTAACTCATGGACCTTCGTATGTAGGAGGACACTTCCATGTTAGTCCACTTAAATCCATTCTCAGCTACTTGTCTTCGTAGGGGATTGAATTCAAGGGTAATCTTTTCTCTTTGCTCCTCTTGGTTACACTGCCTGAATCATGGGATACATTTCGTACTACTATGTGTGTAAACATGCCTATAGATGGACTAAAATTATGGAATGTAGAGGGTGCACTTTTGAACGAAGAGGTTAATAGAGATGCTTCTCGCACCTCTCATGCTTTGACAGTTAGAGGCAATAATGGTAGGAGCGGTAATGACTGCCGTGAGAGAGACTCTCAGCAGTCTTGTTCTTAGTCATGTGGACAGTCTTGCAATAAATTTGATGGCCGTATGTCTTCATTGACTTGTCATTATTGTAGGAAAGCAGGACATATTTGACCACAGTGCCATAAAATGCACGAGGACAAGCATAAGGAAAAGAGCAAGGGTAAGTATAGGACAAAAATGATCATTGCAGCATTATTCCTGGTAAGTCCAATGTTAAGATTGAAGACATTAATATCATGCAGACTGATTTTGATGATGATTTCATACTCGTAGCTTCTTCTCTTGATACCTTATAGTTGACTGATTCTTTGTCAGGATATGCTTAGTGTTGGTTGATAGATTTAGGAGCTTTCTTTCATGTGACTTCTCATAGAGAGTGGTTTCACTCCTATCGTAGTATGACTGGACTTGTCTATTTAGGTAATGACCTGGCATTAGAGATTGTTGGTATTGGTGATGTCTAGTTGCAGTTTGGTTCAGGTAGCATGTTTACTCTGTCAAAAGATGACGTACCAGTGAGATAGTAGGGTTTGCGAGGAGAAACACAGAGTGAACTTGGCAAACATGGGGAAGAGAAGAGAAGAGAGAAGAAACCCTGATGAATAGAATGAAGATTTGAATTATGGAGTGAATGTGATACAAGGGAATAAGGGTACCGTAGCACAAGGAAGATGATGAAGATAGCCACGAACCACGAATCACAATGACCTCCTGAAGGGGTGTGAGGGTAGTGGAGAGGCTAGAGAGAAGAGGCGATGGACTGAATGAATCAGTCGTGAAGAATGAATGAGAGAGTGGCCTATAAATAGGCACAATCAGTCTAGGATGGCGCTCCTTTTTGGGGCTGCAAACCCTAAACGCAAAAACGCAAACTGCAGGTGAAGGGTGAAGGGCATCTCAATACCCCCTCTCAGGCCCAAGAAGGGGAACAAGAGAAGAGTGAGGTGGAGATACAATGCTACATGCTGAAGAATGCTCATGCAACAGGTGCCACTTGGATAGTGTTCCTCGTGGGAAAATTGTTCACTTGCCCAAGCGCCCTAGTACAAAGATGATGAAAACATGCAATGCATAGGAGGAATGTCGGACTTTGTGTGGTGCTGAGAACCACAAGGATATGCCCGTACTCGATCTCAGGAGGTGGCTCCATGCTGACTAAGTGACCAAGGCAAGAAGAGAAGATAAGAAAGAAGATGTAGAGAATCCCTAAGATCCAAGATTTCCACCGGAAAGGGAACATACAATAAAGAACAGTAGACAGAGTGAATTGGAGAACCCGAAACTCAACCTCGGGAGAGAAGCCACTAGCTCCGTACATCCATGCTGGAAGAAATACGAAGGCCTTGTCGTGAAGTCGCGGTTTAACCTTCGAGGTCCCGATCTAGGTGGTACAGGAAGATGTTGGATATTGGTAGAATAGATGACTGGTCGAAGATAGCCACCCCAAGAAATTAGAGAATGGGTGAAGAACTTCATGTGGAGTAGGTTTCCCCTTTGAGGTGGGAGGTGGAGGGGCCTCCGCTGAAGTCAAAGAAGAAGTAGATGCCCCCTTTGAGGACAAAGAAATAACATATCCCTTTGAATCTCCCTCTGAAGTAGATAGAGAATCCAAAAACTCATGGATCACGGACTTTGAAATGTCTGATGACGAAGGAAGTGTTGCCGGTCATGCCGAAGAAGATATCTGGGGTGCCGAAGAGCTCCTAGAGGTAGCCTTTCGAACCTGAGTAGTCGAGGGTGGGGAAGGGTGGGGCTCAAAATGAGCAAGAGGTGGGCAACAGTTGCTATCTCTTAGTGGAGCAGACTGGGTAGCCGAAGAAGAGGAAGGAGTCGAGTAGCCACTGTCTCTCGAAGGAGTAGACTGACAAGGAGACGGTATCAAACAATCGTTGTCTCTCGATGGAGCGGACTGCAAAACCGTGGGCCGTGGTAGCCACTGTACCTGAAAATAGGTGGGAGAAGACTGCCGCTAGCATTGCAACGATCTCCAGGAGGTCCTAGCACCAATCGATTCTCCATCTGCTCAAAAGGACTTAGTGTGCATCGAATGCGTCTTATTGCCTTGAGCATAGTACTCTGATAGCTGATGTAGAACGATCTCTGTGGCCCAGAAAGGAGAGGTGGCACAAGGAGTGCCTAGTGGAAGACGCATATACTTCGGGGGGAGAGTCGGGAGCAAAGGTCGAAGTTGGCAAGCATTGGTGGTGTGTTTGGTGATGTCATAGTAGAAGCACCCAGTAGTCTGGTCATCTGTTGGTAAAGAAGCCATGGGTTCTAGTGTGCCTTGCCGAAGAAGGAAGAGAGACCAGCCACAAACCACGAACCGCAATGTCCGCCTCAAGGGGTATGAGGGTAGTGTGAATCACGAACCGCAATGTTCGCCGCAAGGGGTGGAAGAGTAGTGGAAGGCTGGAAGTGAGAGCTGCCAGTGGGAAGAGGATGTGACTAGCAGTAAGAGGTTGCAACCAGTAGAAAAATGTAGGTGAGGAGAGAGAAAGACTAAAAACGCAGGCTACAGGAGAGAGAAAGACTAAAAACGTAGGAAAAACCAGCAGCAACATTTAAAATGCTAAAATCAGCTTCAAATAGTGTGTGGTAGGTTGGAAACAGGCGGCAGACTATTGTAGATAGCAATGGCCAACTTGGACTGCGATGTCCTCCGTGTCTGGGGTGTGGGCAGCAAGCTGAAATACCTAAAATCTGCAAAAACGAGATTGTTTTCTGAATGGAGAGTGATCAGTAATAGTCGCTTTGTTGTAAACAGTTGTAAACTGCGGGTGGAAGGTTGAAAATAGATGCCAGACTGTAGATGACAGCAAGGGACATGTGAGACTGCGATGTCCTCCATGAAAGGGGTGTGGGCAGCAAGTTGAAAACACCTGTAACCTGGAAAAAAGGATTTTGATAGAGCGGAAGAAGAAGAGAAGTGGATGCCAAACCCGCCAATGGTCTTTGCCGTCACTGGATTGGAGGATCTTTACCGCTATTTGAGCAGATTCAGCTCTGATACCATGTCAAAAGATGATGTACCAGCAAGACAGTAGGGTTTGCAAGAAGGAACACGGAGTGAACTCGGCAAACATGGAGAAGAGAAGAGAAGAGAGAAGAAACTCTGATGAATGGAATGAAGATCTGAATCATGGAGTGAATGTGATAGAAGGGAACAAGAATGCCATAGCACAAGGAAGATGATGAAGATAGCCACGAATCACAAACCGCAATGACCTCCTGAAGGGGTGTGAGGGTAGTGGAGAGGCTAGAGAGAAGAGGTGACGGACTGAATGAATCAGCTGTGAGGAATGAATAAGAGAGTGGTCTATAAATAGACACAATCAGTCTAGGATGGCGCCCCTTTTTGGGGCTGCAAACCCTAAACGCAAAACGCAGAAATGTAAAAATGCAAACTACGAGTGAAGGGTTTCTCAACATACTCTTCATGATGTATGTCATTTTTTTATCTTTGTTGGCACTTTGGAAGAAGCAGGTTATGTAGTTTCTTTTGGTAATTCCTTATAGAAGATTACCTGTGGGAATCTTGTCATTACACGTGGTGCTAAGTCCAGTACTCTCTACCCCTTGCTTGTATTTAGGTCAGTTGACTATGTTTTGACAGGATGTAGTTTCACATGTATCTCTTTGGCATCGTCGCCTTAGGTACATGTCCTTGAAAGGAATGAAAATGCTTACTTGTTTGCAGTATCTTTGGTCCCTTGACTATAAGTGCCTTGAGTCTTATGATCATTGTTTATATGGTAGGTAGATACGTAATACACATAAAAAGTCTAGTATAATACGTGTGGGTGAGCCTTTGACTTTTGTTCGTTTGGATGCATGTGGTCTCATGCCTTGCAAGTCATTAGGTGGCGCAAAGTGCTTCATTACCTTCATTGATGACTATACACATAAGGTCTCGCTATACCCCATTAGGTCTTGTTCATTCGGATGTATGTGGTCCCATGCCTTGCAAGTCATTAGGTGGTGCGAAGTACTTTGTTACCTTCATTGATGACTATATACATAAGGTCTCGCCATTCCCCATTAGGCAGAAATCAGAAGTCTTGGCTATATTTCAACGTTGGTTTTCTTAGGTTGAGAACTAGTTTGGATATAGGTTGAAATGTCTAAGTTCCAATAATGGGGATGAGTATGTCTCTAAAGCCTCAAAGTAGTTTTGTGACGAAAGGGGTATTAAGCATCGGTTGACTGTTCCGTACACCCCACCCCAAAATGGTATGACTGAGTGCATGAATAGGACAATTTAAGAGCGAGTCCGCAGTATGCTTAGCCAAGCAGGCTTAAACATTTTTGGGCTGAGGCAATGACTACTATTGTATACTTGATTAATCGGTCTCCGTGTACTGCTCTTGACTATTAGGTTACAATGGAGGTATGGTCTGGAAAATCTCCCTCATGCTCATTTGCATGTTTTTGGTTGTAAGACTTTCTGCCATGTTTTCAAGGACAAGCGCAATAAGCTGGATCCTAAGTCTAGAAAATACATATTTCTTGGTTATGGAGATGTAGGTGAGATGGGCTATTGCCTATGGGATCCGCAAGCTCAGAGGTTATCTTCATTTATGATGTTGTCTTTCATGAATAAAAAATACATAAGTAGCTTGAGTATGTCGTTGAGGTACGCAGGGTGATATTTCAGGATAAGCCTCCTGCTACTGTATAACTAGCTAGAGAGCCTGCAACAATGGTTGATGGTCTAGTGGCCCAGGTCTCTGATGCTCCACAAGATGTACAGGCTCTATAGCCTATTTTGAGGTGGTCTACTAGAGATAGACGATAGTCTATATGGTTTGAGCCCTCTATGGATTATGACAGATGTTGGTGGGTCTTTTACTTGATGAGGCTATGCGCAGAGGTGATAGTTACTCTTGGGAGAGAGCCATGCAGTCAAAGTATAACTCACTGCAAAAAAATCATATGTGAGATTTGGTTCCTTTACCTAGTGGAAAGCGTGCCTTGCTATGCAATATGCAAGTGGGTGTACATGTTGAAAAGTACCCCTAGACGCCCAAGCCAGTATATGAGCCAAATTGGTTGTTGCTAAGGATTTCAAGCAAGAGTATGGGATTGACTTTGATGAAGCCTTTTCTTCTGTCGTGAAGATGACTATCCTACGCTTGGTATTGGCTTTAGTTGCTTAGCTTAACTTGGATCTTTATCAGATGGATGTCAAGACAGCTTTTCTTCGTGGGGACTTGCATGATGAGATTTACATGGAGTAGCCTAAGGTCTTTGTAGAACCTGGCAAGGACTACCTAGTGTGCAAATTGAGAAAGAGCCTTTATGGCCTTAAGCAGGCATCTAAGGAATGGTACCATGTTTGATGCTTTTATAACATGTATATTCCTATAGTGATATGGATCCATGTTTATACACAAAGAAGACTCGTGATGGCAGCCTTATGATTTTGATACTCTATGTGGATGATATGTTGATTGCTGGGAGTGCTCATGATGATGAGCTAGATGCCTTGAAAGGTCACCTCAAGATGAGCTTTGAGATGAAGGACATGGGACATGTCTCATATATACTTGGGATGCACGTTACGTGCGATCGCTCTAAGGGGCTACTTTACTCATCATAGAATGAGTACATCTAGGTTATCCTTGAGCGGTTTCATGTGAAGGTTAGTCAGGCCAATTGTTCGGAACTTGAGATATGTGAAGAAGATAGTGAGTTTTGGCTTGTTCTATGAGAAAGGGATCAAGCCTATATTGTTTGGCTAGACAGATGCAAACTAGGTTGGAAGTATTATGGATAGAAGATTCAGCAGTGGCTATGCGTTCTCATTTGGTTCAGCCATGGTAAGTTGGAGCAGCAAAAATCAACCTACAGTTGCTTTATTTAAGTGTTGAGAAATAAAACATAGGATAAGTCATATCCTATGTATGCATAAATAAAATAGTGGCTGTGTGTGAAGAGTCTTAAAGGTCAAAAGGTATCTATCACTTTGAAAGATAGTTTGTGGTGTATGAGTTGACAATGAGAGAAGAAGAAAACTCTTGAGCCTCCATATCTTGTGCCATTGCTCCTTCGGTTGCACATCCTTCTCTGTTCTTTTCATGGGTATCATGGAGAGGAAGTGAAGATGAGGGATCCAAGGCAAGCTTGGGAGTTGGTCTAGGAGCTGCACACTTGGGAGAGTGTGAGGAAATACATAAGCATAGAACTATACATTGATTTCACTCTAATCTGAGGGTCTCTAGCTAGTCACCTGAGGCATCCCTAAAATTTAACTTGTGGTTGCCACTATGAGCACTGACCAATTATTTGAGCAGGCAGTCCTGACCACCATATCTTTATATCTATGTTTTGTGGACATGTATCATCTATGTACACCATGTTATGAATGTCAGAGCTGATGTAAATGCTTGTCAACGTTGAAGAAGAGGTAGTAGATTGCATCAGTCAGGGCCAGCAAGTTCAGAAAGTGTCATCACATCTTATGAAAGCTTAAAACACATTATTTGGTTGCAAATTTGTAGCTGTGTGGGAAATTTCTTTTATCAAAGCGATCAATTTTTTTGGAAGACAACCAAAAAATAACAATAAAAATTCTGGGAAGGAAAAAGAAAAAGGAAGAATGAAGGTCACTAGCTAGAAGCAAGGGGATCTAGCATGTCTGCCATATTGCAGGTTGTCTTTGACATACAGGCTGTCAAAAATCTGGCTTGCATACATTAGATAGGCCCCAGATTATGAATAAAAAGCAACTTGCAAACATTAGATAGGATCCAGATTGTAAATAAGAAGCAATTAACTTCTTGTGGCATGACCTATTGACAATTGTTGTATAAAAGTTGGGGTATTGTCTTGTCCTCCTTGAGTTAGTTGTTTCAAGTCTTACCACTAAGAAGATAATGTTGAAAGATTTCATGATAATAGTTAGATCTTGTTGAAATGTCTTGTCGTGTTGATGTTCAAGAAAATTACAAAGAGTGATCCTGTAGAGTGTTAAATATTGAGATGGCCTTGCCCTTAAGAAATTTATGAAGTTAAAATGATATTTTGTGAGGTGGTCTAACAATGTTTACAGGTAACCAGTTTTCATGAGAATCCTTACCAAAAATTTTCTATGTAGATTACCTTGATTATGAAAATTGTGCCCTTGTATACATGCTTCAATCATGTAAAAACATTCTGAAGCAACCTATTGGTTGACACATTTGTTCAAATTGAAGCTCATACTGTATACAGGCAATCAAGGACCTCTCTGCATTGGAGCAACAATTGCAGATTGAACGTGAAGAACGTGCAAAAGTATTCTCACGATATGAAGCAGCTGAGAACCATCTGCATCGTAATTTCATATGTGCTTTTGACAAGCTTGAGATAAATACATGGGATTTGAAAGAAATTCTTCCATGTTAATGATTAAAAAAATAATGGGGCTCTTCCATATGTGATTTCATGTAATTACCATGAACATATCAAATGATCATGCACACATTTTAATATGATATTAATTTCCTAACATCTGAATAGGTGTGCATGGGAAAATGTTTTTGACGTAAATGAGTAAAACCCATGGAAATTGAATGCTGTAGTAATTTGGGACAGTTGATCTGAAGCTTTTGGAGCGTCAATTGCCTGATTGCATGATGTATATCACTTGAAAGGTGTGGAAGCAGCCCTCTCATGTCCAGTCAACATGGTTTAGTCCACCAAGCTCTACTAGCCCCATTCCTCAAAAGGGTTCTGTGGTTAACGTGTGAAAGGAAAGCCCTCTTCTGAGCACTCTTATATTTTCCTTCTTTGTCCACTTGGATTTGGTAATGAAACTCCTTGTGCTTGCTTGTGGTTCACTACTGGCGTGTATACTACACAAGTAGCTTGATGTTGGGAGCTCTTGGTACCACTTCAGATTTCCTCCCTGGCCTAGTATATTCAAAAATTGAGATGTCACAAGGTTTGCCAAGGAAAGGGTCTCTCCATAACAGATCCCTTGGATTTTTCTAGTGTCTCCTTTTATTTGGTCGTGCTTGCCAACGAAGTCTGATAGCTAATCACAATTGGTTATTGAAAAGCCTGAAAAAAAGATGATGATCAAGCTTGAAAGTTTAGGATTATTAATTCTCTGTAGGGCAAAGATCTTTGGAAATATAAAGTAGTAGGAGAGAAGGAACCGCATCTCCCATTGAAAGGGATCCAACATGTGAAGAGATCAAGGCATGGAAGTTGGAGCAAGAAAGCTTGTGAAGTTATGCAACAGTTGTTCATTGTTTTAGTGATTATAAATCCACTTGAAGGACAAGGCATGGATTTGCATGGGGCACAAGATGATGGCGACTTTGTTTTAGTCATTTTAAATAGCTTGAAGGACAAGGCATGGACTCACAAGAGGACACAAGGTTTTTGTGTTTGATTTGACAAGTTGGCATGCGCCATGTGATAGATGATGGAGTGACCTGGCCATCCAAAATGTGTAGCAGATATCACATGAGATTAGTTGACCGGGAGGATCCTCTACAAATGTGGTTAGGGATATAATCACATGTGGGAATGTTTCAAAGGCTAAAAACGTCAGCCACTTTATATGCTACATACAAGAGAAAAGAGGATCTGCCATCTTTTTGTATTGATGGGTTGGAGGGGCTTAATGAAGAGTTTGGGATACCAGCCATAAATATACTCGTGTAAAGAAAACACAAGCAATGAAAATATCTTCATTCAATCCTAGTGTACATAGGTTTAATTAAGGTTAGATATCTTGTTGTGAGATTTGGTTTTAATGGATATGCAGGTCACCTATATCCATATATGGTGTAAGTCATTCAGAATGGGAAATCAATTGTTTTGAGGAGGCTATTGATTTGGACACTCTGAGGTAGGCATGATTTAGAAAATGGTTGCATTAAATGTGAACACAATGTGGGAGTTGGTACCACTGCGTACCAGCAAGAACTTAGAAGGCTATCTGGTAAGTGGGTTTACATAGTTAACCATAATTCAAAGGGATATTCTCCTTCTCCATTTGGCCCTTCTTATTTGGTTCTTCCCCTCCCCCTTCTGAAAATCCCAAAAAATCACCACCATGAACTAGTAGAAGACACCATTGTAAAGGTTTTGGTGATTATGCCACCTCCATCATGTTGGTCCTTACGTGCTTGCGCAAAGATCAAAGGTACTAGTTTCTCTTATGTCAACCTAAAACATGATTTTGAGGTAAGCAAGCAAGAAAGAAGATATCATTCTTGGGGCAAGGAAGATGGATATGCAATGTGCTTGGCATGTCATTTAATTTGAGCTATTTCAAGATGCTCATTCTTGTTTATCTGATCCATTAAATTAGGTTATTTGCTTCTGATGTACAACTTCTAGGATGACACATTTAAAGAATGTGTGAGTCTCATAAAGGCTTTGCAAAGCACATAGACTTTGTAAAACAACAATAATAAATAAAAGAGTGACTTAGCTCGGTGACCCAAACAAAATCTCACCTTACCATTACTATCTTGCTTGAAGACTGCCATGTGGGAAATCATGTAGTCCATCAATCTCATGTTGTGGGAAAAAGACTATACATTCTCTATCATAGTTATGTGAAACGGCACTTAGGAAGGGGTGAAACACCGAAACAATTTCAAAATCTCTTGAAACATGTTTCCTAGACCGAAATGTTTCATAATCTCGAAATGGCACCATGTGGTGAAGGGAGAAGCCCAAGTGGAAGTACGAGCAAGTGGAAGCAAGAGAGGTGTGAGTTGTGGCAGATGAAGCAAGAGAGCAAGAGAGACTCAAGATGTGGAAACTCAATAGTCACAATGTGTGACCGGCCTTCCCTTTATTCAAATGTCATTGAAAGAATAAAGAATGAAGAGATAGTGATTAGCGCTTGCCGCCTGCAGTGTGTAGGTGTGGGTATTGTCAGTGTAGTACTATACACGGGTGGCTAGGCACATGTGCCTTTACCCTTAACAACCTTCCACTTAAAGACGAATGTGCCTCGAGCGAAGAGGGAACAAGGAAAAAAAGACAATGTGTACATGGAGTGCAACAGGATGAGGAATAGAGGTTATCTCATCCAATGCCCATTAACTTCCTAAGAAAGGCAAAATGCTACTGAGAGACTTTTCGTGAGCAGATCTATAGGATTTTGGTCAATTGAGATCTTGACAAGGTCAACAGACTTGTCCTCAACGACCTCTCTGATAAAGTGGTACCACATCTTAATGTGTTGTGTCTTTGCATGGAAGACCAGATTCTTGGCTAACTAGATAGCACTCATAGAATCCGAATATAGTGTAGGGACCACGTTAGTCATACCAAGGTTTGCCACTAGACGGCCTAACTAGAGAACCTCCTTGCAAGCCTCAATGGCTGCAACATACTTGGCCTCTGTGGTAGAGAGGGCAGTGCATTTTTGCACCCTAGACATCCAAGAAACAACACCCCTAGCAAAGGTAAACACATAGCTAGAGGTGGATTTCCTACTATTTGCATATCTTGTATAATCAAAGGCAGTGTATCCCACGACTCCTGTATCCTAGCTACCATAACATATGCATATATCTACTGTGCCCTTCAGGTATCTTATGATATCCTTGACTGTATCTCAATGTTGCTTGCCAGGTGTAGCCATATAGCGTGCCACAACTCCCACTGCAAAAGCTATGTCAAGACGAGTGGCTATCATGGTATATATCAAATTGTCCATTGCGGATACATAAGGGATCTTGGCCATCTTGGCCTTTTGCTCATCAGACTGTGGAAAATTGGCCTGGCTTAACTTCACATGAGAAGGCAAAGGACAACCAATAGGCTTAACATCTTGCATATGAAACCACTCAAGGATCCTTTTGGATATACTCCTATGACAAGTAAAGGAGCCCCTGAGAGCAGTCGTGTAATGCGTATCCCAAGAGTATGTGAGGCCTGTCCCATGTCTTTCATCTCAAAGCTCTTCTTAAGCTGACTTTTTAGGGCATCCAGCTCATTAGGAGCTCTCCTAGCAATCAACACCTTATCCACATAGAGTGTTAAAATCAAAAGGCTGCTATCACAAGCCTTCCTGTATAAACACAGATCCATATCACTACGTGTATAGCCCTGTGAAGGCATAAAAGCATCAAACTTGTGGTATCGTTCCCTAGGTGCCTGCTTAAGGCCATAAAAGCTCTTTCTCAATTTGTATACTAGATGTTCCCTGCCTTTTTCCTCAAAGCCCTTAGGCTGCTGCATATAAATCCTCTCATGAAAGTCCCTATGTAAAAAAACCGTCTTAACATCCATTTGATAAAGATCTGGATCTAACTGAGCAACCAATGCTAGTACTAGAAGTAGGGTAGTCATCTTGACTACAGGAGAAAAATCTTCCTCGAAGTTAACACCATGCTCCTGTTTAAAACCCTTAGCAACCAATCTGACCTTATAGGAAGACTTGGGATATCCAGGGATACTCTTCAACTTGTACACCCACTTGCATGGCAATGCATGCTTTCCACCAGGCAAAGGAACCAACTCCCACGTATGATTTTTCTGTAAAGAGTCAAACTTTGACTGTATGATCCTCTCCCAAGAGTGATTATCACCACAATGCATGACCTCATCATAAGTGAGAGGCTCACTTGTATCTGTCACCATCACATAATCAATGGAGGGCTCAAACCGCTCAGGACATCTGGCTCTAGCAGAGCTTTTCAAGGCAGGTTGAGGAGCCTGCACGTTCTATCTAACATCATGGTTATGGGCCATTGGAGCATCAGCTGCTAGTGGAGGCTGTCTAGTTGGCTGTATAGGAGAAAAAGCCTCCTCCTAAAATATAACCCTATGTATCTCGACTATTCGCTCATGTTGCTTATGCATCTTTTCCTCATGGAAAGCTACACCATGGCTGCGGATGACTGTCTGAGCCTGTGGATCCCATAGGCAATAGCACCTCCCACTTGCATCCCCATAACCAAGAAAGATGCATTTCACGGACTTAGGATCTAACTTTGTGTGCTTGTCCTTGGGTACATGGCAGAAATTCTCACAACCAAAGACACACAAATGAGCATACGAGGGAGGTTTTCTAGACCACACATTCTCTGCAACCCAAAAGTTAATAGTACTGCAAGGAGATCGATTGATTAAGTGTACAATAGTAGTTGCTGTCTCAACCCAAAACTGTTGTGGTAAGCCTCTCTGGCTAAACATACTATCGACTCTTTCCTGTATTGTCCTATTCATGCACTCAGCCATACCATTTTGGGGTGGGGTATACGGGGCAGTCAACTGACGCTTAATACACCTCTCATTGCAAAAATGCTCAAAGGCTTTAGAGACATACTTATCCCCATTATCTGACCGTAGGCATTTCAGCCTATACCCAGGCTGGTTCTCAACCAATGCAAGCCAATGCTGAAAAGTAGCCAAAACATCAGATTTTAACTTTATGGAATATGCCCAAGCCTCATGTGAGTAATCATCAATGAATGTGACAAGGTACTTTGCACCTGCTAATGATTGACAGGGCATAGGTCCACAGGCATCAGAATGAACAAGAGGCAGAGTTCTAGACTTCTTATGCATACTACGTGTCTGTCTGCCATACAAACAATGATCACATGACTCAAAATACTTACAGTCAAGGGACGGAAGATATTGCAAATGAGTAAGTATTTTCATTCCCTTTTAAGGACATGTGTCCAAGGCAAGGATGCCAAAGAGATACATATGAAACTACAGCAACAGACAAAATATGATCTACGGATCCAGATACAACCAAGGGATATAAAGTGCTAGACTTGGCACCATGTGCCAAAACAAGGTTCCCACGGGTGAGCTTCCAAGAAGAATCCCCAAAGGAAACAAAGTAATCATCATCATCTAGTGTGCCAGCAGAGATAAGGCTCTTCATAAGAGCCGGTACATGTCGAACATTATGCAAAGTAAACATATTGCCTGAACCAAGCTACAGCCAGATATCACCAATATCCGACTGAACCAAACTGCAGCTGGATATCACCAATATCAACTATCTGCAATGCCAAGTCATTTCCCAAATGGATAGATCCAATTATATTGCGATAGGAGTGGAACCACTCTCTATGAGGGATGTTACATTAATAAATGTAACTTATGGGTCCGGGGGCGTTGGGCACTTGAACGGGGTCAAGGGGAGCCTCGAGAGTAAGTGAGTCTAAGGATAGTATGACTCACCTGAAGCTGATGGTTGGTAGTCGGATCAGGATGAGGAAGCTAGGAACCTTCTAGGCGAGGCTGGGTGGTGAATCGAACAATCTCTCTCGTGCTGTTGGGACTATGGATCAGAGGGGGCACTTAACTAAATCTCCGACATCAAAACAGGCATTATCTTACATTGGTATCAGAGCATTGATAGTTGGAAAGAGGATTAGAGTCATGATTGATGACTTTGCCACCCACAATTTCATAAATTATGCACTTGTCAAAAAATTGAAACTTCCCCAATAAAAGAGTGAGCATCAATATGTTGTTCGTATGATGCAAGGTTAGGATAATAAAATATGGGATACAATGGCATCCAATTTGGAAATTGAGATCCAAGGATATAAAGATAAGCTTGATTTCCAAATTATGAATATGAAAAGAGCCGATATTGCTTTAGGGAGGGAGTGGCTATGGGGATTGGAACCATCCTTGAAACGTAGTTATCATCATAATACACTGAAATTTGAAAGGGATGGCAAGACTTTTGTGATTCAAGGTGAACATGAAGTATCTGATAACCCTTTGTTGTGTTCCATTGAAGTTTAGAAGCTGATAAAGAAGGAAGCTTGTGAGGTATATATGTTATGGTCCTTTCCTGTACAGGACACTTTTACTTTTTGTTATATAAAGCAACAATTTTCTTATGTTTGTGAGTTGAATGTAAGTAATGAATTAAGTGGTTTGTTAGATGAATTTAAAGATGTGTTTCCTTCTGATTTACCAAGTGGCCTTCCATCAGATAGGGGTGATGTAAATCACCCAATTGACATAGATAGGGATACACATCCTATTTCTAAACCACCTTATAAGCTAAGTGAAACACAGCACCAAGAAGTCAAAAGACAAATTAAGGATTACCTTGATAAAGGATTTATACAACCCAGCAATTCACCTTGGGCTTCGCCAAATTTATTGGTGAAGAAAAAAGATGGTTCTATGCAACTTTGTGTTGATTATAGAGCACTTAATAAAATAACGGTGAAGAATAAATTTCCTATGCCCAGAATGGAGGATCTTTTTGATCAACTACAAGGGGCAAAATTATTCACAAAGATAGACTTAAGATCAGGCTATCACCAAGTAAGAATTAAGGCATAGGATGTTCCTAAGACGGCATTTCGTACTAGATATGGGCATTATGATTTTTTGGTGATGCCTTTTGGCCTCACTAATACACCAGCTACTTTTATGAAGCTGATGAATAGTATGTTACGGCCCTATCTAGAACACTTTGTAGTAGTCTTCTTGGATGATATCTTGATCTTTAGTAAAGCAAGAGAAGAACATTTGGAACACTTACGGTTAGTATTCCAATTGTTAAAAACATATTCCCTTTATGCAAAGAAAACTAAATGTGAATTCTTCGCACAAGAGGTCAAATATTTGGGGCATATTATCTCGAAAGAGGAAATCAAGATGGATCCAGAAAAAGTCAGGGCAATTATGGAATGACCATCTCCAAGGAACCTGGAAGAGCTGCAGATCTTCCTAGGTTTATCTGGATTTTATCGTAGATTCATTCAAGATTATGCCAAGATAGCTGTTCCAATGACGGACCAGCTTAAAGGGAAAGAGAAGAGCTTTAATTGGGGAACAGACCAAAACGAAAGTTTTCAAAAACTTAAGGTAGCTATTGCTACAGCCCCAGTACTATTAATTGTGGATCCCAATAAACCATTTGTGGTTGAAGGTGATGCCAGTGATAGGGCAGTAGGTGTGGTCTTATTACAAGAAGGTCGACTGGTTGCTTTTGAAAGCAAGAAATTAAACCGTGCGAAATTGAATTATTCTGTTTATGAGAGGGAGCTGTATGCAATAGTACATGCAATGAAGAAATGGAGGCACTATTTGTACGGTGCCAAAATTTTGATATTGTCCGATCATGAAAGCATTAAGTGGCTTAATGACCAACCGGATCTACAAGGGCATAAAGCCAGATGGGCCGAACTCCTCCAAGAGTTTGACTATGAAATAAGGTATAGAAAGGAAAAGTACAATATAGTGGCTGATGCACTCAGCAGAATGCCCATCATAAATGAATTGAGTTTTACTCAGTTCACTTCCGATTTACTTGAATCCTTAAAAGGGAAATGCCAAGTTGATCCGGCATATTCCAACATATGGGAAGCAATAAAAAATGGGGATCCAAATGGAAGAGCCTTCATTAAGGAAGGAATATCTAAGGATGTTCAACAAGGAAATGGAGCATCAGGGGTTGCTCAAATGGGATTCAAGTGGAAGAGCTTTACCATTGATAATGGTTATTTACTCTACAAGGGTAGGGTATGTGTCCCAAAAGATGAAGAAATAAGGCGCCAGATACTCTTTGAGTGTCATGATACCCCTAGTGTGGGACATCCAGGAGTTAATAAGACTTATAGAAAAAAAAGGCAATTCTATTGGCTTGGAATGAATAAGGACGTCCTTGAGTATGTGGTCAAATGTAATAAATGCTAGGTTAATAAAGCTGAAAGATTGAAAATGGGAGGACTTCTCCACCCATTAGAGATTCCTTCGGGAAATGGGAGAGTATCTCCATGGACTTTATTGTCTCATTACCCAGAACACAGAGGGGGCACAACTTTGTGTGGGTGATTGTGGATAGGTTAACCAAAATGGCTAGGTTTATTCCAACTTCAACTGATGTTAAAACACCAGAATTGGCTAGATTGTTCATAGAGAACATATATCGATTGTATGGCCTTCTGGTAAATATAGTTTCTGATCGAGATAGAAAATTTGATAGTCAATTTTGGCATGTTGTATTTAGGAAGTTGGATACCAAACTTAGCATGAGTACGGCGGAGCACCCACAAACTGATGGGCAAACTGAAAGGGTAAATCAAATTCTTGAAGATATGCTCAGGGCATATGTAAGTAAAAGGCAAACTAATTGGGAAGAGTATCTACCGATAGCAGAGTTTGCATATAATAGTGCCAAGCACTCTTCCATTGGATATAGTCCATTTATGCTAATGTATGGGTTTCAGCCCAGAGTTGCTCATGCAGTAGGATTGCATAAGATAAAGGTTCAGGCAGCCAAGGACTTATTGGAGGATATGAATAACATGTTAAAATTTGCTCAAGAAAATATTAAGAAAGCTCAAAATCGAGCTAGAGCTTATGTAGATCCTCACCGAAGAGACATCTCCTTTGAAGAAGGAGAATTGGTCTATCTTAAGGTGCCTAAACAAACTAAAACCATGAAAACGGGACGATGTCCAAAGCTGTCACCTAGGTATTGTGGTCCTTTCACAATACTTAAAAGGGTGGGAGAACAGGCTTACAAGCTCCAACTACCTATTGGTAGTAAAACACATTCAGTTTTTCACGTAAGTAAGCTAAGAAAGAAGCTGGGTGATATGGATAATCTAATCTTGAATGATAATATTGAGGAGCTATTAGATGACCAATCTAATCCACATGAACCAGAAAGAAATTTAAATGTTCGTAACAGACGAACAAGGAACACTATTTATCAAGAATATCTGGTCAAATGGAAAGATTGTTCAGAAGAAAGCTCAACATGGGAGCGAGTAAGTACTTTAAGGAAAAGGTTTCCCAATTTACAGTTGGACCTTTCAAGTATCGTTTTCGAGGATGAAACTGATTCTTAAGGGGAAGGAAATGTTACATTAATAAATGTAACTTATGGGAGACAAGCGCGAGAGATGACTGTTCGGGGGACTTGGGCACCCGAACGGGGTCAAGGGGAGCCTAGAGAGTGAGTGAGTCTAAGGATAGTATGACTCACCTGAAGCTGACGGCGGCTGGCAGTCGGATCAGGATGAGGAAGCGAGCAACCTTCTAGGCGAGGCTGGGTGGTGAATCGAACAATCTCTCTCGTGCTGTTGGGACTGTCGAGCAGAGGGGCACTTAACTGAATCTCCGACATCAACACAGGCGTTATCGTACAAGGGGTCACATGAAAGGAAGTCCTTGAATCCATCAATCAACATTGAGTAAAACCAGGCAAGGCATCAGTCAGCTGTGAATCATTCAAAGAAAAAGCTGCAAGTATGTAATTATCATCAGAGTCAGGTTGCTGTACTACATTGATCTTTTCGATCTTAAGAGTGGACTTAGCAGGGACAATGCTGCGATCATCAGACTTGTCCTGTGCTTTCCCTTTTCTCTTTTCCTTGTGCTTGTCATTGCACATTTTATGGCACTGCGGCTTGATATGTCCTACTTTTTCATTACAATGGCATGTAAATCAGACTTACGTCCATGAGACTTACTATGAGATTGCCCATGAGACTTAAAATGATACTTCTGCAAGTCTCTACACACCCGTGCATATATAAAAGGCACGATGGCCCTTTATTCCCAACAACCTCCCACCTAAAGGCAATGTCTTAAGAGGAGAAAAGAATTAGCTAAGTCTAGGTATGTACAAAGCTGAAATAAATATATCTATCCAACTCCCATCATCTATCGGCAATGAGCAAACTGTTTTGCTGGAAGACCTTTCGTGAGAAGTTCTGCAAGGTTATCATCTGGATGCACTTTAACAAGCTCAATGCTCTTGCTGTCAAGTATATCTCTAATGAAGTGGTACTTCACCTGTATGTGTTGTCTTTGCATGAAAGACAGGATTCCGTACTAGCATGATAGCGCTCTGACTATCACAATGGAGAACAAGTAACTCTGTGATGCTAAGCTCTCCCACCAGACGTGAAAGCCATAAAGCCTCCTTGCATGCCTCAGTGGCAGCTACATACTCTGCCTCTGTAGTAGACAATGCAACACACTTTTGTAGCGTGGAGATCCAAGAGATTGCTTGACAGATGACTCAGAAGAAGACTATGAGCCAGAAGAAAACAGTCGGGATGGATGAGCACGAGCGATTTTTTTCACCTCCCAGCCTTGCCTAGTATATTGCTGGCCAGACCATCGTGATCCAATTGCCAGCCGTCAAACCTTGGTGAGTCCTACTATTCTTGGACTCTCTTTATTTCTAGGCATCCCTTAACCCCGTTCGGGCGCCCAAAAGCCCGGATGGTCATCCTCGTGCATGTTCCCCTTGATTTACCTTAATGTCACATTAAATATCACTTTAATGTCATATTCAATGTTTGTGACCTTAATGTCACATTAAATATCACTTTAATGTCACATTAATGTCACATTTCCTTCCCCTTAAGAATCGGTTTGGTCCTCGAAAACGATACTTGGAAGGTCTAACTGTAAATTGGGAAACCTTTTCTTTAAAGTACTTACTCGCTCCCATGTTGAGCTTTCTTCGAAACAATCTTTCCACTTAACCAAACATTCTTGATAAATAGTATTCCTTGTTTGTCTATTACGAACATTTAATATTCTTTCTGGTTCATGTGGATTAGATTGGTCATTTAATAGCTCCTCAATGTCATCATTTAAGATTAAATTATCCAAATCACCCAGCTTCTTCCTTAATTTACTTACATGAAAAACTGGATGTATTTTACTGCCAGCAGGTAGTTGGAGCTTGTAAGCCAATTCTCCCACCTTTTTAAGTATTATGAAAGGACCACAATACCTCGGTGAAAGCTTTGGATATTGTCCCTTTTTCATAGTTTTAGTTTGTTCAGGCACCTTAAGATAGACAAATTCTCCTTCTTCAAAGGAGATGTCTCTTCGGTGAGGATCTGCATATGCTCTAGCTCGATTTTGAGCTTTTTTAATATTTTCTTGAGCAAATTTTAACATACTATTCATATCCTCCAAAAAGTCTTTAGCTGCCTGAACCTTTTTCTTGTGCAGTCCTATTGCAAAAGGAGCTCTAGGTTGAAACCCATACATTAACATAAATGGACTATATCCAGTGGAAGAGTGCTTGGCACTATTATATGCAAACTCTGCTATCGGTAAATACTCTTCCCAATTAGTTTGCCTTTTACTTACATATGCCCTAAGCATATCTTCAAGAATTTGGTTAACCCTTTCAGTTTGCCCATCTGTTTGCGGATGATCCGCCGTACTCATGCTAAGTTTAGTGTCCAATTTCCTAAATACCGCACGCCAAAATTGGCTATCAAATTTTCTATCCCAATCAGAAACTATATTTGCCGGAAGGCCATACAATCGGTATATGTTCTCTATGAACAATCTAGCCAATTCTGGTGTTTTAACATCAGTTGAAGTTGGAATGAACCTAGCCATTTTGGTTAACCTATCCACAATCACCCACACAGAGTCAGTCGTACCCCCTCTGTGTTCTAGGTAAAGCAACAATAAAGTCCATGGAGATACTCTCCCATTTTCTCGAAGGAATTTCTAGTGGATGGAGAAGTCCTCCCATTTTCAATCTTTCAGCTTTATTAACCTGGCATTTATTACATTTGACCACATAGTCAAGGACGCTCTTATTCATTCCAAGCCAATAGAACTGCCTTTTAATAAGACTATAAGTCTTATTAACTCCTGGATGTCCCGCGCTAGGGGTATCATGACACTCAAAGAGTATCCGGCGCCTTATTTCTATATCTTTCGGGACACATTCTCTACCCTTGTAGAGTAAATAATCATTATCAATGGTAAAATTCTTCCACTTGAATCCAATTTGAGCAACCCTTGATGCTCCATTTCCTTGTTGAACATCGTCAGATATTCCTTCCTCAGTAGAAGCACTTTCATTTGGATCCCCATTTTTTATTGCTTCCCATATGTTGGAATATGCCGGATCAACCTGGCATTTCCCTTTTAAAGATTCAAGCAAGTTGGAAGTGAACTGAGTAAAACTCAATTCATTAATGATGGGTATACTGCTGAGTGTATCAGCTACTATATTATACTTTCCTTTTCTATATCTTATCTCATAGTCGAACTCTTGAAGGAGTTCGGCCCATCTGGCTTTACGCCCGTGTAAATCTGGTTGATCATTAAGCCACTTAATGCTTTCATGATCCGATAAAATCAAAAGTTTGGCACCGTACAGATAGTGCCTCCATTTCTTCATTGCATGTACTATTGCATATAGCTCCCTTTCATAAACAGAATAATTCTGTTTTGCACAGTCTAATTTCTTGCTTTCAAAAGCAACTGGTCGACCTTCTTGTAATAAGACCGCGCCTATTGCCTTATCACTGGCATCAGCTTCAACCACAAATGGTTTATTGGGATCCACTATTAATAATACTGGAGCTGTAGCAATAGCTACCTTAAGTTTTTGAAAACTTTCATTTTGGTCTGTTCCCCAATTAAAGCTTTTTCCTTTCCCTTTAAGTTGGTCTGTCATTGGAACAACTATTTTGGCATAATCTCGAATGAATGTACGATAAAATCCAGATAAACCTAGGAAGATCTGCAGCTCTTCCAGGTTCCTTGGAGATGGCCATTCAATAATTGCCCTTACTTTTTTTGGATCCATGTTGATTCCCTCTTTCGAGATAATATGTCCCAAATATTTGACCTCTTGTGCAAAGAATTCACATTTAGTTTTCTTCGCATAAAGGAAATGTGTTCTTAACAGTTGGAATACTAATTGTAAGTGTTCCAAATGTTCTTCTCTTGATTTACTAAAGATCAAGATATCATCCAAGAAGACTACTACAAAATGTCCTAGATAGGGCCGTAAAACACTATTCATTAGCTTCATAAAGGTAGCTGGTGCATTAGTGAGGCCAAAAGGCATCACCAAAAAATCATAATGCCCGTATCTAGTACGAAATGCTGTCTTGGGAACATCTTGTGCCTTAATTCTTACTTGGTGATAACCTGATTTTAAATCTATATTTGTGAAGAATTTTGCCCCTTGTAATTGATCAAAAAGATCGTCCATTCTGGGCATAGGAAATTTATTCTTCACCGTTATTTTATTAAGTGCTCTATAGTCAACACAAAGTCGCATAGAACCATCTTTTTTCTTTACCAATAAAATTGGTGAAGCCCAAGGTGAATTACTGGGTTGAATAAACCCTTTATCAAGGTAATCCTTAATTTGTCTTTCAACTTCTTGGTGCTGTGTTTCACTTAACCTATACGGTGGTTTAGAAATAGGGTGTGCATCCTTATTTATGTCAATTGGGTGATTTATATCACCCCTATCTGGTGGAAGGGCACTTGGTAAATCAGAAGGAAACACATCTTTAAAATCATCTAACAAACTACTTAATTCATTATTAACATTCAACTCACAAACATAAGAAAATTGTTGCTTTATATTACAGAAAGTAAAAGTGTTCTGTACAGGAAGAGACCATAACATATATACCTCACAAACTTCCTTCTTTATCAGCTTGTGTACTTCAGTAGAACACAACAAAGGATTATCAGATACTTCATGTTCACCTTGAATGACAAAAGTCTTACCATCCCTTTCAAATTCCAGTATATTATGGTGATAACTACGTTTTAAGGATGGTTCCAATCCCCATAGCCACTCCCTCCCTAGAGCAATATCAGCTCTTTCCATGTTCATAATTTGGAAATCAAGTTTATCTTTATATCCTTGAATCTCAATTTCCAAATTGGATACCATTGTATCCCATATTTTATTGTCTTGGCCTTGCATCATACGAACAACATATTGATGCCCACTCTTTTGTTAGGGAAGTTTCAATTTTTTGACAAGTGCATAATTTATAAAATTATGTGTAGCAAAGTCATCAATCATGACTCTAACCCTCTTTCCAGCTATCAATCTATGTACTCTAAGTAAATCATGTGGCCCAAAAGTAGGCTGCCACATAGAAGTTGACATACAACACTTATGTTGTACATCCATGTGCAAGACCTCTAAAGATTTGTACTCTTCATGCCCCTTTAATTCTAAGGTCTGCACTACATGGATTTATTTTTCTTTTCCCTTGGCCTTGTCCTTATCCTTTCCTTTGTCTTCCCCCTTTTTCTTTTGAGGGCGATTCCAAGCAGCATGGTTAGGGGATAGGCAATTGAAACACAACTTTTCTTTTTTGGCCTTATCAAAGTCATCAGGACTTAACTTTGGCCTCACATATGGTTTCTTTTCAAAAGGTTGTTTTTTACCCTTAAAGAATGGCATTTTTCTTTTAAATTTTTCCACAAATTTTGAGGTTTCCAATTCCTTAGACTTGGGCTCCATATCAGTGAGACTAGTGAGTGTACCTGGATGCACATTATCTTCATTGATTAATGCAAATTTAATTGCCTCTTCCAGCGTCTTAGGTGAACTCCTTTTTACTTCCTTTTTACAGGCTTTATCTAGTCCCCTAATGAATCCTCTTGTTTTTTGAAATTCATCTATTCCTTCCAATTTGAGGATTATCTCACGATATTCCTCGAGATATGTCAGCAGGGGTCTTCCCTTTTGTCTGACATAATCCCAATCTTCCCAATTTCTTTCCATTTCATTTTCAGGAAGGAATTCTTTCAAAAAGACGGATTCAAATTGAGCCCAAGTTTCAGGTATTTTATTTGCCTCCTTTAAAGTTCGCCACCACTTATATGCTTTGGGCCCCAAAGTTAAACTAGCCTCCAGTGCTTGGATATGTGGTGGGATATTTTTAAGTTTATGTAAATCTTCCCATTTTTGGAGGAAATTAAAAATTGTATCTTTATTTCTATCTTTTTCCTCCTCGTGAAACTGAGGGGGTTTTATATTCTTTAGAACTGGATTATCCCTCAATGTATGGTGGGGTTCCTTAGGATCTCGCATAGTCACATCTAAATCTTTCGATGAAGATGGGACACCCAAGGTTTCTATCTTATTTTTATCTCTTTCTAACAATAAAGTTAATTGAGATTTTATTTCAGTAAGTGTTTGGGTTAAAAATTCCATTTGAACCCCCTGAGCTTGCACACGAGCAGTAAGATCATCAAATTGCTCTCGTGCAGCAAAAAATTCTTCCCACTGTTATTCTTGCATCTCTAGTTCATGGGGATCTACCATAGGGTGGTCCCCAGAACTAGAACCTTTCATTACTCTCTCTTTTCCTTTTTCTGCCATTAATACATTGGAATTGGAAAGCAAAGATAAGAAATTTGCATACAAAGTAAAGTACTTCCCTGATTTTAATGGCAGGCAGTTGTTGTTGGTTTGTAAATAAACCCAAAGAGTAAGGAACAAATTTTATCGCCCGAACAAAGTCGGTCACACCGGAAATGGAGCTTCTTTGCAGAAACAACTAGTATTCAACCCCCTTCTTAATAATCACGCAGGCCATCAATGCTTCTTTCCGGAACTTGTTCTCTGCTGAGCTTGTACTTGTGATGCAAGTGCAATCGAGGCTGGTGAGAAAAATTCCAAAACGTGCAGTCGACTGATCACACATGCATCAGAAAATAGCTTTAGTCTTAGCCTGCGAAAAGGGGAAAAAAAACGTGTGGTCCGTTGGTGCGTTTTCAGACAGGCTCACGCCAGGATTCGATGGCGCACTATCCAACATACGGTGTTCGATGTGAAAGATAGCTTCCCCTCCATAAATTACGTGACGTAGATAATCGTCATGTCAAATTTTACGTGACGTGTCACCAAGCACTTTAGACCAGCGGCTTCACGGGTTGACGAGGCAAGACCCGTCGATTGAAACAAATAGCGGGGCGACTGAAACCCGTCGATTGAAACGAACCATGACCCGTCGACTGAAACGAACTGCGAGACCCGTCAACTTTGCCTTTTCGTTGAAGAACTTCATAGATCCACACGACTAGACCCGTCGGCTCTGATACCAATGATAGATGACTCAGAAGAAGACTATGAGCCAGAAGAAAACAGTCGGGATGGATGAGCACGAGCGATTTTTTTCACCTCCTAGCCTTGCCTAGTATATTGCTGGCCAGACCATCGTGATCCAATTGCTAGCCGTCAAACCTTGGTGAGTCCTACTATTCTTGGACTCTCTTTATTTCTAGGCACCCCTTAATCCCGTTCGGGCGCCCAAGAGCCCGGACGGTCATCCTCGTGCGTGTTCCCCTTGATTTATCTTAATGTCACATTAAATATCACTTTAATGTCACATTCAATGTTTGTGACCTTAATGTCACATTAAATATCACTTTAATGTCACATTAATGTCACACTGCTCCTCTTGTGAAAGTAAACACATACCTAGAAGTGGACTTCTTGTAGTCCGCATGACCATCATAGTTTGCATCCGTAAAGCCAACAACAGATGCCTTCTGCTTTTCAAAGCAGATGCACAACTTCTTTGTGTCTTTGAGGTATCTCATAATACCTTTCACTGCATCCCAATGCTTTTTGCCAGGGGTTGCCATGTATCTGCTAACCACTCCCATTGCAAAAGCAATGTCAGGACATGTAGCAACCATAGTATACATCAAACTGTCAATAGCTGAAGCATATGGTATCTTGGCCATTTCAGCCTTCTCATCATCAGATGTAGGGTTGTCCTCTACACTGAGTTTCACATATGGAGGCAATGGAACCCCAATTGTTTCCCCCCCCCTCCATATTGAAACGCTGCAAAACTTTGGAGATATACTCCTGCTGAGATAGATAGAGTAATCCTTTCGATCTATCTCTGAGTATTCACATGCCAATAATGTGATTTGCATCACCTAGATCCTTCATGTTAAAGCTGCCATGAAGACTTTGCTTCAATGAATCCAAGGCATGAGTATCCCTGCCAGCAATCAGCATGTCATCTACATACAAAACCAAGATAATCAGGCTGGTGTACAAGCAATGATCCACTTGACTTCTATGAAAGCCTTGGGAGTGCATGAATGTATCAAACTTATGATACCATTCTCTTGGTGCTTGTTTCGGCCCATACAAACTCCTTTTGAGTTTACATACAATTTTTTCCTTCCCTTGTTCAACAAACCATTCAGGCTGCTGCATATAAATGTCTTCATGCAGATCACCATGTAAAAACGTAGTCTTTACATCCATCTGTATGAGCTCCATATCCTCAACTGCAACCAAGCCCAAAATGGTTCTCAATGTAGTCATCTTGACTACATGAGAGAAAATCTCATCAAAGTCAATTCCATGCTCCTACTTGTACCCCTTTGCAACCAATCTTGCTTTGTACTTGGGTGAGGAACTAGAAGTGACCTTCATTTTGTAAACCCATTTGCATGGAAGGGTTTTCTGCCCTTTAGGTAATTGCACGAAGTCCCAAGTGCCATTTTTTTCAAGAGATTCTATCTGTGATAGCATGGCTTTATACCATTTCTTGCTGTCCTGTCTGTCCATTACTTCCTTGAAGCAAGATGGTTCACCACAGTTTGTCAACATGACATACTCAGCCACATTAATTGCACCAGGAACAAATCTGTCAGGTTGTCTAGTAGCCCTAGATGATCTCTCAACCCAATGGTCATTGTTTGTTGGCTGTTCTTGCAAATTTCCATTTTTAGCATGCTGTCCTGGCATTTCAACCTACAAATCGGCATTAACAGCTTGCTGTCTTGGCTGTTCCTGCACATGTAGTGGCTCATTTTCATGGGCAATAGCTGGCTGATCATTTCGAGCACCATTTCCTGCAATTACAGGTTCATTTACAGCAGGTATTTGCTGCTGTACAGTGGGCACATTTTGCTATCCAAAAGGTATTTCTTCCCGGAATACAACCCTACGGACCTCCTCAGTCTTTTCGGGTTGTTTGTGCATGCGATCTTCCCGGAAGATAATATCATTGCTACGTACTATTTTCCTTTTCTCGAGATCCCATAATTTATACCCCATTTCACCCTCGTCACCATATCCTAGGAAAATGCATTTACAGGACTTTGGCTTAAGTTTGCTGCGTTTTTCTTTACGAATGTGCACAAAAGCCTCGCAGCCAAACACTTTCAGATGAGCATATGAAGGTGGCTTGCCCGACCACCCTTCTTGGGGAACTCCCCCCCCAAAGACCTGTTTGGTGACTGATTAATTAAGTGAATAGCTGTCATAACAGCCTTTGCCCAAAAACCATGGGGTAATGTAGCATGAGACAGCATCGTACGGACCTTATCTTGTATGGTCCGATTCATACGCTTTGCAACTCCATTTTGGGGTGGATTATGAGGGGCAGTGAGCTCTCTCTTTATCCCTTTGCTGTCACAAAATGCTTGAAAGGCTTTGGACACATATTCCTTACCATTGTCAGAGTGAAGATACTTAAGTGTCTTATCTGTTTGATTTTCAGCCCAATGCCAAGAATTTTTTAAACTTGTCAAGCACTTCATCCTTGCTACGAATAGGGTAAACCCATACTTTTCGTGTAGCATCATCGACAAAGGTGACAAAATATTTCTTTTCCCCTAAAGATAATCCTATCATTTGACATACATCTGAATGCACTAACTCTAGAGGAGAAGATTTCAAAGAAAGAGACTTTTTGTGAGAAGTCTGTGCATGTTTGCCATAAATACAATGATCACAGTGCTCAAAATTAGCATAACGAAAACAAGGCAAGTAACCCAAATGAGAAAGCACTTTCATTCGTGTTTGACTCGTGTGTCCCAACCGGCCATGCCACAAAGAAACACTTGGCTGCTCGATCACGGCAACAACATGGTCACGCACACTAGATATATGAAGTGGATACAACGTATCACTCTTGCAACCTCTGGCAATGACCCTAGATCCCTTATAGATCTTCCATTTTCCATCACCAAAGGTGGTATGAAAACCATTATCATCTAGCTGCCCTGTACTAATCAAGCTCTTCTTGAGCTGAGATACATGTCGTACATGCTAAAGTGTAAAGACAGAGCCATGCTGAAATTGTAACTGCACACTGCCAATACCTGCAATCTCACATGCATAGTTGTTCCCACGATGGACAACACCATGTCGACCCCCTGTATAGGTGGAAAACCACTCACGATGAGGGGTGACATGAAAGGAAGCACCTGAATCAAGAATCCAGGTATGCATGTCATCATCTGTATCTGCAAGTAGAGCATGTGCACCAAAATGTGAAGAGACAGAGTATATCACTCCCACTGTCACTGTCATGAGTGACTACATTCACCTCTTCAATTTTTACACTGCTCTTCTTAGGCTGACTGTCTTTCTTCTCTTCCTTGCAATCATCTGTCTTCTTGCCTTTTCCTTTCTCTTTTTTCCATTTGTAGCAGTCATGTTTAAAGTGACCCTTCTTGCCACAATGATGGCATTCGACATCTTTGCCACGTGATTTACTGCATCCCTTGCCATCATATTTTCCCGTTTATTGTGATATGCCCCTAGTATGCAAAGCATTGGAAGACTTACTGGATGCATTGTTTTGCCGATTCATCTCTTCCATAAGTAGAGCACTCTCTACATCAGCATACAAAAGGATCACATTAGAATTGCTCATAGCAGTCTTGAATGTATCCCAACTCTCTGGTAGAGTGCAAAGCAAGAAAGTAGCCTTAAATTCCTCATCAATCATGAACTTCAAGGCAACCAACTGGCTGAAAATGGAGTTAAACTCACTCAAGTGAGTAGACATTGCTGTACCTTCTTTCATACGCAAATCCATAAGCTTTTTCAGCCAATACACTTTACTTGCAGCACTCTTCTGTGCATACAATTCTTCCAGTCTAGTCCATATAGCATATGCAGAATCCAAACCTTCAATGTTGAAGAGCAAGGCATTAGAAATTGATAGCTCTATGGTTGAGCGTGCAAGCTCATTCAACTCATCCCAATCGTCCTGATCCATCTGTGCAGGCTTTGCCCCTTTAGTTTTGATCGGCTTTGCCTGCTTCTTTTGTAACAGGATATTGTAGCACTGTTTTTGCCACATTGCAAAATTATGTGCGCCTTCAAGCTTCTTTATATGCATCAAATTACTGCTGTCATTGCTGCCAGCCATGGTTTTCAGCCCGTGTGACCAAAAAACGAGTAAATGCAGGCCCAAACTGTCACCCAAGTGACCAAGGTACAAACAAGTACCAATCAGCTATAAATGACCACGCAGAAGTACAGATTTCAGATCTGTAATTAAGTTTTCAGAAGCACCAAACCAAGTGCTACAGCATTATCCAATTGATTATAGCTGTTCCAAAGGGCATGTGCATCACATTACATGAGAAATCCCAAAATTTCAGCTGCAATTTTTGTTGTATATGTACCCACGGGCATAAAATTTGACAGGAACGGTCAAAAGCCCCAAAGTTTTGTGCTCAAAGTGTCAAACACACATCTGCATTTCCTTTGTCATGCATAGGACTGTCCAATTTTGCTAAAATAAAGCAATTGCAGCAAAACCCCCAAATTTTACCAAGTGTTGATGTCCAAATTGTGTGGAATTCAACTTGCATGTACATGAAATGACAAATGTTGCACAAATTTTGCCCAAATCGCAAAAGCCCCAAATTGCACAGGGTCCAATGTGCCTCAATATCGAGAAATTTTGTCAATTTCAGCCCAATTTGTGCATGTACATGAAAAGCCCCAAATGTCGGGGACAAAATGTCACAAATTCTTGCAATTTCTGAGACAAATTTACTTGTCCTGCATCAAATTTCCCAAATCTGGGAAAAGCCCCAAATTTTTGAGCTGATTTTGCACAGATCTGAGATCTTGTGCTTACGCGTGCGAAACCCCATCAGTGGGTGAAAGAAATTAAAAAAAAAGAAGATTGAATTTTAAAA